>NC_062287.1:105405968-105708998 GCF_902655055.1 Lutra lutra | reverse complement strand
TGCCCCCAAATAAAATCTTTTTTAAAAAGTTCACATTGTTTGTTGTGGGGGAAAAAAAATAAATTTATCCTAAATCAACTACCCAGAGATAAGTTACATTTTGGATGCCTTATCCTTTTTTTTTTTTAAGATTTTATTTATTTATTTGACAGAGATCACAAGTAGGCAGAGAGGGAGGCAGAGGTGGGGAGTGGGGAGGGGCGCAGAGGGAGGCTCCTGCTGAGCAGAGAGCCCAGTGCGGGGGCTCCATCCCAGGACCCTGTGATCATGACCTGAGCCACCTGATTAACAGATTGAGCCACCTAGGCTGCCCTGAAATTAGCCTCTTAATTATAGTTGCTATATTACTTTTTCTAATAATAAAAAACACACAAATTTGTTTCATCTTTTTTTTTTAAAGATTTTATTTATTTATTTGACAGAGAGAGATCACAAGCAGGCAGAGGCAGGCAGAGAGGGGGAAGCAGGCCCCCCACCGAGCAGAGAGCCTGAATGTGGGGCTCAACCCCAGAACCCTGAGATCATGACCCAAGCCAAAGGCAGAGGCCCAACCCACTGAGCCACCCAGACACCCGTTTCATATTTCAAAGTCAGTAATAGGGCTGCCTGGGTGGCTCAGTCGTTAAGCATGTGCCTTCAGCTCACCCTCTCTTGCTATCTGTCATAAATAAATACAATCTTAAAACTAAGTAAATAAATAGCATTTTTTAAAAAGTCAGTAATAGATCAGAAGTATTTTTCACCCTTAATGGGCTCTTCCAACTGCTCTTTCCCCCAGGCTGGACTTGGAGCCCACTGGACCCCCCGATCTCCCTTAAGAACCTTTAACCCAGAACTTGGCTGGGGGCAGGAATATGGAGAACAAGAGGTCTCCTGGATTCCTGGAGACACAGACTATCATGAAGCCTCCAGCCCCTGTCCTCTGTGGAAGCCAGCAGCAGGCTCCCATGTTTGTCAAAGCTGTTTTATGGGATATTCACATCTCCTGCCTCCCAGAAGCTTTGAGGGTAAGTCTACTTCGGTCTCCCTCAACATTTCAGTGATTTGTTGAGACCATTCTGTGGGTTCTTTCAGTCTTCCCCCTTCTATAGGTGAGGCCACTGGGTCACACAAGTCAGTTTGTACTGGGATTTGGATTAAGAACGCCTCGATTAAAAAACTCCTCTAATGGGGGCACCCAGGTGGCTCAGTTAAGCATCCGACTCGATTTCAGTTCACGTCATGATCTCAGGGTTTTAAGATGGAGCCGTGATTTGGGTTCTGCACTGGTCATGGAGATGGCTTGCGATTCTCCCTCTCTCTCTAGAATAAACAAATCTAAAAACAAGCAAACAAAACCCAAAGTCCTCAAAATAACCCACAAATACCCCACAAAACTCCTGTTTTTAGGAGTTCGTTTATTGGGGCTGGGGAATGAATCACTGTACCTTCTCCACTGAGCACCCCTCTTGTGCCTGCCATTGCTAAACGCTCCATATTTCACCCATCATCATCTGTAATCCCCTAAACTCCGGGTTATTATTCCTACCCTGCTGTCAGTTCGCGAACCAGGGGACAGAAACATTCCATACTCTGTGTACCCAACTAGTAAATGTGGAGGCCAGGCCTCAAATCCTCGCTTCCCAGCCATCTTACAAAGTTGAAAAGCTGTCCATCGCCCTCTTCACCCAACAGAAAAATTTGGGTCAGGACTGAAGGCTTTAATGAGAGCCTTGAACCAAGTAAGCAAAGTAAGTAATGCCCCCAAAAGGGCCTAGCTCCTGCACAGTCACATTCCAGCCTGGGGACCCTTGCTCCAGGTAGGGAAGCCGCACATCAGGGTCCTCGTCTGAGAACTGAATCAGGGTCCCCTGGGGGCTTAGGACCCTGAGGCACTCTGACAGAAGCTGGTAAGCTCCCTGAGGACCACCACGGGCAACAGCATCCCAGGTGCCCTTATCCAGCACTAGCTGGAAGGAGCCTGAGGAAGCCACTGGCTCCAGGTTCTGGGCATCTGCCTGCATAAAGTGGAGTCTGGAGGCAGGATGCCCAGGACACAGGGGTGTTTGGCCTTCGCCACCTTCCAGGAGACGTTTCATGTGGGCAATAGCCACAGGAGAGAAGTCCACCCCCAGCACATCCACGGGATGTGGGCACTGGGTGTAGAGGCCTGTACACAGACTGGAGGTCCCACAGCCCACGTCCAACACCCGCAGTGGGCAGGCAGCCACTGTCTCCTGCAGGAGTGGCAGTAGCAACCCCTGGGTTTCTTCATACCCAAAGAACCAGTCGAACGTGGGGACGTGGCCTTTTCGGGTATCGGCATGGAGCTTATCCCAGAGGCGACGGTCGGCCAGGCAGCTACCAGCCAGGGAGCCTGTGGACACGAGTGGAGCACATGTGTCACCCACCGGCCTAGTTCCATCAATATGCTGCAGAAACGGTGCAGTGTACCCTGGGGTTTGAGGAATCAGTTTCAGGGTCTAGACTCCCACGTCACTAAGAACCCTCCCTCCCACTATCCACCTTCCCTACCCGCCAAAGCACGGCGCGCCCCAGCCGCCAGTGTCGCCACGTGGAGGGTTTGGCGCAGCGCGGCCATCTGGAGATCCCCGCAAGGTCGGCGGGAGAGCCTTCGGCGAAATGCCGCCCACACGCCCGCAGGAGCCTGAGGTCCGAGAGAAAAGCTGCAAATTCCACTTTGTGGGATAACGCGTACCGCCTAACAACCACCTCGAAAAAAAGAACGCGGACACACACCTGTTAGTGTACGATGGTCCTTTATTGTTTGCAACGGGCAGTTAAAGAGGAGGGGACACGACAGCTCCGGCTCCAGGGGCGGTTCCAAAGACCTGAAATCAAAGGAGAAGGCGTGAGCGCACGAGGGAGGAACCTGCAGAACCTCCGTTCCGCCACGCTTCTCCGAGGCCGTGTCCCGGCGCTTGAGGATAGAACCCGCGGACTGGATGCCGCGGGCACCGAAGACATGACGCCGAGTGGGCCAGAGCCCTTTCCCTCTGCCTCCGTACATTACGGGGACCGGGACCACACACCCGACCCCCGCCAAGAAAAGGAGGGTGCGCAGGCCTCGCCCAGATCCCCCACCCTGGCACCCAGCTCCGCACCCCAGACGCTAACCTCTCTCGTCCCCGCCCCGCGAAAGACCGGTAACACTGCCGACCACCTTTATATAGGCTCAGGACCCGCCCCCGAGCTGCTATTGGCTCGCGGAGGCTGAGGGGCGGGACCGACGCTGACGCTACGCAGAGCCGCGGCTCGGTTTGGAAGTCAGGTTCGGTGCGCAGTCATGGGGGCTCCCGGCGGAAAGATCAACCGGCCCCGAACGGTGATTGTGTGGGAGCCCCGACTTTGTTTCCTCAAGCATCCTGGAGGCCTCTCATCTCTCCAGAGATGGGCCCTGTGGGCTGGAGTCGCCGGGTGCGGGGTCCCGGGTCGCGACTTCCGTCTGATTAGCATCTTCCTCCCCCTTAGGAGCTGAAGAAGAAGCTGTTCAAGCGACGGCGGGTGTTGAACCGGGAGCGGAGACGGAAGCGCCGGGTGGTCGGGGCTGTGATAGACGAAGGGCTGATCACGCGGCACCACCTGAAGAAGCGGGCGTGAGTGCCAGACTCTCTTCGCTTTGCTCCCGACCGAGTCCTCTTATCCGTCCTGCCCCCTTTCCCCGTCCTGCCGAGCTCCCCCGCAAATATCCGCTCTGCTTTGCGTGTGCACTGGCGTTTACATAAGCAGCGTTTGTGCCTCCACTCCGCTGGCCCGTCACGGGACCGGTAGCCCGCAGCCTCTCTGGGTCTTGGACCCCACCAAATATGTAAGAACTGCCCACTCACCCACCTCCCCAGGTAACATTGTACGTCCACATGGATTTTTTATAAATAAATTTAAAGCACACACGGGACGCCTGGGTGGCTCAGTCTGTCAAGTGTCTGCCTTCAGCTCAAGTCATGAGCCTAGGGTCCTGGGATTGAGTCCTGCATCGGGCCCCTCGCTCAGCTGGAGCCTGCTTCTCCCTCTGCCTGCTGCTCCCCCTGCTTGTGCTCTCTCTCTGACAAATAAATAAGATCTTTAAAAAAAAAAAAAAAAAGCACGTAAGTGTGCATGTACTCAATTCTCACAAAAGTACCTGTAGGATTTTGTACTTTTCAAGCCCCCGCCCCGCCTCCCAGCCTTGGGGAAGATTTCCCATCCCTTTTTTCCACTGATTTTTTCATTGTAAATACAGTTTTGTGGTATAATAAGAAATACTTGGTTTGATTCCAGGCACAGAGCTTCTAAAAGCCTTAGAATTTCCTGAGTGATAGGAGTGCCTATCATGGCCCCAGGACCCCGCTTTGAGCACACCTTGGTTTATACTAATGTAACTTAGGGTGGGGCTGGTCTCCAGAAAGACCAGGTGTTGAGGAGGTTGGGAATTTAAGCTCCACCCACCTGGGAAGATTAAGTTCTGTAAAAACTCTTGAATAATAGAGATTTGACGAGCTTCCTGGTTAGTGAATGGGTGGGTAGAGGTTCAGGGAAAGTGGGGAGAGTATGGAAATGCCCGGACCTTACCCTGTGCGTCATCTCCATTTGGCTGTTCCTGAATCTCATTCTTTTACCGTAAATAAGTAAATGCAAGTAAATGTTTCCTGAGTTCTGTGAGCTGTTTAGCAAATTATTGAGTCTGAGAAGGGGATCATGAGAACCTTGATTTATAGCTGGTCATTCAGAAGTACACCATCTGAAGTGGGGGGCAGTCTTTTGAGACTGAGCCCTCAGCCTGTGGGATCTGATGCTATCTCCAGGTAGAGGTGTCAGAACTGAGTCAAATTTGCAGGATTCTCAGTCGGTATCTGCAGAATTTGAGAATGCCTTGATGTGGGACAAGCCCCACACCTTTCTGATGTCAGAAGTGTTGAAAATAGGAGTACCTGGCTGTCTCAGTTAATAGCGCATGCGACTTTTTTTTTTTTTTTTCCAAAATTTTATTTACTGGGGAGGCTGAGTGACTCTGTCAGTTAAGCGTCCGCCTTTGGCTCAAGTCATGATCCCAGGGTCCGGAGATGGGGTCCCACATCTGGCTCCCCGCTCCCTCTGCCGGCTGCTCCCCTGGCTTGTGCGTGCTCTCGCTCTCTCTCTCGCTCTCTGTGTCAAATAAATAAATCAAGAGAAAAAAAAAGATCATGATCTGAGCGGAAGGCAAGACACTTGAGTGACTGAGCCACCCAGATGACCCAAGCATTGCAACTGTTGATTTCAGGGTCGTGAGTTCAAGCCCCATGTTGATTGTGGAGCCCACTTAAAACATAAAAATATTGAAAATAGAGGAGAAAAATAGCTTTCCCTTACAAGTTTCTGCCATATACCAAATTTTAACATTTAATGGTAGTAAGTACTTTATATATGGATGGGAGTAGTACTAAGAATGTTAATGGCTAAGTGTTGGAGAGATTTAACTCACTACCTCAGAGCCCAGATTTTCAGTCTTTTTACTTGAATCCAAAGACGTTTTCAGGGGCGCCTGGGTGGCTCAGTGGGTTAAGCCTCTGCCTTCAGCTCGGGTCATGATCCCAGGGTCCTGGGATCGAGCCCCGCATCGGGCTCTCTGCTCCGCGGTGAGCCTGCCTCCACCTCTCTCTCTCTGCCTGCCTCTCTGCCTACTTGTGATCTCTGTCTGTCAAATAAATAAATAAAATCTTTAAAAAAAAAAAAGACGTTTTCAAAAAGACAAAACCAAAAAGAAACCCAAAACAAAGACCTTTTCTTTCTTTTTTTTTTAAAAGATTTTATTTGTTTATTTGATAGACAGAGATCACAAGTAGGCAGAGAGGCAGGCAGAGAGAGAGAGAGGAGGAAACAGGCTCCCCGCTGAGCAGAGAGCCCGATGCAGGTCTCAATCCCAGGACCCCAGGACCCGGGGACCACAACCTGAGCTGAAGGCAGAGGCTTTAACCCACTGAGCCACCCAGGCGCCCCTCAAAGACCTTTTCAATACCCAGAACCTACTCATGCTGATTCAGGTTAACCTGGATATCCTCGCTCCTACCACCCCTTCAGGTCCAGTGCACGTGCCAACATTACTCTCTCTGGGAAGAAGCGCAGAAAGCTCCTCCAGCAGATCCGGCTGGCCCAGAAAGAGAAAGCAGCCATGGAAGGTGAGGCCGGGTCACAGAGGGGGGTAAGGGGGAAGCCTGGATTCCTTGGGGTTCTTCAATGCTTCCTCTTTCCTTTTGTTCAGTGGAAGCCCCCGCCAAGCCAGCCAGGACTAGTGAACCACAGCCCAAGCGGCAAAAGAAGACAAAAGGCCCCCAGGATGTAGACATGGAGGACCTTGAGGATGACGGCTGAATCTCTCACCCCTTCCACCCGAAGGTTCTCAGCTGGAGCCAGAAGGACTCTGGTTGTTTCAGAGAA
Organism: Lutra lutra; assembly: GCF_902655055.1. Lineage (NCBI taxonomy): Eukaryota > Metazoa > Chordata > Mammalia > Carnivora > Mustelidae > Lutra > Lutra lutra. The sequence continues at coordinate 105,702,608 of NC_062287.1, read as the reverse complement.
CTTTGGAGGAAGCATTGCCCCTTTTCATTCTCCTTAGACTCCTCTTCCTTGATGGCCTAGTCACCTGCCCTGGAGAGGTGTGTTGAGAGGAAGCGAGTGGAGAAGAGAGACTGGAGAATGGGGCTCCCTCGCAGTCAGCTCCACTTGTAATAAAGCCCTAGAGTTCTCCCAGAGAGGCGTGTGATTTAATGTGGGAACGAACGGGAATGGGCCATAGGAAGGGGGCTGTGGGCCTGGAAATGAGACAGTTAGGACATAAGACCCATGGAGTTCACTTGAACTAAGCAATGAGAAGCCAGGCTCTGTGATGTTCCCATCCCCCTAGTGCCTGACACTCCCAACTCTCCATTTCTGACAAAAATACAGATTATTACAGAGATGGTAGATGAGATAGGGTCGTGATGTCAGCCGTGCCACTGCCTCTGTGTGACCAGAGGGGCCAAGTCACTTTGTCATGTTTGTCTCCACTTCCTTTGGTGGATTTTATAAATATAGAATTTAGTTTTAAAGACTGATTGATTGGGGCGCCTGGGTGGCTCAGCGGGTTAGGCCGCTGCCTTCGGCTCGGGTCATGATCTCAGGGTCCTGGGATCGAGCCCTGCATCGGGCTCTCTGCTCCTCGGGGAGCCTGCTTCCCCCTCTCTGCCTACTGTGATCTCTGTCTGTCAAATAAATAAATAAAAATCTTTGTTAAAAAAAAAAAAGATTGAGGTGCCTGGCGGGCTCAGTGGGTTGGGCCTCTGCCTTTGGCTTGGGTCACGGTTACAGGGTCCTGGGATCAAGCCCCGAATCAGGCTCTCTGCTCAGCGGGGAGCCTGCTTCCCCCCCACACCGCACCCTGCCTGCCTCTCTTGCCTACTTGCGATTTCTTGTCTGTCAAATAAAGGCTTTAAAAAAAAAAAGATTGATTGATTGATTTTAGAGTTGGAGGGGGGCAGAGGGAGAGGGGAAGCCAACTCCCTGCTGAGCCCTACAGGAGTTATTGTTGGTTTTTTTAAAGATTTTATTTATTTATTTAACAGAGATCACAAGCAGGCAGAGGCAGGCAGAGAGTGGACGGGGGGGGGGGGGGGGGAGCAGGGTCCCTGCTGAGCAGAGAGCCTGACTCAGGGCTTGATCTCAGGACCCTGGGATCATGACCCAAGCCGAAGGCAGAGGCTCAACCCACTGAGATACCCAGGTGTCCCCCTACAGGGGTTCTGTCTCAAAACCCTGAGATCAACTCTGAGATCATGACCTGAGCGGAAACCAAGAGTTGGGTGCTTAAACCAGGCACCCCTACTGGGTTTTATTTTTAATTTTATTTTAAGTAAACTCTATGCAGGCCTGGAACTCATGACCCTGAGATCAAGAGGACATATTATACTGAGAGCCAGCGGGGCACCCAGGATTATATTTCCAATAAACTGAGAACCAAGCATTATTTTTCCCATTTTAGCATGCAGAACTTCTGTTGCAAGCCAGGGCTGGGGTGTTTGCTTAAAGTAAAAAGCTACCTGTGTGGAGGTGTGTTCAACAGAGGAAAAGCATATTCTCTCTGTCCTGTTTAATCAGTGCAGGCTTCCTGGAAGAGGGAGGGTTTAGGCCCAGTGTTGCATCTCCCAGCCCAAATTCATATTTTGAATTTCAAACCTTCAATAAAGTTAGGAAATTAGTACAATGAACGTTTACATACGCACTCAGATTTACCAATTTTTAACATTTTTCTGCACTTACATGTTCTATCTCTATGCATTTGCAAATATGTATGTGTCCGTAGATTTTTGTCTTTGCTGACTCATCTGAAAGTCCATTGCAGATGAGATTTTACCCCTAAGAACATTCTTCTATGTAGCCAAAATACTACTGTCACACCTAACACATTTAGGCTAATATTGACTTTTTCATATTTGAATTTCCTTAGTTTCAATAATATTCTTTTTTTAAGACTTTATTTTTTTTTAAGATTTTATTCATTTATTTGACAGAGAGAGATCACAAGTAGGCAGAGAGGCAGGGAGAGAGAGGCGGGGAAGCAGGCTCCCCGCTGAGCAGAGATCCCGATGCAGGGCTCGATCCCAGGACCCTGAGACCATGACCTGAGCCGAAGGCAGAGGCTTAACCCACTGAGCCACGCAGGCGCCCCAAGACTTTATTTTTAAGTAATCTCAACACCCAACACAGGACTCAAATCCATAACGCCAAGATCAAGAGTCACACATTCCACCGACTGAGCCAGCCAGGTGCCCCAGAAAAGACATTTTTAATATTTTGGTATACCCATTCTTCATAATTTTGTTCTACCCCTGTATCTAAGGCAGAAGGAGCTTGCTGTGTTGAAGAATTTCTGTATCTAGCATTATGCTAAGTCTTTTAATAAGTGGTCTCAAGTGATCTTTTTTTTTTTAAAGATTTTATTTATTATTTATTTGACAGAGAGAGAGAGAGACAGATCACAAGTAGGCAGAGAGGCAGGCAGACGGGGAAGAGGAAGCAGGCTCCCTGCAGAGCGGAGAGCCCGATGCGGGGTTCGATCCAAGGATCTTGAGATCATGACCTGAGCCGAAGGCAGAGGCTTTAACCCACTGAGCCACCCAGGCGCCCTGGTCTCAAGTGATCTTTGTAAAACCTCTGGGAGACAGGAGACATCATACCCATTTTACAGATGAGGAAATGTGCTTCAAACATTTGGATCACTGTCTCAGGGTTACATTACTGATAAATAGCAGAGATGAATCTAGATCTGTCCAACACCAAAACAAGGCACATTTAGATTATGAAAGCCTTAAGAGCAAGGACCACATAATACTCTCATTGCTGGAGAGCTTACCTGGTTCAAAAGTCTCCTTTTACAGATCCAAAGTTGAGGCTCTGAGATGGGAAGTGTTGGGTCCCAATTTGAAGCACTGTTAGGAGCAGAAATTGTCTCATATTACTGTTCTAGAACAGATTTTGCTAGGAGGTAATATATACACTTTGTAAGTTACTGCACTTCTAAAATGTAAGAACAAAAAAAGAACCATAATTAGTCCCTTAGCTTTTAAAATACAATCACTTCAAAAGTGTTATTGGAAAACCAACCTCCGTGCTTCAGACCCAAGAGTTTGGGATAAAGAGGAACAATAGGTTTATTGGTTTGCCAGACAAAGGAGCCTGTAGCAAGCTGTGGCCCTCAAAAACTGTAAGCCCACTGGGAGGAAGGGGCTCAGAGGAATGGGCTGGGGGGTTTTATAGGTAAATACAGGATGTAGCTGGTTTCTATAGGAATTGTATAGGTGCTGCCAGACTCCTTAGTCCTTTTCAGGGTGGTACCAGGTTCCTGAAACAAAAGGCTAAAAAAGGAGGAGAGGAGGTTTGGCAGAGAAGAAAAAGGTTACCTTAAAATCAAGCTTTGCCGAAGCATTAGTACAGCCATTTTGATCTCTTTTCAAGTCTATGTTTTTAAGTGGTTTCAAAGGTATCTTCAGGAACTGCCATCTGGTATCACTCTAACTCACACTTCCACTGAGAGCAGTAAGCCTTCTGGCCTCAAAACCGATTTTCCTTTTCATTTATTTAACCAACTATTAAGAACCTACTACGTGCCTGGCAAACACTGTTGTAGGGGATGAGGAGTAGCCTTCAACAATATGGGCAAATTTCCTGTTGTCCAAGAGTTGATTTTCTGGAGTTTATTCAAGAAACGTAATAAAAATAATGAAGGCGGGCGCCTGGGTGGTTAGTGGGTTAAGCCGCTGCCTTCTGCTCAGGTCATGATCTCAGGATCCTGGGATCGAGTCCCGCATCGGGCTCTCTGCTCGGCGGGGAGCCTGCTTCCCTCTCTCTCTCTCTGCCTGCCTCTCTGTCTGCTTGTGATCTCTGTCAAATAAATAGATAAAATCTTAAAAAAAAAAAAAAAAAGAGGGGTGCCTGGGTGTCTCAGTGGGTTAAGCCGCTGCCTTCGGCTCAGGTCATGATCCCAGGTCCTGGGTTCGAGCCCCACATCGGGCTCTCTGCTCTGCAGGGAGCCTGCTTCCTCCTCTCTCTCTGCCTGCCTCTCTGCTTACTTGTGATTTCTCTCTGTCAAATAAATAAATAAAATCTTAAAAAAAAAAAGAAAAAAATAATGAATGCTTATATGGTGCTTTCTTAACCATTGCAGGTCACTAAGTGCTATACAATGAATGATGTGGGGAACAAAGGCTAAAGAAGTACAGAAAAAAAAAAAAATTCCTTACACCTTACAGCCCATTGACGAGTACTTGAGACAGGCAGAGTGACCTTCTTCCAGGAACTCAACTGTTTTTTTTTTTTTTAAAGATTTTATTTATTTATTTGACAGACAGAGATCACAAGTAGTTTCCCCTTCCCTTCTCTCCTTTAACTGCTTTTTCCATTGTCAAGGGTTTGTTTACTTATTTAATATCGTCACTATTAATTGATGAAATGTTTCCTAGTGCTTCATTTTTTAAAACCTCGTGAGTTGAACACTTTGCATTTTTGGTTTTCGGCAAAATAATTAAATCCAACTGGGAATAGCCGCAGCTAGCTTCAGTTTGTGTCTTAAACGCCCTTTGTGGGTAAAACGGCTTGCTTGAGGCCAGGTCAGCTTCTCGCTGTCACCGTCGCGATCCCGCTCTGGGGTCCGAACGTGGTCCGGAACCAATGTAGGAGGGTCGCGGACGTCGCCGGACGGGTTTTCCTGAGAAGCCTAGTCGGTGGTTCCTTTCGGGTTTCCCTCAGCGCGCATGCGCTGCCTGCGCTTCGCCGCTCCCGCCTCGGGCTCGGGCTCGGGCTCCGGGATGTCCGCGTTGTGCGACCCTCCCGGGGCCCCAGGGCCTCCCGGGCCTGCCCCCGCCACCCACGGTCCCGCGCCGCTCAGGTAGTCAGAGCCCCTGGCATCTTCCCCCATCGCGCGGCCCTGCGCCGATCCCCAGGCTTCTCGGCAGAAACCCAGATCCTACCTCGAGAACTCGCGTCAGGGTTCTCAGAGATTCCTGGTCGGGTCTTCCCAGAACTCAGGGACTGCCTCACCAAAACTCTGGGCTCCAGTCCCCGCACTCCTAAGACCTTGGTCTTGCCTCCTCCTAAACCCCAACGCTTAGTTACCCCAGATTCCGGCCTTGTTCTCCCAAGAGTTGGGGATATCAGAACTCTTGGGAACCGAGCTGTCCTACCCCTTTTAGACCCGAGAGAACCCAGGGTCCCCTGACTTCATGGAGACTCCCTGGAAACCCAGGCCCGGAAACCCACAAAATGCTTCCCTCTAGCCTTTACCTTGCCCTCCAACTAAGCTACTCTCCCTCACCTTACGGTGGTTTGTTTATTTGTTTATTTATTTAAGGAATGAGGGCACGGAGCCCTATCAGCTCTTAGAGGATGCGGTGTTCTTTGGCAGAAAAGGCAGTCAGAGGAAGGGGACTTTGCCTCTTCCCATAACACTGGTTTCTGAACGCCTAAGACTGAAGCCATAGGTTTTGGGAGGAGAAGGGCTGAAAAGCAGGCATTACGTTGTCTGTATCCTGGGACACCGTGATTCCTAGGCACACTGAGGATGCCTGGAAGGTGGTTGTTGATGTGGAGTTCAGGTGGTGGGTGGTTAGGAGGCTTGCAGAATATGGGAAGAAACAGGTACTAGGAAGCCTTAATGAGGGACAAGCTTGAGCTTAGGATTTTCTTTAAGAGCTTGTGTTTTGGGGGGGCGCAGTCAAGCAGGAAAGGTGTTTTTTAAAGCAGATGTTATAGCCACACAATATATATTTACTCAGTTCAGCAAATACTTAATGGAGTACTTCCCATATACCAGGAGCCTCAATAGAAAGGTATTCCATGTTGAAGAGCACAGAAATGTTTACTACCCTTTTGGAGTTTATAATCTGATAACTTAACCTTGGTTTTCTTATCTGTAAAGTGGGATCATACCTTTTTGGGGCTGTTGTCTGGATTGGAATAATACACATAAAGTTCCTAAGAGAATACCTTACATGAGTTACCTAACATTGATATTATTATTGAAAGAAAAGTATTTATTGGGTGATGAGTGTGAACTTGTTACCGTGCTTAACTGCTTCATGTACATTATCTTTTTTTTTTTAAAATTTTTATTTTTTCAGCATAACAATATTCATTATTTTTGCACCACACCCAGTGCTCTATGCAATCCGTCTTTTTTTTTTTTTTAAAGATTTTATTTATTTATTTGACAGAGATCACAAATAGGCAGAGAGGCAGGCAGAGAGAGAGGAAGGGAAGCAGGCTCCCTGGTGAGCAGAGGGCCCGATGCGGGGCTCGATCTCAGGACCCTGGGATCATGACCTGAGCCGAAGGCAGAGGCTTTAACCCACTGAGCCACCCAGGCGCCCCTCATGTACATTATCTTATGAAGGAGGTACCGTTATCCCTCTTTTACGTGGAAAGAAACCAAAGCTCACGGGGGAATGTAATGTGCCTAACATCTTGCAGCGCTCTAAGTCTGCTTCTCTTGCTTCCTTCCAGTGCTCAAGAGCTGTCCCAGGAAATCAAGGCTTTTCTGACTGGCGTGGACCCTATTCTGGGCCACCAACTCTCGGCCCGGGAACATGCCCGCTGTGGTCTTCTCCTGCTCCGCTCTTTGCCACCTGCCCGGGCTGCTGTGCTTGACCACTTGCGAGGAGTCTTTGATGAGAGTGTCCGGGCCCACCTGGCTGCCCTGGACGAAAGCCCTGTGGCTGGCCCCCCTCACCTCCGTCCACCCCCACCCTCCCATGTCCCAGCTGGGGGACCTGGTCTAGAAGATGTGGTGCAGGAAGTACAGCAGGTGCTGTCTGAGTTTATCCGGGCCAACCCAAAGGCCTGGGCACCTGTGATTAGTGCATGGTCCATTGACCTCATGGGGCAGCTGAGCAGCACATACTCAGGCCAGCACCAGCGTGTGCCCCATGCCACTGGCTCTCTCAACGAATTGCTGCAGCTGTGGATGGGCTGTCGGGCCACCCGCACATTAATGGACATCTATGTTCAGTGTCTCTCAGCTCTCATTGGTAGTTGCCCAGATGCCTGCGTGGATGCCTTGCTGGATACCTCTGTCCAGCATTCCCCACACTTCGACTGGGTTGTGGCCCATATTGGCTCCTCTTTTCCTGGCACTATCATCTCCCGAGTTCTCTCCTGTGGCCTTAAGGATTTCTGTGTTCACGGTGGGGCTGGAGGTGGAGCTGGTGGCAGTGGTGGAAGCTCTTCTCAGACCCCCTCTATAGACCCGTTCCCTGGATCTCCTGCTATCCCTGGGGAGAAACGGGTGCCCAAGATTGCCTCAGTTGTAGGCATCCTAGGGCACCTGGCCTCCCGCCACGGAGACAGCATCCGCCGGGAGCTCCTTCGAATGTTCCATGATAGCCTGGCAGGGGGCTCTGGGGGCCGGAGTGGTGACCCGTCCCTTCAGGCCACAGTTCCTTTCCTACTGCAGCTGGCGGTCATGTCACCAGCTTTGCTGGGCACCGTCTCTGGAGAGCTGGTGGACTGCCTTAAGCCCCCAGCTGTACTGAGTCAGCTGCAGCAACACCTGCAGGGATTCCCCCGAGAGGAGCTGGACAACATGCTGAATCTGGCTGTGCACCTGGTGAGCCAGGCCTCGGGGGCAGGTGCCTACCGCCTCCTGCAGTTTCTGGTGGACACAGCTATGCCTGCCTCAGTCATTACTACCCAGGGCCTGGCTGTGCCGGACACTGTACGTGAGGCCTGTGACCGGCTGATCCAGCTGCTGCTGCTGCATCTGCAAAAACTGGTTCATCACCGGGGAGGGCCTCCTGGGGAAGGGGTGCTGGGCCCACCCCCACCCCCCCGCCCTGTGCCCTTTCTAGATGCGCTAAGAAACCACGTTGGAGAGCTGTGTGGAGAGACGTTACGATTGGAGCGGAAGCGCTTTCTCTGGCAACACCAGCTCCTGGGCCTGCTCTCTGTCTATACTCGGCCTAGCTGTGGACCTGAGGCCTTGGGCCATCTCCTGAGCCGGGCCCGAGGCCCTGAAGAGTTGAGTCTGGCCACCCAATTATATGCAGGGCTGGTGGTCAGTCTCTCTGGCCTTCTGCCTCTGGCTTTCCGAAGCTGCCTGGCTCGGGTACACGCAGGGACTCTGCAGCCTCTCTTCACTGCCCGGTTCCTGCGTAACTTGGCACTGCTAGTGGGGTGGGAACAGCAGGGTGGTGAGGGCCCTGCAGCCCTAGGGGCCCGGTTTGGGGAGTCTGCATCAGCCCATTTGTCTGACCTGGCTCCTCTCCTGCTACATCCTGAGGAGGAAGTAGCTGAAGCTGCTGCCTCCCTGCTGGCCATTTGTCCCTTTCCTCAAGAATCCCTGTCCCCGTCCCAACTCCTGGGGCTGGTGAGAGCTGGAGTACATCGCTTCTTTGCCTCTCTGAGGCTGCATGGCCCTCCAGGGGTGGCATCGGCCTCTCAGCTTCTTACCCGCCTCTCTCAGACCTCCCCAGCTGGGCTCAAGGCTGTCTTGCAGCTGCTAGTTGAGGGAGCCTTACATCGGGGCAACGCAGAACTGTTTGGAGGGGAAGTGGATAGGGACAACGAGACTCTTTCGGTTGTCTCTGCTCCTTTGGCCTCTGCCTCCCTGTTGGACACAAACCGGCGGCACACTGCAGCTGTGCCAGGACCTGGAGGGATTTGGTCAGTTTTCCATGCTGGAGTCATAGGTCGTGGCCTAAAGCCACCGAAGTTTGTCCAGTCGCGCAATCAGCAGGAAGTGAGCTATAACACCCAGAGCCTGCTCAGCCTCCTGGTGCACTGCTGCAGTGCCCCTGGGGGTACTGAATGTGGGGGCTGCTGGGGGGCTCCCACCCTGAGCCCGGAGGCAGCCAAAGCGGTGGCAGTGACCTTGGTGGAGAGCGTGTGTCCTGATGCAGCTGGTGCTGAGCTGGCCTGGCCCCCTGAGGAGCATGCCAGGGCCACAGTGGAGCGGGATCTCCGCATTGGCCGACGCTTCCGGGAACAGCCCCTGCTCTTTGAGCTGTTGAAGCTGGTAGCCGCTGCTCCCCCAGCCCTGTGCTACTGCTCCGTGCTCCTGCGGGGGCTACTAGCTGCCCTTCTGGGTCATTGGGAAGCCTCTCGCCACCCTGATACAGCTCACTCTCCCTGGCACCTGGAGGCATCCTGCACCCTGGTAGCTGTCATGGCAGAGGGAAGCCTCCTGCCACCAGCCCTGGGTAATATGCACGAGGTATTTAGCCAGCTGGCACCTTTTGAAGTGCGTCTGCTGCTGCTCAGTGTCTGGGGCTTTCTCCGGGAGCATGGACCATTGCCCCAGAAGTTCATCTTCCAGTCAGAGCGTGGCCGCTTCATCCGGGACTTCTCCAGGGAGGGTGGCGGTGAGGGCGGACCCCATCTTGCTGTGCTGCACAGTGTCCTCCACCGCAACATTGATCGCCTGGGCCTTTTCTCTGGCCGTTTTCAGGCACCTTCACCGTCCACTCTCCTTCGGCAGGGGACATAGCCTTTTCCAAGCTTCGGAAGCCAAGGGAGGTTGAGCAGTGAGAAAGAGAGGGGGCTAAGGTGCTGCAGAAAGGTGGAGGTTTCTCTTCTAAAACCCTAGGCTAAAGAGCGCTGTCACTTTTTTCCTCCCCCACCTTTTTTTCTAAATAAAATTTGCCGAGTTGAGAAAAGCAGAGTCCAGTGCCTCTGTCTGATGCTTAGAGCTGGTAAAGTCGGACAGCGCCTGGCTCTGGACAATCCCACCCCCGCCCGCAAGCCACGCCCTTGGACCCGCCAGACGCGGGCGTTTATTGTGTGCGCTCTGCCAATGGGACAGCTCCCCGGCCGCTCTCTGGTCGGGCCAATCAGAAGGCCGGAAGGGGCGGGCACTAAGGTACGTGTCTCAGCGCGCGCGGGGGGAGGAGAGGCTCGGGGTCAAGGAGCAAACCCGGCACAAGATGGCGGCGGTAGCGGCAGTGGCGGCGCGTAGGAGGCGGTGAGGAGCCCGGAACCCGGGGGCACGCCCGGGACGCCCCCAGGCCCCCCAAACCCCATATCTCTTCTTCCTGGGAGTCCTCCTGAGACTCTGTTACCCCCCCGGCCTCGTGAGCACCTTTTGTCCCTCTGGAGGTGGCCTCAGTCTCCCCCGGTTTCCTCGCGGTAGATCCGCGCGGTGCTGGGGGCCCCTGCTTCTGGGGCACCCAGCTCCAGCCCGGCGGCTCATGAGGGCCGCAACCGTTCGCTCTTCTTGGCCTTGGCTGCTCTCAGCCGCCCCCCTCCCTTGGCGGCTCGCGGCGGTTAACTCTGCCGCCTCCTTCCTGCAGTGTGCGGGGCTATCCGGGCGGGGACTAGACGCGACAGGGCCTCTGGGAACGCAGCCCACTGTCCTTCGGGCCCCTCATCCGGGAAACACCGCGGAATGCTGTCCCGCCTGCACTACCCTTCTTGCCCTATGCGCCCCCCACCCCCACCCCAGAGCCCCGGACCCTGCCCTGCCCTTGTCTTCACATGGACACCAACCCTAGCTTTTTCGGTGTTCACGGTCGCTGGGCACGGCTGGGGCAGGATCCCGTAAGTTCACGGTCTCTCTGGATGATGGTGCTCAAACACAACATGGCAATTGAATGTTTTGGTCTGCGCTCTCGAGTTTCTATTACCGAAAAAAACGGTTCGAAACAATCACCAACGCCACAAAGCGTTTACCTGGACATAACGGATGTACTGGGGTGGGAGAGGCATGTCCTGTGACCAGCAGTGAAAAAAAAGATTGGACTGTAAACTCACCTCTCTGAAGTCTGTGATCTGAAACAATAAACGGGTGCACCTTATCCTGCGGCTCATTCCTGACTTTGGCTTGTGACCACCTCTTGCTCTGGGGCATTCGAGGCATTCCTGAGTTCCTAGGGCCTTCCAACAGGTCACTTCTGAAAGATCTTTTAGAAATCCTAACCTCATTGGCATTTCCCCCAAGCCCATTGCACAGGTTGTGTAACTAGAACTCCAGAGGGTATTTAACTCACTTTACTTCTGATTACTGCCGCTTTGGGCAGGTGGACATGGGGTCAGTGGTTCAGGGTACCTGCTGCCATCACTCCTCAGGACCTGGGCCACAAGCTTAGCTGTTGAGTTTTTTGGTAGCATTTCTTCTTTTGATTCTTATTATTCCTGCTTGGCCTATCAAAAGACAGTGCCTGGTGTTCTCACTTTTCTGTGTGTCCTGCATTGCTTTTCACATTCTTCTGGAACTGAAGGACTATGTTCTGCCATCTCCTTTCTGGTGATTTTCCTTACCTTTAGCTGTCAAACAGATTGAGGCTAATGCTGGATACAATGTATATATAGTCTTTAGTTACTTTGTTAACACTTTGCAAAGTTTTAAGATTTTAAGAGAAGCCTGTGTTTGTTTTCTCTTCCTATTTGGGACACACACTTAAGAGTGTGCTCCTGGACAACCCACATTTGTCACTGGAAAAGCATGTTTAAAATGCAGATTCCGCCCCGGGATTTGGGAATCTACATTTACTAAACACTGCAGCTAATTCTTAACAGTGAAGTTTGAGGACCTCTGTTTAGGATTTACTGAGAATGGATGAACATGCCTTTCAAACTAACTTGCTTAAATAGGCCAATTAGTCCTTTGTTGGTCATTTGATAGGACGTTGGGGGAAGTGACAGTTTGTGGTAACCTTGGGGTAATGGTCCTCAATGAGGCAGGCCCTGCTGGTAGGTGGTGTGCTGTATTGTGTATCATGAAGTACTTGGGCCCCAGAGTCAGGCGGAGCTGAGTTCGATCCCACTTTCAGCCCTTATTAGCAGTTTAGTTTTGGATGGATTATTGAACCTTTTATGCTTCAATTTTCCCATCTGGGTAAAACTCTAACCTTACATTCACTAAGTAAACAATGAAAGAAATGAAAAAGAGGTAGTGTGTATCAAGAAGAAGTTTTGAATGATGGTTGTCCATTAGTATTGTTTGAAGCGATTTTAAAAACATGCCCAGGCCCCTGTTTGTGTCCGTTCGATCAGAATCTCTGGGATGAGACTGATACTTTTAAAAACTTCAGGGAGAGTTGAAAACTGAGGATATAGGCAGTTAGTCTGATCTCTGGGGATATGTTAGGACTCAATACATGTGGCTATGGTTACCCAGTAGTGGTGACTGACTTTGAAGATCTAGGAGCAGGATGTCAAGGGTGCTAGGGATATTGGGATTCTAGGTATTCTAGCTGACCACAGGCCAGCTGAGGGTACATCTTTAACTTTTCCACCGTAGCTCCACCTAATGCCTTGCCCGTGGAAAGGCATGGCTGGCTTTGTTTCTCTGTTCCTCACATGGGGCCATCACTTCCCCTGGGAGCAGCTGTTACTGCTCCTTTCCTCTGAGAAGCTGATGTAACTAGAGTCAATACCAGGGCCTCTGAAGGCCAAAGATCCTGTGTCCACTTCCTCTGCCTTTTGAAGGGAAGGTGTGAGCGAGCCAACTCCTCAGGCTTGACACTTCACCCCATGTCCACGCTGCCTTCTCTTCTGTTTAACCAGACTCCTTATATTTCTCCCCCTTTAGGGTTGTGGTGGGAAGGGGCCTTTCCCTGTGAAGGTGGGGCCTTTTCTGACCTCTGTGCTGATTGTTCCCTCTTTGTCTTTTTCCTCCCTAGGTCTGGGGCAGCTTTGGTACTGGCTTGTGTAGGGGTCTGCCTGGGAGTTACCCTTGCTGTGGATAGAAGCAACTTTAAGACCTGTGAAGAGAGTTCCTTCTGCAAGTATGATATTTCTTAGAGAGTGGGGTGGAAAATAGGGTACTGTGGGAGGTGCTGTGCCAGGTGAGGGGTAGCCTGGGGACACTGCAGGTGGTAGAGGGACCAAGGAACATTGGGGAACCTTCCTTCCCATTTCACTTGGCAGGAGGCAACGAAGCATACGGCCAGGCCTTTCTCCATACCGAGCCTTGCTGGACTCTCTACAGCTTGGTCCCGATGCCCTCACAGTCCGTCTGATCAACGAGGTCACCAAGGTCAGGGAAGAAAAGGAGGAGTCTGGTGGGGGTGGGGAAATGCTTGCTAAGGGGTAATTTGTCAGAGGTGAACCTATAGCCAACATCCTGTCCCAGCCATCTTGGGATTTTGTGAGGAATTCAGATCTCAGATCCCTTAGGTGAGGGGCTAGAAGGAGGAGACCCCCTCAGGAGGGAGTGGGTTCAGAGGGCATTCTGTGGTGTGGCCCTCTCCCTTCTCCAGATCCAAACCTCTACCCCCACAGGTAGTGCTGGTGCTGGAGCTCCAGGGGCTTCAAAAGAACATGACGCGAATAAGGATTGATGAGCTGGAGCCCCGGCGGCCCCGATACCGGGTGTCAGATGTATTGGTGGCTGACCCCCCCACATCTCGGTAAATTTTTCTTGAGAAACCTATGCATTTCCACGGTCCTTTTCTCCTTCCTGATGAATCTTTATTGGCTGATTTTTTTTCCCCCCCACTTTGGGATAGCAGCTCTCTAGTATCCTGGTCACTCTCCTAACCTTGCTCTGTTACTCCCTTAGTTTCATGCGTTTTCTTTTCTGCCCTTTTTCTTCTTTCATTGCGCAGACAGATACTGCTTCCAGCTTTGTGCCAGGCCTGGGCTAGGGGCTGGTGATGCAAAAGTAAATAAACAAGGCCCCAGAGGCCCCAGATCTTGCCTTCCGGTGTCAGTGTCTGTGTGGTTGGTTCCTCCCGTCCTTTCCCTTCCCCTAATTTTTCTCCTTTTCTTTCTTTTTCTTCAGATAGTTTTGATACAGTTCCGCAAATTCTTGAGTCCCTACACAGTGTCATAATGAGTATTCCATGCATGGGGTTCTCTCTCTCTCTCTCTCTTTTAAGTTTATTTATTTATTTATTTTTTAGTAATCTCTGTACCCGACGTGGGGCTCAAACCCAGCAGCCCCGAGGTCAAGAGTCGCATGCTCTGCCAGCTGAGCCAGCCCAGGGCCCCATGCATGGCTCTCTATTAAGTACTTAATTTAGAATATGATATGATAAACCTTCCTGTATACCCTTTACCCAACCCAATCATATACTTCTCACTATCATGTGGCCCTGACTGCCCCCAGAGGTGATTGTTATTCTAAAGTTATCATTCACTTGTCTTTTTTTTTTTTTTTTTTTAAGATTTTTATTTATTTATTTGACAGAGATCACAAGTAGGCAGAGAGAGCAGGGGCTCCCCGCTGCGCAGAGAGCCCGGTGTGGGGCTTGATCCCAGGACCCTGGGATCATGACCCAAGCCGAAGGCAGAGGATTAACCCACTGAGCCACCCATGTGCCCCTGATAATTTTTTAAAAGATTTTATTTATTTGACAGAAAGAGAGAGGACAAGCAGGGGGAGCTGCAGGCATAGGGAGAGGGAGAAGCAGGCTCCCTGCTGAGCAGGGAGCCTGATGTGGGGCTCAATCCCAGGACCTAGGGATCATGACCTGAGCCGAAGACAGAGGCTTAACTGACTGAGCCACCCAGGCACCCCTCTAAGTTGTGTTTAAATAATTCTTCTCTATTTCAAGGTCATAAAAATATTTATATTTTTTTCTAAGTATCTTACTTTAGGGATGCCTAGCTGGCTCAGTCCTTAGAACATGTGACTCTTGTTCTCAGGGTCATGGGTTTGAGCCCCATGTTGGGTGTAGAGATTACTTAAAAAAGAAAAAAAAGGGGCGCCTGGGTGGCTCAGTGGGTTAAGGCCTCTGCCTTTGGCTCAGGTCCTAGTCTCAGGGTCTTGGGATCGAGCTGGCATCCGGCTCTCTGCTCAGCAGGGAGCCTGCTTCCTCCTCTCTCTCTGCCTGCCTCTCTGTGTACTTGTGGTCTCTGTCAGGTAAATAAATAAAATCTTAAAAAGTTAAAAAAATCTTACTTTAAAATGCTAAGTCATAATCTGTCTGGAGTAGTTACTTATATCTGATATGAGGTAGGAATTTGGTACCATTTTTTTCCTAATCGAAATTTATTTTTCTCATTTCTCTGTTGAATAGTCCTCCTGTCCTCACCCAACTGCCATGCTATCTCTGTTACATTTCGAAGTTCTAAGTATGCTTGGGTCCACTGCCAGGCTCTTCTTCGTTCCTTTGGTGAATCTGTCTGCCCCTGGCACTGTCCCCACACCAACTGTAGCTCTTAGCAGTCCCCCTCCCCACCGTCTGAAAGTGTCATCACTACTCTTGGCTCTTTGTGCTTCTTTTTATCCTTTTCGATCTCTTTCCCAGGCTTTCTGTCTCTGGCCGTGATGAAAACAGTGTGGAGCTCACCGTGGCTGAGGGACCCTATAAAATCATCTTGACAGCACGGCCATTCCGCCTGGACCTGTTAGAGGACCGCAGTCTTCTGCTTAGTGTCAATGCCCGAGGACTCTTGGATTTTGAGCACCAGAGGGCTCCCAGGGTCCCGTGAGTACAGGGGTTGGGACTGGAGAGGACCTAGTAGGCCAGGGCCCAGGGGTGTGGTGGATTTGGCACTGGGTCCCTGGGAGGAGACAGGGTGGCAGGACCGCCAGGTAGGGGCCGGGGCTGAGGCTGGGAGAAGCTGCTGTCAGGGAGGGTAGGAAGCAGACCCAGGTCGCGGTTTTCTCCGTTTCCTGTACAGACCAGGAGGCAAGTCACCTTTGTCCCTGAGCTGTACCCTGGGCACCACCTCTGGGAGGCCTGCCTGGGTCTGCCTTTCCCTCTTCCCCTTTTCACACCATCACATTTCCCAGGTTTATTTTCTTCCTTTTTGTTTTGTTTTGTTTTGTTTTGTTTCTTTTCTGCCCCATCCCCCCATCTCTGGAAGTTTGTCGACTGAAACTCACTTTTATGTTTCTGTTTTTGTGTTGGTTTTGTGCCTCCTTTTCCCCTTTCCTACCCATTTCCTCCTGCCCCAGTTTCTCGGATAAAGTTAGTCTCACGCTCGGTAGCATTTGGGATAAGATCAAGAACCTTTTCTCTAGGTAAATCCATGGCCACTGGTACTGTATCTGTTCCTCTGCCCTTACCCACCCTTCACTCTGGCCCCCAGGGGAAGGTGCCCCAGACCTTTCTATACCCTGCCCTTCACTCACCCTTCTTTCTCCAGATACATGGTATCTGGTCCCTGGTCCCCTGTCTGGGAGCCCCCTGGGAGAAGGAAGATGAAATGCTGGAAGTCCTTAAGGAATGTAGGGAGCTTCTTGATTTGTGATGGGGTGGAGAGATGCTGCCCAATGCTGGGGTTTCTGGCTCTTAGTGGGGGTGCACTGAGGCTCTAGGTGGAACTGCTTGCCAGCTGCCCTTGAAAACATTCTTCGGCAGAACCTCTTGTTTGAGTCCCTGCATATATCTGTAGAGGCTTGACTGTGGTATGACCCACTTGCCTTTGTAAAACCCTGGTGTCCGGCCAAGAGGCTGAGGTCCAGTGAGAGTCGTTGGGGCCAGGTTCTCTCAGAGGCTGCAGAGCCAGCACTGGCATTCCCAGTCCAGGCACTTGAACCATCCCGCCTGTCTCTTCTGGAACGCAGGCAGAGGCTGGGGATTGAGTCCTGTGTGTGGCAGGCACCTCCTGGTGGCATTAATCATTTCCCTTTCTCATTTCTCTCCCCGTCCTTTGCATATTGATCTGCTCACTGGGGTCCCTTGCCAAGCTTTAACATTCAGTCCCTTCCTCCAATGCCTTCGTTCCTTTGGACCCTTGGCTCTCTATTCCCTTACCCCTCCTTCCACTAGCCCCTCGTCCCTGCCCCCTCTGGATTGGAGCAGACAGCTCTCCTACCTTCCAGGCAAGGATCAAAAGACCCAGCGGAGGGCGGTGGGGCCCAGCCGGAGGAAGCACCTGGGGATGGTGACAAGGCAAGTCAGTGGGCTGGGTTGTTGGGCACAGGGCTGGCTGGGAGGTTGGAAGGGAAAGGCCCACAGGAAACTTGAGCTCAGTCTCCCCATTGGGGATGGGATTTAGAAGAGGGTGGGGGAAGAGAGAGCTAGTGTGTGATTGGAGATACTCTGCTTTCCTCCTCACAGCCAGAGGAGACCCAGGGGAAGGCAGAGAAAGATGAGCCAGGAGCCTGGGAGGAGACATTCAAAACTCACTCTGACAGCAAGCCATATGGTGAGGGACTGGGAGAGCCTTGGGCAGGGTTGCAAGGACTCCTTGTCAAACAGAAGCTCTGGAGCCCATCTTTTGCTTTCCTTCCAGGCCCCACGTCTGTGGGTTTAGACTTCTCTCTGCCAGGCATGGAGCATGTGTATGGGATCCCTGAGCATGCAGACAACCTGAGGTTAAAGGTCACTGAGTGAGTCCCATGGTGACATCAAGAAGTGGGGGCGGGAAAGAGGGGTTGGACTTTAGGGCTACGGAGTGGTATCCATACAGTTTGGATGCTCCAGACAAGCATGGATCACTTCCTGTGGCCAGATCACCTTTGGTGATCAGAAAATTCTCCTTTGAGGGGCGCCGGGGTGGCTCAGTTGGTTAAGCATCTGCTTTCGGCTTAGGTCGTGATCCCAGCATCCTGGGATGGAGCCCCACATCAGGCTTTCTGCTCAGTAGGGACTCTTCTTCTCCCTCTTCCTTTGCCCCTCCCCTTTGCTTATGCACACTCTCCCTCAGAAATAAAACCTTAAATAAAGAAAAATTCTTGTTTGAGAAAGGTTTGAGAAAGGGCAGGGGGCCAATTCTTAGCACTCTGTATCTGTGGGGTGGAGGTTGTGGGTGCCACAGCCTAGGGCCAGTCTGTCTGTCTGCCTGCAGGGGTGGGGAGCCATATCGCCTCTACAATTTGGATGTATTCCAGTATGAGCTCTACAACCCCATGGCCCTGTATGGGTCTGTGCCTGTGCTTCTGGCACACAGCCCTCATCGGGACCTGGGCATCTTCTGGCTCAATGCCGCGGAGACCTGGGTTGACATATCATCCAACACCGCAGGGAAGGTGAGCACGCAGGCGGGGAGCAGTAAGAGAGCAGCACATGTTCAGGCCTGAGACAGTGGGTGTGCTAGGGGAATTTACTTTGAAGAGGCTGGCGGGAGGCTCCTGGGGATCCCTGTTTAGGGACTGGGTGGGAGAAGGGGCCCTGAGTCTTGGGAGCAGCATTTGAGTTCCCTGGCCCTTCCCAGAAAACACATGCTTGTGGAGAAGGTATTGCTCCTTCTGCATTTATTGTCAGTGCATTTGTTAGTATATTTGTCATGTACTAGACACTCCGGTAGGTGCTGGGGATATATTGCTCTTGGGGTAGGAAATGTTCTCACTCTCAGGGTGGAAGACAGATGTTAACACAGGTGAGAAGGCGGGGTGAGTTCCGCAGGGGTAAGTGTTGAGAAGGAGATGCAGCGGTCACGTGGTGGGGACGGAGACAGTGCTGTTTTAGATGGCGTTTTCCAGAAAAGTTTCCCCGCGGAGATGATCTCTAATCTCAGCCCAGAGTGACTCCTTAGGACCCCGCTGTGTGAGGACTCTGAAGAGAACACTGCTGCTTTGTCTCTGCGTCAGGGACGAAGAGGGTGGGTGTCAGATCTGTGTGTCTGGTCTCTTCTGTAGACCCTGTTTGGGAAAATGCTAGACTACCTGCAAGGCTCCGGGGAGACCCCGCAGACAGATGTCCGCTGGATGTCGGAGAGCGGCATCATTGATGTCTTCCTGCTGCTCGGGCCCTCTGCCTTTGATGTGTTCCGGCAGTATGCCAGTCTCACAGGTATGTGCGTCCCCTCTCTGCCAGCCTGCAGCCTCCTCTGCTGGCCCTGTCTTCTTGAGAGGATGACTCCACTTTTCAAAAGTTCTGTGCCTCAGCCTACTTACTAGCCCAGCACCCTTCACACTCTCTTTCATCGACAAGCCTCCCTTCCTTTCTGGGTGTTCCAGTGACCCAGGTTGGGCCTGACCCCACTGTGACCCCCGTGCCTGCAGGGACCCAGGCATTGCCCCCGCTCTTCTCCCTCGGCTACCACCAGAGCCGCTGGAACTACCGGGATGAGGCCGATGTGTTGGAAGTTGATCAGGGCTTTGATGACCACAACCTGCCTTGCGATGTCATTTGGCTGGACATCGAGCATGCTGATGGCAAGCGGTACTTCACCTGGGACCCCAGCCGTTTCCCCCAACCCCTTACCATGCTGGAACACTTGGCCTCCAAGAGGCGGAAGGTAAGAGGGCTGTGGCCGTGCTCGGTCTCCTCAGGCACAGCGGCCCTGGAGAGCTCTGAGCATCCCTGTTCCTTGCCTGCAGCTGGTGGCCATTGTGGACCCCCACATCAAGGTGGATTCTGGCTACCGTGTACATGAAGAGTTGCAGAGCCGGGGTCTGTATGTTAAAACCCGGGATGGCTCTGACTACGAGGGCTGGTGCTGGCCAGGTAGGTGGGCCCAGAATTGAGGGAGAGGCTGTTGTGAGACCAGGAAGGTAGGATGGCCACCATTGTGCCCCATGGAGGTTGACAGCTACCCTTAACTTGTCCTAGGTGCCGCTGGTTATCCTGATTTTACCAATCCTACGATGAGGGCCTGGTGGGCCAACATGTTCAGCTTTGACAACTATGAGGTACGGCAGCCCCTCCTCTACCTGCATCCGTCATTCCCACCCCACCTCCTTGAGACCGTCATTCTCTGCCGGCCAGCCCTGCTCTGGTTGGTTCTCTGTTTTGCTTTGTGTTTTTTTAAAGATGTATTTATTAGAGAGAGAGTGCGTGTGGGAGTTGGGGGTTGGGGAAGGGACAGAGGGAGAAGGAAGGAAGCAGACTCCCCGCTGAGGCCAGAGCCTAACACCAGACTTGACCCCCACCACCCTGAGATCATGACCTGAGCCAATACCAAGAGTTGGTGCTTAACTGACTGAGCCCCCAGGCGCCCCTGGCTGCTTGTATTTTTCAGGAGGCCTTCTTGTTCCTCGTCAGACCCTGAGAAATACTTTTTGGATTCCTAGGCGTGCTCTGCTCTCACAGTTTGTCTTTTTCCTCTTCTCTGTCCTTCTGTCCCCATTTTCCGCCTCGTGTACCTAGGGCTCAGCTCCCAACCTCTATGTCTGGAATGACATGAACGAACCATCTGTGTTCAATGGTCCTGAGGTTACTATGCTTAAGGATGCCCAGCATTATGGGGGCTGGGAGCACCGAGACGTCCATAACATCTATGGCTTCTACGTGGTAAGAGGCCGAGCAAGAAGAGCCTGAGGGCTGGGGAATGGACATGACAGCAGGCTTTTAGTCCTCACTACCCTTCCTCTCCTGTCTCCATCCAGCACATGGCAACGGCAGACGGGCTGGTGCTGCGCTCTGGGGGCCTGGAGCGCCCCTTTGTCCTAAGCAGGGCTTTCTTCGCGGGCTCCCAGCGCTTTGGTAAGATTTGGAGAATAGAGCTGTGACAGAGGGGGTGTGAAGGGCAGATCGGAGGAGTGGTGCACCAAGGCCTGGTTCTCTGAGAAATCTGTCCATGCGGCTGTCTGAGAGCAGCTGGCTGCCCTCTCCCCCACCCCCGCACCTGCGCACTTTAAGGGGATCCGGGGCGGGGGGGTCCAGTCCCCTTTCAAGTGCTGTTGTGAATTCTGCCATCTTGGGTAGGGCCCTGAGGGTCCTAGAACAGAGGTGGCAGGTCAGAGGAGTCGGCTGTAGGAAAAGCGGAGCTCCCCGCTGCTTGCAACCTCCATCGCCCTCCTCTTCCTTAGGAGCTGTGTGGACTGGGGACAACACTGCTGAGTGGGACCATTTGAAGATCTCTATTCCTATGTGTCTCAGCTTGGGGCTGGTGGGACTTTCCTTCTGTGGAGGTGAGAGGGGGCGGAATTGGGGGTCTTGGTTTGGTGGGAGAGGAGCCAGGTAGAGGGCACAGAACCCAGGCGTGAACAGAGAGAGCTGAGAGTCTAGGTTGGGGCCTGGGGGAGCTCCTTAGGTAGCAGCCCTCTTTGCCAACCTGTTTCCCCCTCCCCTCTCCCAGCGGACGTGGGCGGTTTCTTCAAAAATCCAGAACCAGAGCTGCTTGTGCGCTGGTACCAGATGGGTGCCTACCAGCCATTCTTCCGGGCCCATGCACACTTGGACACTGGGCGGCGGGAGCCCTGGCTCTTACCAGCTCAGTACCATGACATCGTCCGAGATGCCTTGGGCCAGCGATACTCCTTGCTGCCCTTCTGGTACACCCTCTTCTATCAGGCCCATCGTGAAGGCATTCCTGTCATGAGGTGAGGCAGTCAGCTGCGTCTGTGTGGAGTGGGTTGAGGTGGCTGAGGGACAGTGGGGATTGGGCTCCATCTCTGGGCCTCTTTCACCACTCACTGGGGCCTCGTAAAGGAAGGAAATTCTAGTTTCAAGGTCAAGAGTAAGAAGAAACTAATGGGATGAGTGGCAGTAAACATTGCTGGGCATCGTTCATCACTATCCCCAGTGCCTGAAACAGGGCCGACAAGTATCCTTCCATCCTTGGGAGTAAAACAGGCAGACATGTACACAAATAGGTAAATAAGAAAATTGCCAGCAGTGATAGGCTCTTTGAATAGGGTAATGGAATTTGGTTCTACCCATAGCTTTTTTAAGAAGAAGGACATGTGAGTGGCACCTGGGTGGCTTGTTGGGTTAAGAACCTGACTTTTGATCTCAGCTCAGGTCTTGATCTCAGGGTCATGAGTTGAAGCCCCATGTCGGGCTCCACGCTGGGTGTGGGGTCTTCTTAAAAAAAGGGTTAGGGGAAGGGCATGGGAGGTGAGGTCTGACCAGTGAGGTAGATGGACTTTTGTGATCTGGCGGAGGAAAATCCCAGCACAGGAGACGTCAGGTGCAGACATTCTAAAGTGGAAATGAGTTTGTTGTGTTCCAGGGATAGAAAGACCAGTGTGACTCAGGGTAAGGAACCAGAGGGAGAGGTAGGACATGACCTAGGAGACGAAAATTCGATGTGATCCAGGATGATGCAATGGCTACTGGAAAGTTGCTGTGTGGAATAGTTTCAGGAGGGGGCAGGGGAGGAGGAGGCAAGGAGATGGGTGAGGAAGTTCAATGACCAAGGGTAGGTTGCATAGCTAAGGCCTACGGCACAGTTGGGCTGTCTGGCTGCAGACTCCTGGCTTGTACTTTTTTTTTTTTTTTTTTTTTTTTTTTAAGATTTTTTTTATTTATTTATTTGACAGAGAGAGAGCACAAGCAGGCAGAGAGGCAGGCAGAGAGAGAGAGGGAGAAGCAGGCTTCCCGCCGAGGAGAGAGCCCGATGCGGGGCTCGATCCCAGGACCCTGAGATCATGACCTGAGCCGAAGGCAGCGGCTTAACCCACTGAGCCACCCAGGCGCCCCTTTTTTTTTTTTTTTTTTTTAAGATTTTGTTTGTTTATTTGACAGAGATCACAAGTAGGCAGAGAAGCAGGCAGAGAGCAAGGAGGAAGCAAGTCCCCCTGCTGAGCAGAAAGCCCGATGTGGGGCTCGATCCCAGGACCCTGGGATCATGATCCGAGCCGAAGGCAGAGGCTTTATTTTTTTTTAAAAGATATTTATCTATCTATCTATCTATCTATCTATCAATCAATCAGACAGAGATCACAAGTAGGCGGAGAGGCAGGCAGAGAGAGAGGGGGAAGTAGGCTCCCTGCTGAGCAGAGAGCCCGATGCGGGGCTCGATCCCAGGACCTGAGATCATGACCTGAGCCGAAGGCAGGGGTTTTAACCCACTGAGCCACCCAGGCGCCCCAAGGCTGAGGCTTTAACCCACTGAGCCACCCAGGCGCCCCACCCTGTGCCATTCTCCTCTTCGGTTCCTGGGGTAGCATCTTTGACCTCTACCAAGACAGCAGGTGTCTTCCCTTCTTGTCTTGCTTCCTTCCTAGGCCCCTGTGGGTGCATTATCCTCAGGATGTGACCACCTTCAGTATAGATGATCAGTTCCTGCTTGGTGAGAAATGGAGGGGACCGTTGCTGGTGGGTTGGGATAGGGCTGAGAAGAAGTAAGCCCCTGTGGGAGAGGTCTATGGGTGCCCAGGGAGGGAGGAGTGAGTGAAGCCGGTGGCACAAGACAGCAGGTGTTTTGGTCCTCCCTACCTGGGAACTGGTCCCCTCAGTTCACAGCGGATTCTGGTGTGTTTTAGGGGATGCATTATTGGTTCACCCTGTATCAGACTCCGGGGCTCATGGCGTGCAGGTGTATCTGCCTGGCCAAGGGGAGGTGAGTTAAGGAAGAAAGGGCGTGGTGGGGAAAGGTGGTGAAGGGCAAGGAGAGTAAATAGAATGGGGGCCCTATGCAGTGACCTAGTATGTCTTCTGCCATCCTTAGGTGTGGTATGACATTCAGAGCTACCAGAAGCATTATGGTCCCCAGACCCTGTACCTACCTGTAACCCTGAGCACTGTGAGTACGCCTGGCCAAGCTGCCAGCTCCGTCTGCCTGTCGGTTTCCAGAAGGGGAGAGTGTGTGCTTTGGGGTCTGGTACCTAAGTGAGAACAGATGGGCAAGAGCAAAAGACACTGCTGGGCCCAAGCCTGGACAGCAGGGCAGCTTCTTCCCCTGTTCTCGCCCTAGATCCCTGTGTTCCAGCGTGGAGGGACAATTATCCCTCGGTGGATGCGAGTGCGGCGCTCTTCTGACTGCATGAAGGATGACCCCATCACCCTTTTCGTTGCTCTCAGTCCCCAGGTGAGTGCGTGGGCAGGGAGCCCCTCAGCCCTCTGCCTGCCTCCCTGGGATTCAGTCCCCCGGGGAGTGCCCCTCCTTCCCCCTGGGGCTCAGGCTCTTGCCTATCCCATTTCCTGCTCAGGGTACAGCCCAAGGAGAGCTCTTTCTAGATGATGGGCACACATTCAATTATCAGACTCGCCAGGAGTTCCTGCTGCGTCGGTTCTCATTCTCTGGCAACAGCCTGGTCTCCAGGTAATGAAGCGCTCATTCGTCTGTGGTAGCCTCGGGGATGCTCACAGTGCCCTGTGCTCTTTTCTTAAATATGATCCTGCTCTTGGGTCTCATCCTTCCTTCGGCTCTGACATCTTTCTCCCTGACTGGCATCTGTTTTTGTTCCCTCTAGCTCAGCAGACCCCAAAGGCCACTTTGAGACACCAATCTGGATTGAGCGAGTGGTGATAATAGGGGCGGGAAAGCCAGCAGCCGTGGTACTCCAGACAAAAGGTGAGGGTGAGACTAGCCCCCAGGTTGGGGAAAGAGGGGAAGTAGGGGCAGGGCTGGGGACACCTTGCCTGTGGGAAAATAGTTGCTGTGCCATAGCTGTTGCTGTGACCATGGAACGCTTTCTTCTTTATCCTGACAGGATCTCCTGAAAGCCGCCTGTCCTTCCAGCATGACCCTGAGACCTCGGTATTGGTCCTGCGCAAGCCTGGCGTCAACGTGGCATCTGACTGGAGTATTCACCTGCGATAACGCAAGGGCTGTTGGGGGGTGGGAGGGGCGCAGTGGTGATGAGAGTTCTTCTTCCTTCTGCCTTGGAGTTTGACCCTCCCCAGACTTCACCTTTCTTATCTGAAGACTCAGATTCTGCCAACATCTGGGCAGGATGAGAAGCTGTCCCTGGGCTCTGAATTCCTCCTGTGACCTCCTGACCTCTGCCACCCTGCTGACGACAAGTCTCGCATCACCTCCCAACAGTCTGTTGCTGTAACTGGAGCACATTCACCTGTGAAGACCTGGGGACCATGAGGCCCTTGCTTTCCCTTCTTTTTCCTTTCTTTTGGGGGCTCTGAATCTCCTCTAGACCCTCTTCATTCATACCTCTTGATGGTGTTGATGCCATTTCTTGGAAGAACAGGAGGGCAGTGAGCTCTAGGGTTCCTTTTCTCCTTCCTCTTCCCTTCCCACCAAACTGCTTTTCCTCCTTTTGTTTCTTTCTCCTGCTGCTTCTCTGTCAGCCCTCCCCTTTTTATGCCCCACTGATACACTGGGACCACCCCTTACCTGATAAGGGATGAATGGATCAAAGGAGTGAGGTTGCTAGAGAACATACTCTTCACTGTTGCCCCAACCTTTCCTCTCCCTGATTGCTTCTAGAGCTGCTGCAGTTCTGATGGGGGCAGTTCTATCCCCCCTGTCCCTTGGGGGAAAGAAGTTTCCACTCTTCCTTAAGAGGGGATGGGCATTAAACTTCTTTTGTCCCCGTTTTGTCCCCTTTGGGGGGCATTCAAGATGGAGAAATTGGTTGTGGTTTCATCGAATCACGGTCACCTGTATTTATTGCTGGGAGAAGACTGAGGGTGGGGGGTGATGATCATGTGTGCCCAGGGTTGGCCTGAAGCCCTGGGTGGGGGGGTGGGGGAGGACTAACTAGGGGACAAGGGGGAATATTTGTGGCAATTTTTTTAACTTCCTCTTGGCCCCCAGCTGTGACAGGTTTTGATAAAAGGAGAAACAATAAAAAGATAAACCATAAATACTGTTGGTGTCTGGATTCTGGTTCTGGCCTGAACCACAGATCCTTAGAAGCCTGAGGGCCTGACGTTTTCATCTAACATCAGCATAAGCCTCATCAGTTCAGCAAAATGAATGAGTGCAAGTCTTCCTTAATTTGCTAGATGCCAGTATTTTCATAGAGGAGTCCAGCAAGCTCATCAGATTTTAGTAGGCCTAGTTAATAGTGGTGACCAGAGCTAATGGGGTCCTTGAATAGAAACAGCTTTATAGTCATGTTCTCATGCAAAAGGCTACTTTTCCTTAGCATCCCTTTTTAATAAAAACTCTCTATTGTTTCAGTGACAAGAAATAAATTTCTCCATTTTGGAGACTACCAGTTTTAGAGATTTATTGTACCAGAAACAAGAAGGTTGTGGGTTTTTTTGTTTTTTTTTTTTTTTTTTTTTTTTTTTTTTTTTTTTTAGGGAAAATGGCTGCTCAGGAAGGCTCGTGCCTTTGAGTAGTTAAGGGATGTGTTCATGCAATTCTCAATTCAAATATTGCCAGTTTCCCAGGAGGTAGTGCATGCCTTGGCACCCCGCTCCTAACCCCCATCCCCCATACACCGTGACCCCTGTTGTCAACTGTGTAGGAAACGTGCGTTAAAGGGAACTACAGATTTTGGAGACCGGTATCTAGAAGGGCCATAGAAAACTGCTTAGTGACAATTCGTAGTTTTTGTCAACCTTGGTTACTTGTCCGTAAAATGGGGACAATGCCACCTATCTCAGCATTAGACTGAGAAATGCAATGCGTGAGAGACACCCAGAGCACAGGCCTGGCACGTGAGAAGTCGTAGATTTCGTTCATTCGTGTAACAAGCATTTATAGAACTGTTACTGGGTTCTGTGTCTGGTAAGTGAATGAATGGAAATCAGGAGGAAATCCGGGCACAGGGACTGGAGTTCAAGGGGAAGGGCTCAAGAGTCGCTCCCACTGCCCGCCACGCGAGCTTGCCACGCCGGATGTGACGTCACCCACTCCCGTGGTTCCCAGAACCAGGCTGTGGGACCGGAAATTAACCCGAGGGGCGGGGTGCAGACTGACCGGAAGTGGGCCCGGGAGGGCGCCGCGGGCTCCAGCTCGCGGGAGCCGGTAGAGAGGAGCGTGGGGAAGGCGGGACACGGGGCGGGGCCGCTGCAGGGGCGGGGTCTGCAGGCTGGCGGGTGGGGGGCGGGGACCCCCTCGGCCCCCCGGACCCCGCCTGCCCCGGCGCGGGTGGCGGCACCGCCATGAAGCTGAAGCTGAAGAACGTGTTTCTCGCCTACTTCCTGGTGTCGATCGCCGGCCTCCTCTACGCGCTGGTGCAGCTCGGTGAGCGGGGCGGGGCGGGGGTGCGGCGGGCTCGCCGGAGGGCGCCCGCCGCCGTGGATCCCGCCCTGGGGATGAACCCCCGCGCAGACACCCTTCAGCCGGCTCGGCCCTCCGACAGCCCTCTGAGGCCGACGGCGCACTGCACTCTGTAGGACGCGCCGCGGCTTCCCTCCGCACCTCGGATGGAATGCAGACTCCTTCCCAGAGTCCGCAGGGCCCCGCATGATCCTGTGGCCGTCAGCCTTTCCAACCCCTTCCCCTTCCCACTCGCTCGCTCTGCTCCGGCCCCACTGGCTGCATGACAGTTTCTCGAAAAGCCCACGCGCATTGCTCTCTCAAGCTCTTAACCTGTTCTTCCGGGCTGCGGTGCTTTTCTCCCTGCTCTTCCCTGGCCGCCGCTTTCTCATCCTTCAGGTCTCAGCTCAAATGTCACCGCCTCAGAGAGGCCTTCCCTGACCACCTTAGCTAGCGTAACTCTTCTTTTTCCGCATTCTCTTTTATTCTCTATTTTTTTGTGTTTCCTTCTTGGCCCTTATCACAATTCGGAATGCTTTTACTAATTTGTTTCTTTGGTCAGTGTCTGCTTCCTCCACTAAACTGAAAGCTCCATGAAGGCAGGGACCATGTCTGCCCTGCTCCCTGCTGCATCCCCAGCACCTAAGGCTGCCTCCCACGAGGAGCATTCAATAAATATTTATCCAATAACGGAATCGATTAATTTTATGAGTCTTTGGTCACACAGCCAAGGGAACAGATGGAATGTTGCCTCTTACACAGGGAGACAGGGCTTAGGGCGTGATCCTCAGTATTTAAAAGACTGCCCTGTTTCAGGAGATCTGTTGTTCTTTATGGCTCCAGAAGGCAACCTTAGGATCAGCAGGTAGAAGGGATGGATGGAGGCAGCTGATCAGTTCAGTATCCGAGTGAAAGCTGTAACAGATGGAATTGATTGCAGTTGGAAGGGGCTGCTGATTGAGGCCATGAGGCGTGGGAGAGGCTGTCGGGGAAGTTGTCAGGAGACTCCAGCACTGCCTAGGAGTTGAACGAGAAGGTTATGCCCCTTTGGGATGCTCAACATGCTGTGGTTCTCTGCCCCCCCTTCCCTGCTTCCTGGGACCAGGTCAGCCATGTGACTGCCTGCCTCCCCTGCGCGCAGCGGCTGAGCAGCTTCGGCAGAAGGATCTGAGGATTTCCCAGCTGCAAGCCGATCTCCGCCGCCCACCCCCTGCCCCTGCCCAGCCCCCTGAACCTGAAGCCCTGCCTACTATCTATGTCGTTACCCCCACCTACGCCAGGTAACGGGCTCTGGTGTACCCAGGAGGCCTGCATAGGCCAGGAGGTTGGGGTTGATGATGACTTTAGAGGGGAGCTGGGCCAAGGGATGTTCCTCAAACTGGGGCCTGCCAAATGACAGGGTAAATGAACCACATCTCTCCTCAAAGATTTGTGGGAAAAGGGTTGTTTTTCTAGTAAAAGAGACAGGGGTATGCTATGAAATAGAAGACACAGTTCCTAACAAATTTGAAGAAAGAACAAGAAAGTTTCAAAGAAATGTTGAGCTTGCCCATGAGTTTGCTTTCTCTCTCTCTCGGGGATCCTTTGGTAAGAAAGTTGGGCGATCCCTGACTAAATTGAAGTAGGAAAGGGCTTGGCCTTACAGTCAAACTAGAATCTAGAAATAGGTACACCAGCTATGATTTACAGCATGTTTACTTTCTACCAGACACTGTGCTAAGTAAGAGTTTTACTCTTTTTTTTGTTTGTTTTTGTTTTTTATTAAAATGTAGCTTTCTCTTTGTACAAACCAACTGGGGAACATGGTTTTGGATCTATAGCTAAAGAGCCTGCCGACACCTGCCTGGAATCAGGTGGCTGACCCATGTAGGCACAGGCAGCTCTAGACCCTGTCCCCTTGCATACACACAGCATCAACCCTGGGGCAGACCAGTCTGCAGGATAAAGAAGCCTGGCCACACCTTCCCAGTTCCTTGTCTAAACTTAGGAAACCCTCCCCTGGAGAGGAATGAGGCAAAGAGCTCCTCTAAATCTCTCTACTTAGAAACCCAGGCAGAGGACCTGGCCCTCCTGGTATTTTATTTTATTATTTTTTAAAAAGATTTATTTATTTATTTATTTATTTATTTTTAAAGATTTTATTTATTTATTTGACAGAGAGAGATCACAAGTAGACGGAGAGGCAGGCAGAGAGAGAGAGAGAGAGAGGGAAGCAGGCTCCCCGCTGAGCAGAGAGCCCGATGCGGGACTCGATCCCAGGACCCTGAGATCATGACCAGAGCCGAAGGCAGCGGCTTAACCCACTGAGCCACCCAGGCGCCCAAGATTTATTTATTTTTTTGACAGAGAGATCATAAGTAGGCAGAGAGGCAGGCAGAGAGACGGGGGGAGAGTCCGATGCTGGGCTCGATCCCAGGACCCCAAGATCATGCCCTGAGTCAAAGGCAGAGGCTTAACCCACTGAGCCACCCAGGCGCCCCCCCTCCTGATATTTTAGAAAGTCATTATAATTGAACCTTTAAGACAGCATTGTGGTAAAGTACTGTTATTCTCATTTTCCTAGCCAAGGAGACTGAGGCTTGGGGAGATCTGACCCATTTCCCCCAGTGTCTCACCTACTCAGTTACAGAGCTGGCATTCAAACCCAGATCTGATTCCAAAGCCTGTGACCTTAACCTGTAGTCTCCCACACCCAGAACCGTGGGGTTGAGGGGGTTCCAGACACGGGCTGCGGGAACAGGGCAGGGAAGCTTGGTGTGGAACTGATAGGTGAGAAAGAGAATTTGGGTATTGGCTGGGGAAAGACCACGGTGGGTACCGGAAGGGGCCCAGAAGTTATGTGTATTGGCCGGCAGGCCGGAGGGAAGGTACGGAGCCCTACCCCCCACCTTGCCTCTTTCCCCCTGCAGGCTGGTACAGAAAGCCGAGCTGGTGCGGCTGTCCCAGACACTGAGCCTGGTGCCCCGGCTGCACTGGCTGCTGGTGGAGGATGCCGAGGGCCCCACCCCACTGGTCTCTGGGCTGCTGGCTGCCTCGGGCCTCCTCTTCACACACCTGGTGGTCCTCACCCCCAAGGCCCAGCGGCTCAGGGAGGGCGAACCCGGGTGGGTTCGGCCCCGAGGGGTAGAGCAACGGAACAGGGCCCTGGACTGGCTCCGGAGTGGAGGGGGCGCTGTGGGGGGAGAGAAGGACCCCCCTCCAGCCGGCACGCGGGGAGTTGTGTACTTTGCAGATGATGACAACACCTACAGCCGGGAACTCTTCGAGGAGGTAAGCCCCTCCCCACCCCTCTGGGGTCGGGGAAGGAGGCAGGTGGGGCCAGCCTCACCTGTTGCCTTGGTGACCGGTGTGAGGAGGGGGAAGCAGTGGGGCCGAGTGACCCCCGTGGCCCTGGGCCACCCCCCTGTCTGTTTCTTCTCTCCTGACCTCTCTTAGATGCGCTGGACCCGTGGTGTCTCAGTGTGGCCTGTGGGCCTGGTGGGCGGCCTGCGATTCGAGGGCCCTCGGGTACAGGATGGCCGGGTTGTGGGCTTCCACACGGCGTGGGAGCCCAACAGGCCCTTCCCAGTGGATATGGCAGGATTTGCTGTCGCCCTGCCCTTGTTGTTGGCTAAGCCCAGTGCCCAGTTTGATGCCACCGCTCCCCGGGGCCACCTGGAGAGCAGTCTCCTGAGCCACCTCGTGGATCCCAAGGACCTGGAGCCGCGGGCAGCCAATTGCACTCGGGTAAGGAGCTGGAGATGGGCCGAAATCCGGCTCTGGGATATGGAGGGGTGATGGGGGAAGCGGAGCAAGCCCTCGAGGAGGACGCTCAAAAGATGGGCTTTTGAACCAGGAGGGACCCTCTAGAGCCTGGATTCAACTTCGCTTACTCCGTTGCTGGGGAAGCTGGGAGCCAGCGTCGGCAAGGGGTCTCCTGTTACGCTGTCTCCTGGGCATCCACATAGCATGAGGGTGGCGAGGGTGGGGGGCTGCCCTTCACACTTCACAGCGGATGCTGTGTGTGTAGAGGAGGTGAGAGAATCCGTTCCACACTGAGGGCCCCAGAGGCCTCATGCCAGCCGGGCCTAGCCCTAACCGAAGCGCGCCCGGGACAGGTTCTGGTGTGGCACACACGGACAGAGAAGCCCAAGATGAAGCAGGAAGAGCAGCTCCAGCGGCAGGGCCGAGGCTCAGACCCAGCTGTGGAGGTGTGACGGCAATCCCCACCCTGACCACTGCCTCGTCAGGCACGAACCTGGGGGACTGGGCCCCTGGCCTGCCCAGGATGCAGTTTTCCAAATCCTGACCCCCTCAGAGCCGGGGCGGCCCCCTCTGCCCCCTCAGCCCCAGGGCGTGGCCCAGCTGCTTCTCCCCTCCCCCAGCCTGCCATGTGGCACTGCCCACAGGCTGGGGACAAGCGGCCCTTGTGTTGAGTCAGGTCAGCCCTGTCTGGGGCGGAGCGGAAGGACAGACGCTCAGGAGGGAGGGCTGCTGAGCAACTGGGTAACTTATTCGGGCTGGGCATGCGTTGGGGGGCTGGAGGAGCTGGGCTGGACCCTCCCCACCTGAGCATGCTGACTCCCCTCCTACCTCCAGAATAAAAGATCTCAAGCTGGAGGGACCTCTGGTTTCCTTTGTCGCGCACGTCTGGTTCTTGCATTTGACCCTCACCAGAGTCCAGGCCCTCTGGGCATCCTGGCTTCTCTGTCAGACAGAAATCAGCTCTCCCAGGGCCCCCCACCCCCTTGAAGAGGAAGGTCAGTGGCTTCCATCCAAAAGCTTTATTGAGTCTGTGTGCAAGGAGCAGTCTCCAGTCCTTCCCGCGTCTCCTTCCCCACATCCTGGGCGCCTTCTGTTCCCCCGGTGGCTCTTAGCCACAGGGGCTAGGGCCTGGACACCTAGTTTTCTCGCCACCCCCCCACCCTGATCCAGCTCTGTGACTATCATTCGCCCCTCCTCTAATCCCAGGAGCCCCACCACCACCACCACCACCACGTGGAGGCTCGGTAAGGAGTTGTGAGGTTTTCAGTCCTGTCCATCCCTCCCCATCCCCCCTCTCAGTCTCCACCCCAAGCTTCAGGCCACTAGGCCTCAGGTAGACCCTCCTCAGGGGGTGCCTCTTCTGGTGGGGCCTCCTCAGGTGCGGGCCTGTGAGCCACCCCTCCCTGTCGCCACACCGTTTTCAGCATGTCCTTCATCCCGCTGGGGAAGAGATAGCCCTGGGTGTCTCCCTCCGCGTCAATGACTCCTTCAAGCCCCTCCAGGGCCGTCTGCAGGTACCGCAGGCCCAGGAGCACCAGGATCTGTGGGGAAGGCAAGGGGAGAGAGGTCAGTGTGGGTCAAGTGCTCCCCGGGCCAGGGCTGGAGGCAGCGAGAGTTCCACTGATGGGGGGAGCCCTTAGACACTTGGCTGACTCACCTGCAGCAGGAAGGTGATAGCCAGCCCGCCGCCCAGCACGCTCGCAAAGTCCTGCAGGTACCCCAGCAGTACCCCGTGGCATCCTTGGGCCCAGAGGTTTAGGTTGGGCTGACGGGGATCGAAGAGAGGGTGGGTGTGGGGCTCTGAGAGCCGGCTTTGCAGGCAAGGTCTGGGCGAGTGAGGGTTGCAGCAGGAGAAAGGGACACCGTCGATCAGATACAGGCCTTCCACGTTGCTCTGGATCCGGCTGCAAGGGGAGGGGCAGGGGTGTTAGGATGGCTGGAAATAGAGGCCAGGGGGAGAAACTACAGGGCACAGGAGCTGAGAAGGGAAACAACACGAAAGACCTTTCCTGACTGGTTTACCACCGCGTGCAGTGTGAGGCATGCACAATTCATTTATCTTTACAGTAAGTCTGTAAGGTGGGTCCTATGATCTCCATACCACAGAGGAGGAAACGGGCCCAGAGCAGTTTGGTAATGTGCCTTGGGTCACACACCTAATAAATGGCAGATCTGTAACCAATTCTCTCAATCACTACGCTCTATTTATTGCCGGTGGGGTGAGGTGGGTTTTAAGGGTGGAGGAGGCAAAGGAGGGGAAGGAGGCCAGGAGGAGGGGCGGGGAAGGGGAGAAACCAAACACTCACTCCACCACCTCCTGGTCATTGGGATCCAAGTAACGGCTGCTGACCCACTGGATGCCAAACCAGTCCTTGTACCCGTGGCGCCCGCAGCAGTGGTGCCTCAGCTGGAGTTCATCCAACAGCCGTTTGGCATGACAGTGTCCGGGCACCTCTGTGTCTTTGTAGTGAGCCAAGGCAGTCCCCAGGCCATCCTCCAGCGCCGAGTCCAGACTCCCAGGTAAAGCCAGGGCCAGCCCCAGGGCGAGGATCAGAAGACCCCCGCCACCGGCAGTGCCAAGCACCAGCAGGGGGCCCAGGACCTTTCGCCAGGGAGGGTACTGAGCCGCGTCCAGGCTGGCCCTGCTGGCTCCCGCACCCACCAGTCCTGTGCCCAGAGCCCCCAAACCGGCAGCCAGGGCCACCTGGGGCAGGGCAGCAAAGGGGCAGGAGGGAGCCAAGAAAGTGCGGAGGAGCCACAGCTGGGCCAGGAGGTGCCCGCTATATAGGAGGGCGAGGCCACTGGCCAGCGCCAGCAGCCAGGAGAGGAGCCAGAGCCCCTGTGCCAGACGGATGCGGGGCTGGAGGGGCAGCACCAGGGGCAACACCGGCGCCATCTCCCATCTCTGCCCAAGGAAAAGCAGAGCGGTCGGGGACGAGGGTTGGCAGGGACAGGATGCTGAGTCAGCCTAGCCCGGCTTGAGCTGGGCTAATGCCACCCTGACCCCAATACCCTGGGAATCCGCCCACCCCCGCCACCAGCCTTAATAACCCGCTGCCCCCGCTCCTGCCAGTCCCAATTCGAGATGCCATGGCCTTGCCCCTTAGGAAAAGCCCCGCCCCCGGGCTAAGGGCCCAGTTCGTGACCCCGCCCCTGCCCCTCGCGGAAGTGGGGAGGGGCGGGTCGGCTGCTCTGCCCCTAGGAGCTAGGGGCTGGGGCGCAGAGACCAGAGAGGACCCCAGGGAGTCCGGGGGCGGGGATCCCGGAAGGGCCTGGAGGGCGGAGACCCGGAGGGGGCCCGGGGGTCAGCGAGTTGGCCCTGCCCGGGTCCCGAGCGGCGAGGCCCGGACAGGGAGGGGTTACCAGGCGGCCCGGCCTCCCCCCCACCTCGTCCCGCCCCCCCTCCCGCGCTTCCTGGCGGCTCCGCGTCCGGCGCCTGTTTGTGCCGCGGCGCTGGGGCCCGGGACGGCCCCGCCACCCCACCCCCGGGAGCCGAGGGCGGCCCCGGGAGAGTCCGAGGCCCCGGCGGGCCCCGGAGCCTGCCGCCCCCGCCCCACAGCGCCCCCTCCAGGCCCTTTCCTCTCGCCCGACAGCGCCCCCGGGGGGTGGCACGGCACCGGCGCGCGCGCGCGCCCCGGGGTGCTTCCCCTTCCCCTCTCCCTGGCCATGGCCCCCGCGGCTTAGCAGCCTCCTCCGCCGCCGCCGCTCGGAGCAAGCCGGGGGCCGGATGGACGGGGCCGGGGGGCCCGGTGAGTACGGGGCGGGGCGGGCGGCGTGCCCCTTCCCGGAGCGCCGGCCGGTCGGCCGCTGCCAGAGCCCCCACGGGTGTCTGGTGGCGTCCCCGCGTGCTTCTCGGCCTCAGGGGCTCTGAGCATCCTCCACTGGTCCTCAGGTCGCTCTCCCTAATTATATGGATCTCCTGCTGTCATTTCCAACTTCTTCAACGCCATGCACTCCCGGTGTTACTCTGGGCCCCTGGGTGTTTCTCTGTCCCCTGCGTTATTCTGGGCCTCTTCTGGTTTTGTGGGTCGTTTTACTTCTGACCCGTTACCCTGGGACCTTCACTATGACTCCGTCTCCACTGATACCCTCTCCGGTCATTCTCGATCTCTTCTCCTGGTCGTCTGAGCCCTCAGATGACTGTACTCTCGTGTCCCCCTCTCCTTTCGCGCCCCCTCCTCAGTTTCTCTGCCTTCCCTGGAGACTGGAGCCTGCTCTGTGGTGGGCCGTCATCCTTCACCCGCGCTGCGCCTCACTCTGTGGTTCCCACGTTCCTGGGCAGTACTCCATATTTCCCCCCTGGTACTCCACGGTACTCCCTGTCTTTGCGGAGGCTGAGACAGCAGCAGGAAGGGAGCGCTGCCAGACTCCTCGCCCGCCCTGGCCAGAAGGAGGCCCTTGATCCTCTACCACCCGTCTCCTCCCCTCTGGGCCACCCTCCAAGCCTGGGGCTGCTTGAAGGGGGTAGTCCTATTGGACAAATGCAAAGTTGAGGGTAGACAGTCCCCTCAACCTTTTCTCCCCTTGGTGGGTACATTCTGAGTCCCTCTTGCCCCTTTCCCAGGTGAGGGCCCTGCTCAGGAGGCCTTGCAGTCCTTGAGCCGGCGGCTTCAGGTGCAGGAGAAGGAGATGGAGCTGGTTAAGGCAGCCCTGGCCGAGGCCCTCCGCCTGCTGCGGCTGCATGCGCCCCCCAACCCCCTGCAGGACCCTGGCACGCCCGCTCCAACCCGAGACAGGTATGCCTGTTGTCACACACCCTCTTCCTTCCAGGGATCTCTAGGGGCATCAATCAGGTTGATTCACTGTCTCCCCAGTAGCCCTGCAGCGCCCCCAGGACTGCCACCCGCGTGCGGCCCCTCCTTGGTGAGCCGGGGCACCCAGACCGAGACCCAGGTGGAGACGGAGCCATCCCCGGGCCCCCCTAGCCTGAGCAATGGGCCCCCAGCCCCCCAGGGGGGCAGTGAAGAGCCTGGTGGGACCCAGTCTGAAGGAGGGGGCAGCAGCAGCAGTGGCGCTGGTTCCCCCGGCCCCCCGGGGATCCTCAGGCTTGTGCAGTCCCCA
The DNA here is from genome assembly GCF_902655055.1 of Lutra lutra. Taxonomy (NCBI): domain Eukaryota; kingdom Metazoa; phylum Chordata; class Mammalia; order Carnivora; family Mustelidae; genus Lutra; species Lutra lutra. Next base: position 105,667,235 of record NC_062287.1, on the reverse strand, counting down.
CAGCGTGCTGACACGTAAGTGTCCTGCGGCAGAGGCCGGGAGGGCTGGGAGGACTGGGGAGCACGAGCAGAGGGCATGATCCTGACCTGCTCACTATGCTCCTACCAGGCCACGGAGAAATTCTTCCTCCTCCTCATCCCCCTCAGAGCGGCCTCGGCAGAAACTCTCCCGGAAGGCAGCTTCCTCGGCTAACCTGTTGCTGCGGTCAGGGAGCACGGAGAGGTGGGCCAGCCTGCCCCGCCCCCCGCCCCTCCCTACCCCACCCCACCCCAGACTCAGGCTCTTGATTTTCCACATCCCTCACCTCAATTCCCTGGGTGGGGTGGGGGGACCTCATTGCCCAACAGGAAGAAAGGAACAAGTGCTCCTGGGGCACCTGCTGTGTACCTGGCCCTGTGCTAAACCCTCGACCTTCTCCACCTCATTCAGTTCCCACGACATCCTTGGGGGGTAGGTGGTCTCTTGCTGTTCATTGGCCAGGTGAGGAAGCAGGCTCAGAGAGGGTAAGTCATTTGCCTGGGGTCACACAGCTAGAGCTAGGATTCAAACCCTACTCTTCCTGACTCCGGCTCTACTGTATCACCGCAAACCTTCCAAGATTCTAAGAGGTACCGAAAGCTGTCCTGATTTTCACAGATGATTGTTTTCGGTGTTTCAGCCCTACCCCTCAGCTCCACCTGCCCCCACCGCCTCCCCCAATCTACCAGGCTTTATTTCTAACCAACTGAGCCACCCAGGTGCCCTAACAGGCTTTATTTCTAGAGAGCAAGGGGAAGTCCTAATGGCTGAGTATAATTGTCTCAGAGTACCTACAGGGCCCAGGACCCCTGAATGTTTATTCGAGCCCTGTCCTTGGTCTCCTTTATTCTCTAAAGAAATATTACTGCCTTATAATCTAGTGACAGCTGTTTGGGGAATTCACCTGTTACTTTCCTCTGGTGAGAGAAGGACTTTCTGGCTCACATCCCAGACCTTGAAAGGCAGGGCTGGTGTACCTTTCTGGATTCACTTTGGTCCCATTTTACAGATGGAGAAATGAAAAGGCCAGCCAGAAGCCTGGTGGTCTAGAGGAGAGGGCCCCCCTTGCCATGCCGCACTGCCTCTCACAGGCTTTAGGGCTTTGTGCCATGTGCCCTGCCCCTTTAGCCTAAACCTTCTCATCTCTTACGTGGAGCTGAAAGTCCCCATCTACTTGGGGCCCTGAATGCTCCGAATGCAGACTAAAGGCCAGCAGACCTTGTTGGGTATCTAGAGGAACCTCCTTTCTTGTGTCCTGCCCTTTCCCACTTAGGTCTTGGGACCTGACCCCATCCCTCTGCTTTTCTCTCTTCCCAACAGCCGTGGGGGGAAAGACCCTCTCTCCAGCCCTGGAGGTCCTGGGTCTCGGAGGAGCAACTATAATTTGGGTATGTACAGAGGAGTCCGGAAGAGCTGGGATGACAGATTTGGGGTTTGGGCTACAGCCCCAGGAGCTATTGTGGGGGACCTGTGAGGTGTGGTGGGTAGAGTTTTCCTGAAAGGGAGGCTGCAGGGTGGTGGTTGACACCCCCCTTCTCTCTGTAGAAGGCATCTCAGTGAAAATGTTCCTTCGTGGCCGCCCTATTACCATGTACATCCCGTCTGGCATCCGCAGCCTTGAGGAGCTGCCCAGCGGCCCACCCCCGGAGACCCTCAGCCTTGACTGGGTGTATCCTGCCCCCTCCAGTCCCACGGGAGCCACCTTTCCCATCTTGGGGACCCCCCCCCTTCTCGATGGTTTCCCCCTGGGTCCGTGGGATCAGGAAGCCTTCTGACTCCTCCCCTACCATCCTTTGCTGATGGTGCTGCCAGCCAGAAGCTCTTTTGTTGCCCCCTCTCTACCTCATTCTGCCCTTGGTTTGACCCTTTCCTTGACTGTGATCCCCACTCCAGTTATGGGTACAGGGGTCGTGACTCCCGCTCTAATCTGTTTGTGCTGCGCTCTGGGGAGGTGGTCTACTTTATTGCCTGTGTGGTGGTGCTATACCGGCCCGAGGGAGGCCCAGGGGGCCCTGGAGGTGGCGGCCAGAGACATTACCGGGGCCACACGGACTGCGTTCGATGGTGAGGGGCCCAGAGCCTGGGAGTGGGCAGCTCTAGGTGTGGGGATGGTGGGCTTGGCAGGAACAGGGTCTGGGTGGGTGTGGAGGAGCAGGAGGGCTCTCCAAGCACGGAGGACTTGTCCTGGGGGGTCTTGAGAGACCGACCCCCTTCCCTAGAGCGTCTCCTCCCCCACTTAGCCTGGCCGTCCACCCGGATGGTGTCCGTGTAGCTTCGGGACAGACAGCTGGAGTGGATAAAGATGGCAAGGTAAGGCCAAAGTCCAACACCAGGCAGACGGGATGAAATTCCAGCCTGGCTTTCCTTCGAGTCCCTGACCCCTTTCTGACCCTCCCAGCCCCTGCAGCCAGTGGTTCACGTCTGGGACTCAGAGACCCTGCTGAAGCTGCAGGAGATTGGACTGGGGGCCTTCGAGCGGGGCGTGGGAGCCTTGGCCTTCTCAGTGGCGGTGAGCTGGCCCCAAAGCCTCTAGATCCCCGGCTTCCTTGCCCAGGCACCTCCTTGAACTTCACCAGGACGCCTCCAAAGTTCTGGCCTTCTTGAACCCCACTCCCACCCCCAAGCCAATTTTCCTGAGAAAGGGACAGGTGTCCATTCCTCCTGCCTGTTCCAGCTGTGATGGCAGCCCTTGCCTAATGACTGTGAGCCCACACACCTCTAGGCCTCACTCGGCCTCACCGATGTGTTCCCCATTCTCAGGATCAGGGTGCTTTTCTTTGTGTCGTGGATGATTCCAATGAACACATGCTGTCAGTGTGGGACTGCAGCCGAGGCACAAAGCTGGCTGAGATCAAGGTGAGGAGGGAGTCCAGGTGGCCTGGCGTGGCCGTGAGGTTAGGGAGCTAAGAGCAGCGGAGTACAGAGTGAACTCCAGACTTCCCTGTACCTTGACGTCATTTCTGGCTGGGTCACCTGGAGTGAAGCCTCTTAGCCTCTCCGAGGCTGTGAAAGGGAACTATGGAAGTTTCTGGTCTCCGGAGAGATCCATTGCGTGTCAGGCATTAGGGTGGTCCCTGCATCGTGAGTGACTGGGAGGGGCGCTCTTAGGGGACCAGGGCCTGGGTCTGGAAGGAAGGCTTGTCTTGGGGTTTCGGAGCTTCCGCAGACCAGCTGTCAGGATGCAAACTGAAAAGTGGAGTAAAGTGAGGGTGCTCAGGGCTTGGGGCGGCTGAATCTGGTGTCTTCCCTTCAGAGTACCAATGACTCGGTTTTGGCCGTTGGCTTCAGCCCTCGTGACAGCAGCTGCATTGTCACCAGCGGGAAATCCCACGTCCACTTCTGGAACTGGAGTGGAGGAGCAGGGATTCCTGGGAACGGGACCCTCACCCGGAAACAGGGTGTCTTTGGGGTGAGGCGTGGATGGGTGCGGGGTGGTGCGGGAGGACAGAGCGGAGGTGGAGGTATTGGGCTGAGTACTGTAGACCCTGATACCCCCAACTGGCAACGGTCCGTGACTTCCGGTCTCCACCCTTCCCTCTGACCCCTGCTCTCTGCTCTCCTCTCCCCAGAAATACAAGAAACCCAAGTTTATCCCCTGCTTTGTGTTCCTCCCGGATGGAGACATTCTCACTGGGGACTCAGAGGGGAACATTCTCACCTGGGGGCGGAGCCTCTCAGATTCCAGAACCCCAGGCAGGGGTGGGGCCAAAGGTATGCGGTTGAGGGTGGTGGCTTCTGGGGAGTCTAGTACCCCAGGGGGTCTGTGGGAACAGAGACCAGGATGTTCTTTTTTTTTACTAGGAGAGTTGATGGTTGTCTGTGGGCCCCAAGGGGCCCTCTAGGAGGGCCGTCTAGCAGGGTAGGGACACCGTGGCAAAGGGGCAGGGCTGGGGCTTTGGGAATCTGCCAGATCCTGGGTTCACATTCCAGTTTTGCCTCTGGTTGTTTGGCCTTTAGGAAGTTACCTCACATCTTTGGGCCTCAGTTGTCCAGTTTGTAAACTGGGGAAAATAGTAGCCGAGGATCAGAGACCGTGTTCAGCCGGTACTCAACAGCTGGGAGTTATTACTCTGTTTGGGACAGCCAGGGCTGCTCCAGTGGCCCACTTCCTGGCACCCCGACGCCAACATGTCTTTGCCAACTCATGTTTTTGCCCACAGAGACCTACGGGATTGTGGCCCAGGCCCATGCTCACGAAGGTTCCATCTTTGCCCTGTGTCTCCGGCGGGACGGGACTGTGCTGAGTGGTGGTGGACGGGACCGCCGGCTGGTCCAGTGGGGGCCAGGATTGGTGGCCCTCCAGGAGGCTGAGGTGAGGGCTAGGCTGGTGTCAGGGGAGGGAGGAGGAAGAGGAATGGCCAGTGGGTCCCTGACTTTTGCTGCCATCCCGCAGATTCCTGAACACTTTGGGGCTGTGCGGGCCATTGCGGAGGGGCTGGGTTCTGAGCTGCTGGTGGGAACCACGAAGAATGCGTTGCTAAGGGGAGATCTGGCCCAGGGCTTCTCCCCTGTAATTCAGGTTGGCCCCCACCATCCCAGGGGTCCAGGGAGGAGGTGGGAAGAGCTACCGAGACGGGGCAGAGGTCACAGCCCATGCTCTGCTGCAGGGCCACACGGATGAGCTCTGGGGGCTCTGCACGCATCCCTTCCAGAACCGCTTCCTCACCTGTGGCCACGACCGGCAGCTCTGCCTGTGGGATGGGGAGGGCCATGCACTGGCCTGGAGCATTGACCTCAAGGTAGAGCCCTGTGTTCCTGGCTCCCCAGTGCCACACCCACCATGGCTTCTGTGGCCACCACTCCTTCCCTAACATCCTCTTCCCTTCTCCCCGGAGGCAGCCAGTTTGTACTGGTATGGCCAAATGGGCTACTAAAATCTCTGTTCTACTGTGCAGATGCCTCCAGTGCCCCCTGAACACTGCCCCCTTGTCCCTGAGCCCCCAGACCTCCCCCTCGATCCAGCAACAAATGGTTAATTCTCCAGCACAGCTTCCCAGCTCAGTTCTGGTTGTTAAATATTTTGAGTATCACCTCATTTGGGCTCCAGTGACACCCTGCCTCCACCCCAGGTCTACTGTCCCTCTCCTCCCTGTCTCATCCTTGGGAGGAGAAGGCTTTGGTGTTACCAACATGACGAGGTGTCCATCCGGGAATCTTCACTAGAAAGGCATCTTCTTAAATTCACCTTCCCCCCCCTCCCAGGAGACTGGTCTCTGTGCTGACTTCCACCCCAGTGGGGCAGTTGTGGCTGTAGGACTGAACACAGGGAGGTGAGAGGAGCCAGGATTCCTGGGAGGGGCAAGCAGGAGGTATGGGAAGGCTTCCCCAGTAATGGGGTGTGTGGGGGGGGGACAGGGGTGGGGAAGGAGTGTGGCTGCTTCCTCCTCAGGGGCCCCAAATGCACCTCTCCCTCCTCAGTGCTTTTTTCTGCAGCCCAGGCCTCGCCTGCTCTCCTGTGGCAACTGTCATCACACTCAACCACTCTCCCCTCCAAACCCGGGAGTGGAGGAGGTGGCAGCTTAGGATAGAGAAGCAGTGGGGGTGGGAAGGGTTTGGGAGAGACTAACAAAGGGAAGTGCCAGGCTTGCGACTCCATAAGGTCCTCCTTTCTTAGAGGCATCAGAAGCTCCTCAGCCTTTCTCTCTCCTTGGCCCCTTCCCATTTCCTAGCATACGAATTGAGTGTTGGGGGTGTCTGAGGGGTTCCGTTGTTAAGCATCCAACTCTTTGATTTCGGCTCAGGTCATGATCTCATCAGGGTCATGAGATCGAGAGCCCTGTGTGGGCTCTGTGCTACGCATGGAGCCTGCTTAAGGTTCCCTTTCTGCCTCTCCCTCTGCCCCTCTCCCCACTGTCCCTCTCTTAAAAAAACAAAACAAAACAAAACAAAACAAAACAGTGGTGACTTGTCTACATCACAGCCTTTCTGTCGGTGTCTCTGAGACTCTCCAACTTGCCAATCCCCACCTTGCCTAGGACAGGTAACCTCACACCTGCTTTCCACCCCCTCCCTTCCAGGTGGCTGGTTTTGGACACAGAGACCCGAGAGATTGTGTCGGACATCACTGACGGCAATGAGCAGCTCTCAGTGGTCCGGTATAGCCCAGGTGGGAGCCACCCCCTACCCCGGTCCTAGACCTGTCCCTGGCCCTTCCCTCTCTGAGTGAGTGTCTTTGTAGATGGGTTGTACCTGGCCATCGGTTCCCATGACAACATGATCTACATCTATAGCGTTTCCAGTGATGGGGCCAAGTCCAGCCGCTTTGGCCGCTGTGTGGTGAGGAGGCTGGGCTGGAGGGTGGGGCATTGCCATAGCAGGTAAACTCCTTGAAGGGGGTCTCATGCACTAAGGGGGCTGTGAGGAGGGGAAACAGTATCTACATTTTTAGTCTCTTGACCCTTTCTCCTAGGGTCACTCCAGCTTCATCACTCACCTTGACTGGTCCAAGGATGGGAGTTTCATCATGTCCAATTCTGGGGACTATGAGATCCTTTACTGTGAGTGGAAGGAAGAGAGAGCATGGGGAATGGGTAACCTGGTGGGTTTTATTTGTTTGGTGGGGGGTGCTCCTGGTTGGGAGTGGTTGAAGGAGAGTAGGTAGAGGGGCTGTTACTTAGAGAGGGGGAGATGGGTTGGAATTGTACAGAGGAGAAACACTATGATTTGGGATTCCCCCCTCCCCCAGTTTTACACGTCTTTCCCCATGAGGACTTGAGGGAGTTGAAAAATGTACTAGGAAGAGGTTGTTTTGGACAAGTTTGTCAGGGCAGGTGTGGAGGGATTGACTTATCTAGGGAGGAGGAACTGATGAGAAGCTGTCAGGAGAACTTGAGCAAGAATTCAGGAAGCACATGGGGCTAAGTTTTGTCCTGGGCTGAGGGCTGCTACCACGGTGACCAGATCACACGCAGGTCTTTCCAGCCTGCCTGTCTCGGTGTCTTCCCCACCGAGGGCTGGGTTAGAGCTGAGCTGGGTGGGCTCCCTCTGTCCAGGGGATGTGGTTGGAGGCTGCAAGCTGCTGAGGAATCGCTACGACAGCAGAGACCGGGAGTGGGCCACTTACACCTGCGTGCTGGGCTTCCACGTCTATGGTGAGCAGGGCCTTGGAACCTTGAGGGAGGGGTGGGGGGGGGGGGGTCGGGGGCAAGGTGGAACCCGCCCTGGGCTCGGAATGCGGGGCATGTGTCGAGGGGTGGGCGTCGAGAAACCAGCAGATCCAGCCCTGGAGGCCCCTCAGGCCCTGGGCTGTCGGGACTGGGAAGGATTGCCTGGAACGCGGCCGGTGGGTGGCCGCGGCTGCCTGAGCTCCGGAAACGGTGTGGCCCTGGGCCGTGGGTGGCCAAGGGGAGAGGCCTCACTGAGGCGGGCCGCCGTCCTAGGCGTGTGGCCAGATGGCTCGGATGGCACCGACATCAACTCCCTGTGCCGCTCCCACAACGAGCGCGTGGTGGCCGTGGCCGATGACTTCTGCAAAGTGCACCTGTTCCAGTACCCGTGCGCGCGCGCCAAGGTGAGGCCTCCTGGGGCCTCTGGGGCCGGGCGGGCCGGGCAGGCCCGGGGTTCTGGGGCCACCGCAACTCGGTCTTCCCTCCCGCCAGGCGCCGAGCCTCGTGTACGGCGGCCACGGCAGCCACGTGACCAGCGTCCGGTTCACGCACGACGACTCGCACCTCATCTCGCTGGGAGGCAAGGACGCCAGCATCTTCCAATGGCGAGTGCTGGGCGCTGGGGGCTCGGGGCCGGCGCCCGCCACGCCCTCTCGAACCCCCTCCCTGTCCCCCGCCTCCTCTCTCGACGTCTGACCAATGCGGAAGGGGACCCACCGGCCCTGCGGCGCGGCTCCGCCCCACCCGAAACCCCTAGGACCAGGGGCCGACCTTTCCTGGACTTCGAGACATTCCCGATTGCGCGTTTCCCTGGAGGGGGCGAATGGCACCCCTGCACACACTGTAGAGACCCGCTGGCCGAGCCGGGCAGCCCCAGCCTGGGCCCTGACTCCCGCCGCCTGCTGAGGGGCAATAAACCAAAAGCAAAGTCGCCTCCCAGTCCTTTTGTGGGGCTCGGCTGGGCGCCTCCAGGGCCCTGTGGGGGTGGCGATGAAGAAAAAGAGGAGTTTGGAAAGGGTAGGGGAGCGTAGGCCATTCATGCAAATAACAGGCAAAGCCGCTTGCAAATAACCCGGCGGAGCGCAAACGCGCGCGAGTCCTTCGGAGCCGCAGGCGGAGCAGCAGGCGGAGCAGCGGGGCTCGGGCGAGGAGAGAGTTAAGCCCAACTCTTCTCCCGCCCTCGGAGGAGGGGCCGAGCTGCAACGGAAATAACCGAGCGCCGGGCCGCGGTTGGCCGGAGGGAGCCGAATCTCTTCCGGAAGTAGCCGAGCTCTGGGGTCTCGCTCTCCGACCTGAGCCGAGCGCCGGGCCTTGTTCTCCGGATCGGCCGAAGGTGTTCCGGAAGGAGGCGAACCCCGAGGCGGGCAGGGCAAGCCTTCCCCGCGGCCGGCAGAGCCCTCCGTCTGGTGGGGCTTGGCGAGGGCGGCGGGGGGCGGGGGAGCCGGAGTCTGGCTCCGGTCCGGCGGGAGCCGAGCTCGTTCCGGAAGAGGCCGAGCGGACCGGCGCTGCCCTCGGCGTCCCGGGCGTGAGGCGGTAGCGGCGGCGGCGACAGCGCGGGCCGGGATGAACCGCGACGGCTGAGGCAGCGGAGGTGCCGGCTGCGCGGGCCCGACCGAGACTTCCGCGAAGCGCCAGCCCCGCGCTCGGGGCTTCGCCTCGAGCCGAGCCCTGCCCCCGCGAGCCTCCCGGACCCCTTTGTGCGGCCGGAGGCGGCGGCGGGAACGGCCATGGCGGCCAACATGTACCGGGTGGGGGGTGAGTACCGGGCGCAGGGGCTGCGGGGCCCGCGTCGGGAGAGGTCGGGGTCCGGGGCCGGAGAGGCTCGGCACCCGGCAGCGCGGGGAGCCGCACCTGGGGCGGCGTGGTCCCGAGCGCGGACCGGAACCGGAACCGGGAACACGGGGAGCGAGGGTGCGGGGCCGGCGACGCGCGGCGGGGCGCCGCGGCTCCCGGAGAGGCTGCGGGCAGCCCCGACGGCACTCTCAGGCTCGCGTCGGGGGCCCCTGGGTCGGGGAGTGGGGCCTGGGAAAGTGATTCCGAAGGAACTGACAGGGCACGCAGGGGGAGCGGGGGCGCCGAGGCGACCGCTCTGCCACCTGAGCGGGAACCGACGGGAGGTTTCCTCCTCCCCGCCCCCCGGTCGTTATTGTGCGCCTGGGATCTAAAAGGTGCGGACCCTGCGCTAGAGTCAGTAACAATTGCTCTCTTGGCCGAGACTGGGGTGCAACTCCACCGTTGAGTTGTGGGGACTGCGGGGGGGGGCTGCTTCTCGTCTCTTAAGGCTCACTTTTGAGTGAAGGATTTGATAAAAGAACTAGGTGGTCACGGGTGGTGGTGGGGGAACCCCTTGTTTTCTGGTAGTCTCTCCACTTCCACATTTCAGGCTCCTCGCTACCTGGACCCTTATCCTTTGGTCCTCTCAGGCCTACTTTTTCGCCTACCCTGGTGCTCAGTCTTTCCCATCTCCTCCTCTGATCTTCCCGATGCTTCCCCACCTCCTCCTACAGATTACGTCTATTTTGAAAATTCTTCTAGCAATCCTTACCTGGTTAGACGGATTGAGGAGCTCAACAAGGTGAGTGGAGCAGAGCCCCACCTCTGTCCTGTCCTGCCTCCCCATCCCCCTTGGGGGGGTGTCTTTTTCTTCTGAGGTCACTAACTTCAGGTGGAAGCCAAGGGGGTGGGGGCGGGGAACCAACGCGATCCTAAGTGCCCATTCATATTCATTCATTCATTCATTGGATGTATTCAGGAAAGGTTTAGAGAGTTGGGTGGGAACGTAACTATTCTATCTCGGGGGGTCTAAGGAAAGGGAAAGTCTGGGGGAAAAAAAGTTCAGAAGTCTGTCCATAAGTGTAAGTCTCTTTATTCATAATTTTTCGGGTCTTTCTATTTACACCCCTTAGAACCTTATTCACGGTGGTTAGTTTCTTCTTTATGAGTTTCCACTTTAAAATGACCAATTTTAACTGCCATTTTTTTTTTTTATCCCCTTAGACTGCAAACGGAAACGTGGAGGCAAAGGTTGTGTGCCTTTTCCGGCGAAGGGACATTTCTAGTAGCCTCAACAGCCTGGCTGATAGCAATGCCAGTGAGTGTCTGTGCACCCTCACCTCACCCTAACACCCCCCCCCCCCCCCATGATCTGAGGCCCAGGCATGTCCCTGCAGGTGTTTCCCCTGGTAGCATGCCCAAAAGCAGGGGTGTGAGTTTGGGGGTGGGAAATGCCTGGTCTACGGAGGGAGGCCTGTTTTTACACGTTGGGGTTGGAAGCAGGGTGGAGAGACCATGATAAGGAAAGCCAGAAAATGGCTTGTGTGTGACTGTGTATCTGAATGATGGGTGTAAAAGTGATGATAGTATTTAAATAGGGGATGGGGAAGGGGTTTAGAGAAGCAGGACCCTTGGACAGTTTTGGGTACATTGGGACAGTGAGTGCTGATTGTAAAGGTCAAGGTTGAAGAGGAAGAGCTTGTACTTAGAAGCCTGCGTAATAGGGAAACAGCCTAATTTTGTGATCACGAGGTAGTGAGAATACATTGAAGGGAGAGAATAGGAAGCTAGGAAAGTTTTCTTGCCCTTTTTCCTCAGCTGTTCTGTCTTCTCACCACTCCATTTTACATCTTTGCCTTTTGCCTTATTTTCCCCTCTCTTTATGCTTTCATCTTCCTTTAAAAAACATATTTCCAAAAAAAAATATTTCCTTCTGTTTTCTTTAGTTTCTTTTTTTCTTTCCTTGTTTGGTTTTCTTTCTTTCTTCCTCGTGTTCCTCCTTCTGAAATTATTTTCCTTTTTTCAGGCAGCTTTGGGCATGAAGGGGTTAAGGAGGAGCTAGGCCTACCAAGTTCTCTGGCCCTCTGGGGTTTACAGCCCCATCTGGCAGGGGCTGACCTTGGCCTTGTCCAATCAGAGGGGGTGGGGGGGTGTGGTCCCCCCTTGCCTTAGCACAGGGGTTTCCGGAGCACACAGGCGAGGGGTGGAGCCTGCTGCACCCCCACCCCCCCCTTCTCCCTGAGGTTGGGAACAATGCACCAATGAGCCTGGGCCTGTGGTTGTCCTGCCCCCTCCTGGTTTGGTTGGCCCCCAGCCAAGTTAACCCTTTCCACCAAGGTTTCAGGGCAGAGTTGCAGTGCCTGGGGAAGAAGGTGTTGGCCCTGGCTTGAGAGGTACTGGCCTTGGAAGCCCCACAAACTTATCATTAGCCAAGTGGACAGTGAAGGGTAGTTAGGGTTGCATGATGTTTAAGAGGAAAGACAGCCCTGAAATCTGAAAAGAACTGGTAAGCACAACCTTGTGTGATGATTTTTTCACCTTGTTGGGTTTCTGGACCTCAGGCTGGTTTAGCAAGAGAGACAAGTGTGATATTCTTGTCGGGCCTCGTGTGGGCAGATTTGTGCTTTCTGAGTGGCTTCTGAGCATTGGCTTGGGATGGGTTTCTGTGGCATTCTATGCACTCTCAGCAGCTATTCCCAAAACGTTAGCGATGGGGAGTTGGAGCACTGTGATGGGGAAGAGGGCTAAGTGGGAAAGCTGGTGGACTAAAGCTGTGAGAGGCAGGTGCCTGGGGAATGCGGAGAAACCAGCTGGTAAATAGAAGGTGTTTTCCCTGGGTTAGAGTTTCCAGGGTGGCTTCTTTCTGAATTAGTTTCTGACTTGGCTTCTTCCTCCTTCGTCTCCCAGGAGAGTTTGAGGAAGAATCAAAGCAGCCAGGGGTATCAGAGCAGCAGCGACATCAGCTGAAGCACCGGGAGCTTTTTCTTTCTCGGCAGTTTGAATCGTTACCAGCCACACACATACGGTACGGGATGATCCGGGCCACTGTGGCCTGCATGCACTTGTTCAGAAGATGGGGGGGGGCGGTGTATTGGAGATGCTGTGGAGAGGGAACGAGGAGCTCACCCAGGTTTTTCGGACCTCTTTTCTGTAGGGGGAAATGCAGTGTGACCCTCTTGAATGAGACGGACATCTTGAGCCAATACCTGGAAAAGGAGGTGAGAAAGAGGTGCTGGGAGAAGGAGGAGGGGATGGGTATGCCCAACGAGGCTAGAGGAAAGTAGAACTGTGACGAGGTATAGGTTGACAGACTGCCTGTTTTGGGAACTCTGGGTCTTCCCCACTGCCCTCTGCCTCTGAGGACTGCCTCCTGCTAACCTTTTCTTCCCGTCTCCAGGACTGCTTTTTTTACTCATTGGTGTTTGATCCTGTGCAGAAGACACTTCTAGCTGATCAGGGGGAGATCAGGGTTGGTTGCAAATACCAAGCTGAGATCCCAGATCGCCTGGCAGAGGGTAAGCAACAGGACAGACCATACAGCTGCTGGGTCACGGAACACAGTAGTGTCTGTGAATGGTGTGCCGTGGAGTTGTTTGCTGCGCTGTCTTCATGACTCTCTGCTGCCACCCTGATGGGATGGGACCCTGGGAACCTGAGAGGGGCAGTTGGGCACAGTTGGGAGGAGAAGTTTGAGAGTTGAGAGGGCTGACAGAATCCGAGTGGGAGACAAGGAGGAACGAGGTGCTGTTGTGTCAAGACACTTACCCTCCTTTCCCTGACCCTGATGTTGCCATCGCCCTGTTCCCCAGGGGAATCCGATAATCGGAACCAACAGAAGATGGAGATGAAGGTCTGGGACCCAGACAACCCTCTCACAGACCGGCAGATTGATCAGTTTCTCGTGGTGGCCCGGTGAGGGGTGGGTGGATGGGGAAGATGGGCTGGGGGTGGTGTGGACATCTTGCATCGAATTCTCAGAGGTGGACTTGATTTTTTTTTTCTTGGCATGGATGTTTTCTTTATTTGGCTTGGTTCCTCAGCCCACTCATGCCTTCTTCTTTCCCTCTTAACTTCTCAATCTCTCCCTCAGAGCTGTGGGCACCTTTGCAAGAGCCCTGGATTGCAGCAGCTCCATTCGGCAGCCAAGCCTGCACATGAGCGCAGCCGCCGCCTCCCGAGATATCACGCTGGTGAGCAGATGCGTCTGTGCAGTCAGACATTCTGGGGCTCCGTGGGGACCTGCAGAGCCCTGGGACAGGAGAGGAAGGGTCTCCGAGGGCATGGTGCAGAGGGGCTTGGGCCATCAGCGTTGTTTCCTACCTTCCCTGTAGTTCCACGCGATGGATACGTTGCAGAGGAATGGCTATGACTTGGCTAAAGCCATGTCTACCCTGGTGCCCCAGGGGGGCCCGGTGCTGTGTCGGGATGAGATGGAGGAGTGGTCTGCCTCCGAGGCCATGTTGTTTGAGGAGGCCCTGGAGAAGTACGGGAAGGATTTCAATGATATTCGCCAGGACTTCGTAAGTGGATGGGGCTGGGTGGAGAGGTGGAAGAGATGACAGGTGAGGGAACCAGGACCTGGGGCCAGATGCCAGCTCTGCTTCTTTCCTCTGTCTCCTTAGCTGCCTTGGAAGTCACTCGCCAGCATAGTCCAGTTTTATTACATGTGGAAAACCACAGACCGCTATATTCAGCAGGTACGGGCTGGGCTGGGAAGGCTGGACCAGGGGCCTCCTGCTCACCTCTGCCTTTGGGAGTTGATGACATCCTCCTGCAGAGATGCTCTGATCCGCCTCTTCCTTTCTTTTTTCCCTTCCTGCAGAAAAGGTTGAAAGCTGCTGAAGCAGACAGCAAACTAAAACAAGTCTATATCCCTACCTAGTAAGTGTGGTAGGTGGGGGAGGCTGGTGCATTCTTTTTCTTTCTCTCTCCTCCAGCTCATGCTTTTCTCAGAGATTGGCGGTGGGCGGGAGTCAGGGTCAAAGAGTCAAATGATGATAGACACGAGGTGGAAATGGGATTCTCTTCCTTGACCAGTTCCTGGTTTCTCCCCACACTGTTCCCATTAGTACTAAGCCAAATCCTAACCAGATCATCTCTGTGGGCTCGAAACCCGGCATGAATGGGGCTGGATTCCAGAAGGGCCTGACTTGCGAGAGCTGCCACAGTGAGTTCCAGGGAAGGATAGGGATGTTGGGGGTGGGTAAGGTCTTCTCTGGCCCAAGGACCTGAGGGGCTCAGGTGACATATTCTTCCCAAACTCCCCCCTTCTCTCCATGCTCCTGCAGCCACACAGTCTGCCCAGTGGTACGCCTGGGGCCCACCCAACATGCAGTGCCGGCTTTGTGCTTCCTGTTGGATCTACTGGAAGAAGTATGGGGGGCTGAAGACCCCGACCCAGCTTGAGGGAGCTGCTCGGGGCACAACAGTAAGGACTGATGGGGAGCAGGCCTGGGAGAGCAGTTAAGCATATTGATGGGAGCTTTAGGTGAAAGCCAGAACACCCAACCCCTTAAATGGTGATGGTTTGGTGATGGTTTGATGTGCATGTGGGTGGGGAGGGGGTGCTCGATGGTGGTTGGAGAGATGGGGAGGTCGGGATGGCAGTAAAGAGATCAGGTAGGAATAAATTGCTTTTTGTGGAGAATGGAAGAAAGAAGAGCCCCAGTGTCCATCTGGGCTCTCCTTTTTCCCATGTCTTTTTTTCAGGAGCCACACTCGAGGGGTCATTTGTCTAGACCTGAAGCCCAGAGTCTCTCTCCCTATACGACCAGCGCCAACCGGGCCAAGCTGCTGGCTAAGAACAGGCAAACATTCCTGCTCCAGACCACAAAGCTGACCCGTCTGGCCAGACGCATGTGCAGGGACCTGTTACAGCCGAGGAGGGCTGCCCGACGACCCTATGCCCCTATCAATGCCAATGCCATCAAGGCGGAGTGTAAGGGCAGGAGTGGTGGGGCTAGTGGCAGGTCGGGATGCTCTGGCCAGAAAGCAGAGCGCAGACCAGTGTTTCTCTGGAGGTCTAATGACAGCAGGGATGGCAGGCCACAGTGCTTGGGAAGGCGAGTAGATGTGGCTCCTGGCCATAGGAGAGGCCTGAATAGCGAAGCCCCTTCAAGAATTTTCTTCTTTGTTCTCTAGGCTCCATTCGACTTCCTAAGGCTGCAAAGACTCCATTGAAGATTCATCCTCTGGTGCGGCTGCCGCTGGCAACCATCGTCAAAGATTTGGGTAGGGGACGGAACTGGTCAGGTGGTGTCAGGTTCTCTGTCATCCTTTCACCGTCAAAGTCCAACGAGATTTAGTCTAACAGTCTATGCTTTTGTTCATTAATAACAGTTCTCATAAGCTACCCGTAATGAATGATAAGATCACACTCATGTGCTAATTGCTTGCCAGACCCCTCTCCCCATCACTGCTTTTGGGGATGCCCGGGGAAACTACATAGAGAAGAGAAAGCATGAAAGTTCTCTAAGTTTTCTCTTAATGTTTTCCTTGGCAGTGGCCCAGGCGCCTCTGAAACCAAAAACACCTCGGGGTACCAAGACACCGATCAACAGAAACCAGCTGACCCAGAACCGGGGTCTGGGGGGCATTATGGTGAAACGGGCCTATGAAACTGTGAGTTGACAGCTGGAGTGAGCCAGACTGATTGGGTGGGCTTTTATTTCTGATTGGAATCTGTGAGTCCTCTCTCATTGTGCTGTCCCCCCACCCCCCCACTTTCCAGATGGCAGGAGCGGGGGTCCCCTTCTCTGCCAATGGAAGGCCTTTGGCCTCAGGGATTCGCTCCAGCTCACAGCCAGCAGCCAAGCGTCAAAAACTAAACCCAGCTGATGCCCCCAATCCGGTGGTGTTTGTGGCCACAAAGGATACCAGGTAGGGAGGCCACCATGGGAGGGGCTGAGAGGTTGACAGCCCAGATTGGTGGGTAAGGATAATACCAGTTCTGAGTGAGACCAGCTCCAGGAGGACTGGGTGCGGGATGGGGATGTCAGGAAAGAATGGGCCAGAAGGCAGAACTGGAGTATGAAATCTGGGGTTTCACCTCAAGAGTCTTATTAGCCTTTTTCATTCCACTCTTCTTTTCCTGGCCAGGGCCCTGCGGAAGGCTCTGACCCATCTGGAAATGCGGCGAGCTGCCCGCCGGCCCAACTTGCCCCTGAAGGTGAAGCCACCACTGATTGCAGTGCGGCCCCCAGTCCCGCTGTCTGCGCCCTCACATCCTGCCAGCACCAATGAGCCCATTGTCCTGGAGGATTGAGCATCTGTGGGGGAAGGGAGGTGGGCTGAAAGCTAGAGGGTGGGTGCCCAGGGCATCCAACCTCCCTTCCTTCTAGTATCAAAGGGAATGAGGAGTGAGTGAGGGAGGGAGCAAGTGAGTGTGTGTCCTTGGAGGGGTTGGGCGCCCTCTGGTGTTACCACTTGGAGGCCTGTCCCTTTCCCACGCTTCTCCACACCTGGTGGTGGAAGGCACACTGCAGGAACTTGACCCATTGTGGGAACCTAGCCTGTTTTGGGGGGTAGGACCCACAGTTGTCTTGGACAGTTTTGGGGGGAGGGTTTTTTAATTTTTTAAAAATTTTGCCTCCCTTTGTGAAAGGGGATGGGGGAGGGGGAAGAGTAAATGGATAGGAGGTGGTGGTTGGGGGAGGGGGACGTGCACTGCCATGACTGCCATGTCTATCTTTTTTTTCTAATGGGGGTTTCTCTTCCTGTCCGGTGTCCGGACTTTCCTAATTGGAGTTTGAGGCCCCTAAGCCTAAGCTGGCATCAACCCCAGCCCATGCTCTCTCTTTTCCTTCCCTCCCTGTGCCCCCTCCGCCTTTTGTACGCCAATTCTCAGAAATAAAGATCTTTTGTCCGTTTTTTTAACCTCGGATTCTGTAATTGGTTCTTTAGTAACAAATAAAAAGCTGTTTTCTTCAGCTTCTCCTGGCTCAGCTGTTCTCTGCTGTGGGGGGTGGGGAGGGGAGACGGCGGTGTCTGCAATTGGGAAAATAAAGGACAACGGATAATGAAGGAGGTACAGATGGGACTTTCCCCAAGAACAGCTTTAGGAGACAGGCAGCCTGTTCCAGCTAGCTTTTTCCTGTGACGCAAACTGCTTCCCAGATCCCTGTGGTGCTGGAACCCAAGCTCTTGATACACAGAGATTTGTTCAGAGCAGCTGGAATGAGAGGACTCTGGATGGTTGGTGGCTTCCACAGGAAGGGAAGTGTGAAGGTGCTTTTCTTTCTATTTCCCAACACTTACTCATCTCAGAAAATTCTGGGAGTTGCTAGAGACCAGGGCAAGATGCAGCCTATCTTGGGGGGGGGGGTACTGCAGTCTCTTACCACCCAGCTCTGTGGTGTATTTGCACAGATTGCTGCTCAAGGATTCCTGAGACCAGCCTCAGCACCTGCCTTGATAGTGGGGCCCACTCTAGAACCGTCTCCTGCTTTCTTGGTTTTGGGAAACAGAAGCCTGAGCAGGGCCCAACAGGAGGCGCACCCTTGGAGAATGTAGGTGAAGTTAAACTTACTCTGTGTTCCTTCTGCACTTCCTTCCCTGTAGGGCAACAGCCTCAGCAGTTGGGAATTGTTTAAGGTTATAGACCTTTGGTGTTTGCCTTAGGTCAGGTGTGCTTTTTACAGTCCAGAGCTGTGGGCTGATAACCACAGCAGGAGCTACTTAGCCCTTCTGAGTCATCTCCATCCCGTTCTCTGCCCCTGGGGGCTCCACAGGCCCTTCACTCTCCCCATTCCGAGCTTACACCTGGGCAGTATCAGGAGGAACTGATCACTCATGCCCGTCTGGGGAAAGCAGCATATCCTCTGAACGATATCCTCACTCCGCTGCATTGAAGGCATAGTGAGTCCCACCGCATACCTTGAAGTGGGCCGGTGGCTCTGGCCATAGGAAGGCGGTAGTAGGCCCCACCGCATGCCTTGGGTGGGCCGGTGACTCCGGCGCCCACTCTTGCGCAAGGAAAGCCTGACTCACGGGGCCGCAGAGATCTGGCTGTGGCTGAGTGGAGTCTGGGAGGCGCCCAGTGGGGTAATAGCTCCCTAACCGGGCTGGGAAGTGGTCGCAGAACACCCATTTGTAGGGAGGACCGAGGGCAGAGAGAGAGCAGCAGCCCTAAGGAACTCGGGAGTCCAGGGACAGCCTTGAGCTTCGTGAAGTCTGCTCATCCTCCGCCTTTATTCGCCAGGTAAATACGGGTTTGAGGATGGAGCGCCGCGGGTGCCTATCGCCCCTAGAGGGAAGATACCTGCGGAATCGCCCCCTAACCGAGCAGCAGGGAAACAGCGGGTTGACTTCAAAGGGCCTCGGTGCCGGCATTTGTGGTCGCCTTCATGAATATTCATGATTCGTTGGGCCAATCAACGCCTGAATGGCTCAGAGCACACCAATCGGCTTACAGCATGCAGATAAAGATGGGCGGCTTTTCCTGAAGCTGGTGGAAGAGACTTAACGGGGATGAAAGCGGAACCCTGAGTCGAAGGAGCTGTTTCCGGAGGAGTGTGCCTGCGCGATGGTCGATACTACGTCACTTCCTATGAGCTGGCGGAAGTTGCTTCGGAGCGCTTTGCGATTTGTAGGCGTGAGTTCCGGCGATAGCAGAACGGGTTGTGTGTTGTCGGTACTGGAGAGTCGCGATGGCGGCAGTGGATTCGGATGTCCAATCGTTGCCCCGTGGGGGTTTCCGCTGCTGCCTCTGCCACGTTACTACAGCCAACCGTAAGCGGTGGCTTGTGAGGGGGTGGTTGTGAGTTCTCGTCTGTGGGTCCTAGCGAAAGTTAGGGTTATAGGTCATAGTTCTTGACAAGTCGTTTGGTAGGGTCACTCGTCTCCGTTTTCACTCCGCCTCTACAAGGGATTGGAGAGTGGCGGAAGTCCCACCACTTTACCCCCTCCTTCCTAGTATCCGAAATCTCCACAACGAAAATTTCATTATCTTATTCCCTCTTAAACTGTCGTCTGTCGGACGCCACCTTTGTGTCTGGTACTCTGCTGAGCTCTCGGGTGGGGTGAGGGGATTCAGAGATGAAGGAGCTCACCATTGAGAGGTGGAGACAATTGCAATGCTCAATAGATATGTTTGGAGAGCTGTAGGATCACAGAGAAAGTAGTAATTAACGAAGGGAAGCCCTACAGAGGAGCTACCCAAAGGCAGAGGTATACGAAGGAGCATGGCATGCATGAGTAGGAGGTGGGTTTGGCAAAGTAGACAGGGTTCTTGTGTGACAGCGCAGGGGACTCCATGAAGCCTCAAATTCTTCTTCTTCTTTAAAGATGTATTTGTTTTTGAGAGTGAGCGTGCACAGGTTGGCGGGCGGGTCGGGGGAGGCAAATGGAGAAGCAGGCTCTGAGCGCCATGCAGGACTCAATCCCAGGACCCTGGGATCATGACCTGAGTCGAAGACAGATGCTTAGCCGACTGGGCCACCCAGACGCCCTCTAATTCCACTTCTGAAGTCTGGAATCCTGATCTTCCCTAAACAAGATCTTCTGTTCTTTTTCTTTGTGAATGACGTTATCACTATTTGTCCCCTGAGGCAAGCCAAAAATCCAGCATAGTCTTCCCTGGTCCAACATATACATTGGTGACAATAAACAGCTGACCCAGAATTTAATAAAAATAATAATTGCTAACTTTTCCCATGTTCGACATGTATCAGACTGTGGCAGGTACTCTATATTTTGTAAGACCCTTGTGGTAAGTACTATTAATATCTTCAATTTGTGACCCAGGACACTGATGCACAGAGAGGTTAAGTAACTTGCCCAAGATTTCACACAGTTTACCAGACCTGGGATTTAAACTTGGGCAGTGTGACCTCAAATTATGCACTTGCAATCTCTGGACCATACCTAGAGACCATCCTTGAGGGAGTAGTCTAGGGTCTTGCTTTGTTTAGTTCTTCTGTATATGATCGGGCTAAGTTTCCTGTTATTTTTTTTTTTTTTTAACAATTTGCAGGTGTTGCTCTACCTAGTACTTAGAGATGGTTTAAAAAAAACTTGTAGCTAGTTCTCCTGGGGACCACTTAGAATATCTTATATAGGCAAATGGACAAGAGAGGAAGGTGAAAAGAGCCAGGACTTTGTATATTCAAAGGTCACACTTTCTGTGGCTTGGAAGGATTAGTAGGAGTTAGGAGTGCATTTAGGTAAATCCAGCATGTAAGTACACTGAAGAGTGATTTGGATATTTTTGTTTTGCGATTATCTTTGCAGGACCCAGCCTAGATGCCCATTTGGGGGGCCGGAAGCACCGGCACCTGGTAGAACTACGAGCTGCCCGAAAGGCCCAGGGACTCCGAAGTGTGTTTGTCAGTGGCTTTCCCCGGGATGTGGATTCTGCTCAGCTCACTCAGTACTTCCAGGCATTTGGACCCGTGGCCAGTGTTGTCATGGACAAGGACAAGGTAGAGTGAATGGCTCTTGGGGTAAAGAATGAGTCCGATGTGCCACATCCAAAAAGAAATGAGAGAGAAACCAGCAGCCCTGTTTCAGCTGGTGCCTTTTGGGGCCTTTCCTTGATGGACACCACAGTACTTGGACCAGTCCAGCTTTGTGAGCTGAGAGAGGGGGAAAGAGAGAGAGGGAGAGAGAATCTTAAGCAGACTCCACACTGAGCACGGAGCCTGACATGGAGCTCAATCTCACGACCCTGAGATCATGACCTGAGCTGAAACCAAGAGTCAGATGCTTAACTGACTGCACCACCCAGCTGCCTAAGAGCTATGTTTTCCATAGTGAATGGGATGGATGTGGCCCATGCAGGCTCAGAGCTCATCGTCTAGTGAATAAAGTAGACAGTTAAATGAGTATTACAATGAAGTAGGTGCTTTAGGGCCACAGCCTCGGGAGATCTATCCTAACCCCACAAGAGACTGGTTTATAAACCAGCTAGCAGTTTATTAACTTAGAGTGAGAGGTATTGAAATTAGTTGGTCAAATTACCCTGTCTTCTGGACAGTGCTAGACAAATAAGCTGCTTCTTTGTGGTCCTTTTGGTCTTCCACGCAGGCGGTTTCTCGGTTTCTGTTTAGTTCTTTGGAAGAAGTTCATTGTTGTATTGCTCTGTTGTGTCATCATATTATAGTTCTGAGACTGTGCTCTGGTTGTGTAGGCGTGGCTTAGGTGACTCCAAATGGCTTTGGTAGCCCACGTCTTCTCTTAGGCCGGGCTGGGTGTGTTTTTCTTAGAGATCACATTCGGCAATTGACCCACAGAGGTTTTACCAAAAGGGGTTTAATTGTTCTCCTTAACAAAAAGTCCAGTCCTGGGCAGTCCAGCACTTTACAGTTTTCCTGCTCTGTCATTATTGGCACCTGGCTCTCCCTTCCTAGTTGTGATAATGCTGTTTGCACATCTTCAGATAAGAGAAAGGGGCAGTCCAAAGGATAGAATATAAAAGGCTAGTGCTGTCTTCCCCTGCTTTTCTTTACTTTCCAGGAAAATATCTTTCTCAGGGCCCTCTTCATTAGACTTTTCATTGGCCTGAATTCTATCACATGGTTACCCCAGCTGCAGGCAAGCCTGGGAAATGAAGTTCTTTAAGCTGGACACCTTGCCCTTCTGAACCTTTGGGACTCTGTTAATAAGAAAGAAAGGCAAAATATATATTGGGAGGGCAGTTGGCAATGAATGCCCCAGATTCCCTTTTCAGAAAACTCAGTATACCTGTTTTTGTTTGTATTTGTTTCAGTTGTAGAGAATGACCTTTTTTTTTTTTTAAGATTTTTATTTATTTATTTGACAGACAGAGATCACAAGTAGGCAGAGAGGCAGGCAGAGAGAGAAGGAGGGGAAGCAGGCCCCTTGCTGAGCAGAGAGCCCGATGCAGGGCTCGAACCCAGGACCCTGGGATCATGACCTGAGCCAAAGGCAGAGGCTTTAACCCACTGAGCCATCCAGGTGCCCCGAGAATGACCTTTTTTTCTGAACTTAAACCCCATCTTTCTGAGGCTTCTAATTATTTTGACAATAATGACTGAAATTTCTATTGAGCAATTATGCCCCAATCATGTGCTAAATGGTTTACATACAATATCTCATTTCATTTCCACAACATTTCCTTGAGGGAATTACTGGGACGTTGGAGATTTGGGGGATTAAGCCCTTATTTGGAGGCAGTCACAACTTACTTAACTTCTCTGAATTTTAGTTTCTTTTTCTTTTTTTTTTTTTTAAAGATTTTATTTATTTATTTGACAGATCATAAGTAGGCAGAGAGGCAGGCAGAGAGAGAGAGGGAAGCAGGCTCCCTGCTGAGCAGAGAGCCTGATGTGGGGCTTGATCCCAGGACCCTGAGATCACGACCCGAGCCGAAGGCAGAGCTTTAACCCACTGAGCCACCCAGGCACCCCTGAATTTTTTTTTTTTTAAGATTTTATTTATTTATTTGACAGAGAGAAATCACAAGTAGGCAGAGAGGCAGGCAGAGAGAGAGGAGGAAGCAGGCTCCCTGCTGAGCAGAAAGCCCGATGTGGGGCTCGAACCCAGGACCTGGGATCATGACTTGAGCTGAAGGCAGCGGCTTAACCCACTGAGCCACCCAGGCGCCCTCAGGCACCCCTGAATTTTAGTTTCTTTTTTTTTTTTTAATATTTTATTTATTTATTTGACAGAGAGAGATCACAAGCAGGCAGAGAGGCAGGCAGAGAGAGAGAGGAGGAAGCAGGCTCTCCGCTGAGCAGAGAGCCCGATGTGGGGCTCGATCCCAGGACCCCGAGATCATGACCTGAGCTGAAGGCAGCGGCCTAACCCACTGAGCCACCCAGGCGCCCTGAATTTTAGTTTCTTGAGAGAAATGTGCACGCAAAGATGAGGCCAGGCAAAGACACACCTGATTTCTATCTGGGGCTTTGATTGCATAGTTGTGGTTGAACTGCAGTCTGGTGAGCAGTGTGAATCCTCAGAGTCAGAAGACTGGCTTGGGCAGGTCCAAGTGGCTGCCTTTCTCCTTGGTTTCACTATGGTTCTTTGTCATGTTTGGCGTGGGGTGGAAGTGAGGGTAGAAAGGGCACAGCCCCCCCCCCCCACTGTGCTTGTATTTTCGATTGAGTTGTGAGTTACATAGCATAAAATTCACACCTTTAAAGTACAGAATTTAGGGGTTGTTAGTATATTTACGCATACTTCCAGAATGTTTTATCACTCCTTATGTGTGATTCAAGCCTGTGTGCTGGGGAGGCTGCTCCCCCTTGTCCCCCCTACCCCTCATTTCATTAATTTTTTATATGGTGTAAGGTAGGGTCAATATCGTTCTTCCACATGTGGCTATCCAGCTGTCCCAGCACCATGTGTTGGGAAGGCTATTCTTTTCTCATTGAACAGACTTGACAACTTTGTTGAGAATCAGTTGACCATAGAGGTATGGGCTTAATTTATGGATTCTTTGTTTCATTTCCTTCTTCTGAATGACTGTCTTTGTGCCAGTGTCACCCTGTCTATTTTCTTCTCCTTTTTTAAAAAATATTTTATTTATTTATTTGACAGAGAGAGAGATCACAAGTAGGCAGAGAGGCAGGCAGAGAGAGAGGGAGAAGCAGGCTCTCTGCTCAGCAGAGAGCCCGAGGCGGGGCTCGATCTCAGGACCCTGAGATCACGATCCAAGCCAAAGGCAGAGGCCCTAACTCAGTGAGCCATCCAGGCATCATCTTTTCCTTTTTTTAAAGTGACCTCTACACCCGACATGGGGATTGAACTCAAGACCCCGAGATCAAGAGATGCAGGCTCCAGGGTCTGAGCCAGCCAGGCACCCCAGTATCACACTGTCTTGGTTAATATACATACCTTGTTACAAGCAGGATGAGGCTCTGTCGTTACTACTGAAGAGAATGTGAAAGGATATGGACTTTTGCCCCAAGGCAGTCGTATTTTTCCTGTTCCTGGTAACATTTTGCTTTAAAAAGAAAAAAAAAGCAGTGCCTGGGTGGCTCAGTGGGTTTAGCCTCTGCCTTCGGCTCAGCTCATGACCTCAGGGTCCTGGGATCAAGCCCTGCGTTGGGCTCTCTGCTCAGCAGGGAGCCTGCTTCTCCCTTTCTCTCTCTCTCTCTCTGCATGCCTCTCTGCCTACTTGTGAACTAACTCTCTCTCTCTCTCTCAAATAAATAAATAAATAAATCTTAAAAAAAAAAAAAAGAAAAGAAAAAAATCTATCTCCCAGTGAATATCATGGAACTCAGCCAGATCATAGCATCACGGTGTCATGTTGCTGCTATTTCTAGATAGGAAGTCTATTCAAGGTAGGGTGTATTTATATTTCTACCTAGCACAGCTCATTATATGGATTCTAAATCAACACTGAAAGGTCTAATTAAGTTAAAAGGAAAAGTTAGGGGATGCCTCAGAGTATAAGCAGTGAAATCATGTCATTGGTAAGAGCAGGGGAGAGTGGAATAAGTAAAATGGCATTTTCAGAGGCAGACTGGGATGGGAGTAAAATGTGTGGGATGGGAGTGAGGGAGAGAATTGTTTTTCTAATATGTTCCCTGTTCCAGAAACATTAAGCAGATCTTCCCAATTCATAGGGTAGTCCCCATTTCAAAGAATCCCACTCAGTGTCAAACCGTGTGTTTGGATTTTTTATTCCAAAACCATGATCCTTGCCTCTGTTGTGGTTTGCCAGGGAGTGTTTGCTATTGTGGAGATGGGGGACATTGGGACCCGGGAAGCTGTCTTGTCGCAGCCCCAGCACACCCTAGGAGGACATCGCCTGCGGGTCCGACCACGGGAGCAGAAAGAGTTCCAGAGCCCGGCCTCCAGATCCCCCAAAGGAGCAGCCCCTGACAGTGACCAGCTGGCCAAAGCACTAGCTGAGGCCCCGGATGTGGGGGCACAAATGGTGAAGCTCGTGGGGCTGAGGGAGTTGTCTGAGGCTGAGCGACAGCTTCGGAGCCTCGTGGTAGCCCTGATGCAAGAGGTCTTCACAGAGTTCTTTCCCGGTGAGTCACTTCCTTTATCATGTCTGAGCCCTCCCTGTCCTCCCACCCCGTCCTCCCTCCCCATCCCCCATCCCCCAGTTCTCCCTCAGGTAGAGGCATTTATTTGGCTGTTCCTCGTTCTTTGTGCCCCACTGTGTTCTTCCACCCCACACTCCTCTCTAATGCCGCTCGGCCTTTATTTTCTGCTCGGCATCCAGGCTGTGTGGTCCATCCTTTTGGCTCTTCCATAAACAGTTTTGATGTCCATGGCTGTGATCTTGACCTCTTCTTGGATCTGGGTGACTTGGAAGAGTCCCAGGTGAGTGACTGGGGAAGCATCTGGGAAGAGTTGGTGGGGATGCTAATGGGACTCTGGGCGAGCACCATCTCCCTCATGCCTTAGTTCCTCCTTTGTGAAACAGGGGTAATGGAACCCGAAAGGGTTATTATAATTGCAGAAATGTGAATGTATTAGATGGGTATTAGATAAGATGAATATGAATTGACACAGGATATATGGCATTGGGAATAGGAGAAAAACAGATTTTTCTGTTTTTATATACAGGTGTATATAATACTGTATTTTGGAAAAGAAATATATGAGAGAACATAAAGTAATTTTGGGGTTATGTCTTTATCTGTATTTTTTTTAAAGATTTTATTTATTTATTTGACAGAGAAAGACACAGCAAGAGAGGGAACACAAACGTGGGGAGTGGGAGAGGGAGAAACAGGCTTCCTGCTGAGCAGGGAGCCCGAAGTGGGGCTCCATCCCAGGACCCTGGGATGATGACCTGGGCCGAAGGCAGAAGCTTAACGACTGAGCCACCCAGGCACCCCTACTTATCTGTATTTTCTAACATCTAATATATTGATTCTGCTTTTGGAATAGGAAAGGGTTGTTAGTATTTTTTTTTAATAGGCTTTGTTTTTTTAGAGCAGCTTTAGGTTCACAGCAAAATTGAGAAAAAAGTACAGAGTTTTCATATACTCCCTACCTTATTTTAAATATTTTATTTGTTTATTGAGAGAGAGAAATTGGGCTCGAGTGGAGGGAGGGACGGAGGGAGAGAAAATCTCAAGCAGACTCCACACTGAATGCAGAGC
This sequence comes from Lutra lutra, assembly GCF_902655055.1. Lineage (NCBI taxonomy): Eukaryota > Metazoa > Chordata > Mammalia > Carnivora > Mustelidae > Lutra > Lutra lutra. The sequence goes on along the minus strand of NC_062287.1, from coordinate 105,641,305 downwards.
CCGATGTGGGGCTTGACCTCACAACCCTGAGATCATGACCTGAGATGAAACCAAGAGTCAGACGCCTAACTGACTAAGTCACCCAGGGGCACCACAAAAAGGGTTATTTAAAAAATAAATTTAGGGGTGCCTGCGTGGCTTAGTTGTTGGGCGTCTGCCTTTGGCTCAGGTCATGATCCCAGTGTCCTGAGATCGAGCCCTGCATTGGGCTCCCTGCTCAGTGTGGAGCCTGCTTCTCCCTCTCCCACTCCCCCTGCTTGTGTTCTTGCTGTGTTTCTGTCAAATAAAAAGCATATATACATAAAAAATAAAAAATAAAAAATTTATCAGGCTGTTTTTTCTTTCTGCCTACATATAGACACATGCACACACACACTTTATATTTTCAGAGTCATTTGAGAGCATACATGATGCCCATAATAGTCCAGTATCTATTGGGGAAACACAAAGGCATCCTTGGGTACAGCCACAGTACCGTTAGCAAGGACTGATGTGTTCCCTGGCGCGGGTGTAAAATGTTCTGAGATTTCAGTCTGCAGTCCATTGCCTGCAGTCATCAGCTGCCTAGTCCCAGGCTAGCATTGGCCCCTCAGTCTCCTTTACAGTTCCTCTGCCTTTTATCTTTCATGACAGTGGCATCTTGGTAGAATACAGACCATTTATTGTGTGGCACTAAAAGTTATTTTTAGGGAAACTTGGGTGGCTTAGTCAGTTAAGTGTCTGCTTTCACTCAGGTCATGATGCCAGGGTCCTGGGATCGAGTCCCACATCGGGCTCCTTGCTCAGAGGGGAGTCTCCTCCCTCTGCCTGCTGCTCCCCCTGCTTGTGCTCTCTTTCTGTCAAAAAAATAAATAAAATCTTTTTTTTTTAAGTTATGTTTAATTTTAAAAGGGGTTTTGAGAATTAACTGAGTTAATATATATAAAGTCCTTGGAACAGAACCTAGCATATAAGCAGTAATAGATATATTCTGGGGATTTTGCCCAGATGGGGGACTGCAGGAGAGGTGAATATTCACTGAACCCATTTCTGCCCGCAGCCAGCCCCAAAGGCCCCTGAGTCTCCATCTTTGGACTCAGCCCTTGCATCACCACTGGATCCTCAAGCCCTGGGCTGTACCCTGGCTTCTCCTCCAGACTCACAGCCTCCTTCTCCCCAAGACTCAGAAGCCCTGGATTTTGAAACTCCTTCCTCTTCACTGGCACCCCAGACTCCGGACTCTGCTTTGGCCTCTGAGACCCTTGCCTCTCCCCAGTCCCTGCCTCCAGCCTCACCACTGCAGGAAGACCTGGGAGAGGGGGACCTGGGGAAGGCCCTGGAACTAGCAGAGGCCCTGAGGGGGGAGAAAACAGAGGGAGTAGCCATGCTGGAGTTGGTGGGATCCATTCTTCGGGGCTGTGTCCCTGGAGTGTACCGAGTCCAAACTGTGCCCACTGCCCGACGCCCTGTGGTCAAGTTTTGCCATCGGCCTTCAGGTCTTCACGGTGACGTCTCCCTCAGTAACCGGTACCTTTGTATAGGGGGTGGTTGGGGAAGTCCAGCTGAGCACTCTGGGATGGGTGAAGAGAGCACCTGGGGGTGGGAAGCTTTTGCACTAGCTGAACCTCGAGATTATCTTAGTTGGGTCCCATGCCTCTTTCTGCCATTTTTCTCCTGTCTGGCATCCATTTTCACGAATGCAAAGTGTGTTCCTTCGAATACTATTTTTAGGGGATTTAGAAGAGAGTTCAAGTGTTGAATAAGTTTGGGAAATGCTAAATTAGATGCAAATCAGTTTCTCCCTCCCCACCCGTCTCCCTACTTCCTCTATCTTTCTCCCTCCCTTCCAGTCTTTGTTTTTTTGCATATGAAAGGCTTTGAGCAGTTTTGTAAGGAAACCCTTCTCTAACATCCTATCTAGGACAGGCATATAGAATGTCATGTTTCCTGAACACTTGTGACGTCCTTTTGCTTGCCCTTTCTTTGCTTGCCCGTTCACATGACTGGGTCAGCAAACACTTGGGAAACCCTCTTTTGGCCTTATTCCAGCTGGACCCCCGTTCTGCAGTCCTGGAACAAGGGCTGGGGTGATTGTTCAGAGGGTTCCCCAGCACTGACGCCCTTGTTTCTGTTCCAGGCTGGCCCTGCATAACTCTCGCTTCCTGAGTCTCTGCTCGGAGTTGGATGGGCGAGTTCGGCCCCTGGTGTACACCCTGCGCTGCTGGACTCAGGGTCGAGGGCTGTCAGGTGAGAATGGATCAGGACAGACTTGGGGTTGAACTGGCGTTGGGGCAAAGGTGGGGGTCCGGGGAAGAGAGTGGGGTTTGTACAGGAACGAGGGTTGAGAGAACCAACCAGGGTGTTAGATGCATCTCCAATCTAACTGGAATTCTTGTTTACCCAGGAAGTGGCCCCCTCCTCAGTAACTACGCCCTGACCTTGCTCGTGATTTATTTCCTTCAGACCAGGGACCCTCCTGTGTTGCCCACTGTGTCCCAGCTCACCCAGAAAGCAGGTACAGTGGCCTGGCCGCCACCCACTTTTTCTTGTTAGCTTCGGCTTTCCTCTTCTGTGTGTCATTTCGACGCGCTAAGCTGCCCCAGGAATGAGATCTCTGCTGTCACCCCCAAATCTTCCTGCTTCTGGGCTGACCCTTACCTTTTTTCCTTTGCAGGGGAGGGTGAGCAGGTGGAGGTTGATGGCTGGGACTGTAGTTTCCCCAGGGATGCCTCAAGACTGGAGCCCAGCACCAATAAGGAGCCCCTCAGTGAGTTTGGGGAGCCCGCTGGAGGATTAATAAATGATGTTAAACACGACTATAGGTCATATCCAGCAGTTACTGTTGGCCTGGCATGGTTCGCCCCGCAACCTCGCGGGATAGCTAGTATCCTTAATACCATTTTACAGATGAAGAAGCCATGTCTTGGGGCACTTAAGTGGCTGCTCAAGGTTACACTGCTGGTGAGGGGAAGGAGCAGCATCTGGGGAAGGAGGTTGCTGGGGACACGGGGCATGGGGGGAGTGAGGCTGGACCTCTTGTTTATATAAAGATCAAAGAAGTCTGGCTTCTGACACTCTTCTGAGCTCCTTGGAAGGGAAAAGAAAGTTCGTAGAGAATGTGTCTAGTGCAGGCCTATTTCATTTCTGGCCTCTAAGTAACGCCTTCTGCCTGGTCTTCCTCCTCCTCCAGGTTCTCTGCTAGCCCAGTTCTTCTCCTGCGTCTCTTGTTGGGATCTTCGTGGCTCACTGCTGTCCCTGCGGGAGGGTCAGGCACTGCCTGTGGCAGGGGGCCTGCCCTCTGATCGCTGGGAGGGTCTGCGCCTTGGCCCCATGAATCTCCAGGACCCCTTTGACCTGAGTCACAATGTGGCAGCCAATGTGACCAGCCGGGTAGCTGGGCGCCTACAGATCAGCTGCCGGGCGGCGGCCAATTACTGCCGGAGCCTCCAGTACCAGCGCCGCTCCTCCCGGGGCCGTGACTGGGGGCTGCTCCCCCTTCTGCAGCCCAGCTCCCCTAGTTCCTTGCTGTCTGCAACACCCATCCCCTTACCCCCTGCCCCCTTCGCCCAGCTCACTGCTGCCCTGGCCCAGGTGTTAAGGGAAGCGTTAGGATGCCATATAGAACAGGGAACCAAGAGACTGCGGTCAGACAGGGGGGGCCCTGAGTCTCCTCAGGGAGGGACAAGCAAAAGGTTGAAACTAGATGGACAGGAAAAAAGCTGTGAGGAGGGGCAGGAGGAGCAGCGGGGATGTGTCGGGGATCACAGTGAAGACGGGGTGGAGGAAATGGTTGTAGAGGCTGGAGAGATGGTACAGGACTGGGGGCAGAGCCCTGGGCAGCCAGGGGAGCCACCCCAGATGCCCGGAAAGCAGCTCGCCCCTGGAGAAGAGGGGCAGTCGGGCCATGCAGCACTGGCAGAGCAGGAGCCCAAGGGACTCGAGGCAGCTGGAGACGGGTCTCGGGGTGAGACAGAGAAGGGGGTGTCACTCTGCTCTGTGAGCTGGCGCTGTGCCCTGTGGCACCGAGTGTGGCAGGGGCGGCGGCGGGCCCGGCGACGCTTGCAGCAGCAAACCAAGGAGAGAGGCGGAGGTGGAGACGGCACCGCGGAGTGGCTGGCCGTGGAGGCCCAGGTCACCCAGGAGCTGAGAGGACTGAGCAGTGCTGCACAGCGGCCAGAGGCAGAGCCGCTCCTGACCTTTGTGGCCTCTGCCTCCCAGGCTGACCAGACTCTCACCGTGACCCCAGTCCAGGATTCTCAAGGCCTGTTCCCTGACCTCCATCATTTCTTACAGGTTTTCCTCCCTCAAGCACTTCGGAACCTCCTGAAGTGAAGACAGGGACTGTGACAGGCAATAAAGCTGCTAGTTTCATGAACACTAGTTTCCTCTAATTTCCACCTGGTAGTAATCCCCCTTGCACTCAGTACTTTGCCTCCCCAGACCTTACTGCCTTTTCTCAGACGCGTCTTCTTTGGCTACCCTAAAATAGGTCTCGGCTTGTTTCCTTCCTACCGTTTATCACAACCTGCAGCGAGCGCCTGTGATGGTGTGTGTGTCCCTGCACCCGGAGCCCGCTCCGGAGAGTTCCTGAAGGATGGGAGTGCCGGGTGGGCGGCGGGGGCAGCACCGGGCATAAGTACCAAGTTTGCCTCCCCGTGTATCTTGCCGCTGGACTTCCATGGTGATGGCCTGAAACGGGTTCAGGGCTCTTCACTCTCTCACTTAACCGAGTTCATTCCGTTCTGATTAAAATGGGGGAAACATTTTCCGACCCGAGCGTGGGTAAAGGGCAGCCAATCATGGGTAAACTGGCAGCCCTTAAGGGTGACGGGTGGAAGGGATGCGCCGTGGATGCGCCGTGTTCTCCCTCGGCACTCCCCCGCCGCAGGGCGCTCCACTGCTGCAGGCCCGCTACCAGGGCCCTTCTTGCAGGACCGCATCGCAGAGCCGCAGGGTGGTTTAATGGGAGGAAACATCACTTTGGCAGGGTTTCTGACTTGGGCTCTGGTTAGCTACTCATCCTCTCCTCTAAAAAACCCAGAGCGGGAACAAATGGACTTATCCACGCAGGACTTGTTTCCGTTCCTGTGAGGGTCCCACAGTCCTGATGTTAGGGGCCCGGCAGGATGTCCGTCCAGTCACCGCGGGTTCCCGAGCTGGAGGGGAAACGCCTCTGGGAGCCGGCGCTGGCGCGGAGTTGGCAGCTGTGCCACGTCGCAGACAAGGGGAGGTTTTCCAGCTGGTTCTCACAGTTTACCCTCCGCGCCTTCCACCTCCACGTCGGGACTCGGATTGGCCAGGCCCGAGGGGCGGGCCAGCCAGGAGTCCCACTGCGCAGGCGCGAGCTTTCTCTGCGCAGACCAGCAGGCCCCACCCCCTTCTTTTTCCAATTCAGCCACCACGGGATACAGAACTGTCGTGCGTATGCCTTCTGTGGCGTCCTCGCTTTGCGGCTGCTGCTTCTCCACGGCTCTCCCCTTCCCCCGCTCCTCTCCCTGACGGCTTACTTTGCGGCAGCGCCGAGAACCCCACCCCCTTTCTCTGCGGAATCACCATGGCGGCTGGGGTAAGTTTGCCGGCTCCGGCGATCCGGGTCGCGGTATCCGACGGTATCCGACGCCATCCTCTGCCGGAATAGGACCCTCCGGGGTCAGAGGAGTTCTGGAGCCGAGTGGGGAAGTGATCCGGGGTCTGGAGACCGTACTGTTGGAGTGCAAGGCTTCCAGGCCCCGGAGGGGAACTGAGGCTGGGACTCTTGGAGGCCAAAGAGGTGGAAGGGTCTCAGGTAGAGGAGAAAAGAGATGTCGGATCCTGGCCGTCTGGGGCCTGAGAAAGGGGTTCGGGTTCGTTGCCGCCTCGAGACGTGGGATCCGGGCAGGTTGACAGAACTTTTGCGACCGTTTTGTGGGGCAGCCACAGGGACGGGGTGAAGAGGAGGGTCTTTGTGGGCAGGTACGGTTGTTTCCGGTTGAGGGTCGTCCCGCGGGGAGGTTTGGGAACGGGAGAACTCTCCGGACGGTGGAGTCAGAACGTGCTGGCCGGGTTAATAGAAGGAGAAGGCAAGCCAGGGAACTCACTGCGGGACAGGACCGGAGGGACGGGACGCGTGACAAGGAGGAGTGGTCCTTTGCGGAGAACGAGTTGGTTTAGGAAGAGAAGATGCCGTTCGGTTTCTCCGTGGCTCTTCTGAGGGGAACTTGGAAACGGTCGGGGTGTGTGAGAGACAAGGGTGATGCTTTGGAAGGGGTGCGCGGCTCAGCTGTGGAGTAGGCAGGTACTCGCTAACCATCAATGAATGAAACCAAGGCTCCGGGAAGGGAGGAGTGTATGTTTGTCGGCGGGTGGAGTCTGAGGGAGCTACAAGTTCTGGGTTTCTGGACAGATATATTTGAGGTGAGAATGCTTCTAGAGATGTCCTTCCTTAGGGAAGGTCAAGCCTGTCAGCAAGCTTTATTTAGCAGTTGGTGTGTAGTTCTGTCTTCGGACTCTGATTACACATGACAGATACTAGAGAGCTTGGTTCACCGGGGGAATAAAAGTGAGTTGAACAGGTTGGGAATAACTCAGGGAATTTATCCTGGGAGATGACACTTAGGACTGGGACCGTTTTACTCATGAATACCACCCTCCTTTTCCCCATAGACCCTGTACACATATCCTGAAAACTGGAGGGCCTTCAAGGCTCTCATTGCTGCTCAGTACAGCGGGGCTCAGGTCCGCGTGCTCTCCGCACCACCCCACTTCCACTTTGGCCAAACCAACCGCACCCCTGAATTTCTCCGTAAATTTCCTGCAGGCAAGGTAAGTAAGAAAGCGCACAGGGGTCTTTGGTCCCGAGAACTCAAGGAGCCCTGAGATTGTCTCACTCTGAAGATGGTCTCCATCTTTAAAAGGGAGATTTCCATATAACTTTTTTTTTTTTAACATTTCAGTGATTTAAAGTTCTTTTTGTTTTGAGATAAATGTAGATTTACATGTAGTTAGAAGTAATGCAGAGCTGTCCAGTGATTGTTATAAAATTCACAGGTTTTTTTGTGTTTGTGGGAGAGAGTTTTTTTGTTTTCGGTGCAAATGTATCAGGTATCTGCCCTGAGCCGACCACGGGGCTTACAGAGATCCACAAATAACCTTGCTAAACAGAGAGGAGACAAATGCTGTGTGGGGAGCCATCCTTTCAGGTACATGGACAGAGATATGACACTTGGTTTTTTGATCTTTTGCCTATTTGATTGAGGGATTTTATACAGACATCTGATAATACCTAAATCTTTGGGGTTTCTTATGAGAGTTTAGATTGTAAGGTATAGCAAATTACTTAAATATGTCTAGTTCATGGGTTAGAGTTAGTACCAGTAGTGTTTATCAATAGTTTGCTTAGTAAGGGTTGTCAGCCTTATGTAAGAACTTTCATCCAAAATGATTTGAGTTCCTGAGATTGGCTAGTGAATAGTTACTGTGAATGTGACTTATTTTTCTGCATTTTATTTATCTTTTTGACTGTTTTGTCCCAGGTTCCAGCATTTGAGGGTGACGATGGATTTTGTGTGTTCGAGAGCAATGCCATTGCCTACTATGGTAATTTGCGGTGGGTGTGGGAATGGGAAGATCTGGAATGAAGGAGGTAGGAGAGGATGAGGGTGAGCTGGAGTGTGTAGAAGAGGAATTTTCATGGACTTGGATTGATGTTGGCATGACCCCAAAGTTCTGACCTTTGTGTTCTGCCTCTGCAGTGAGCAATGAGGAGCTGCGGGGAAGTACTCCCGAGGCAGCAGCCCAGGTGGTGCAGTGGGTGAGCTTTGCTGATAGCGACATAGTGCCCCCAGCCAGTACCTGGGTCTTCCCCACCTTGGGCATCATGCACCACAACAAGCAGGTAAGCCTTGGGACTGGGGGAGAAGCCAAGGGCAGGGATGGCATCAACTCCTGAGTGTCAGGGAGTAAGAAATACAATAGATTGAGAAAAGGAGATGCTAAGAATATGTGGATAACTAAAGACCTCATCGTCGGGGTGTGAATTTTGAGCACTGTGGTTGATGGTATCTGGGTTCTTTGTCACACATATCCACTGGAAGTGGTGCCTGTTGTGAGTGGTCAGAGATCTCTGCTGTAGAAAAGCTATCCCAAATGGTAGGGGAGTGGTTAAGCCAGGTGATCTCTGAGGTCCCTTCTAAAATCCAAAGATAAAGGACTAGGTCAGTGTAGTGGGAAATTCATCTAGACTCCACCATGAAGAAATTTGGTGTTGAGAGCTTCATTTGTCATACATTTGGAATGATCTCGGATCTGACTCCATTGAGAGGGGATGGGGATGAGCCAGAATTTAGTAAATGAAATGAAATGAAACAGAGCCAACCTTGGTTCTGTTGCTGGGGGTGGGGAGCAGGGAAAGGGATGGGTACCCGCTATTAAGTTTTTGATCATTTTAAATCAATAGGCCACAGAGAATGCAAAGGAGGAAGTGAGGCGAATTCTGGGCCTACTGGATGCTCATTTGAAGACGAGGACTTTCCTGGTGGGCGAACGTGTGACGCTGGCTGACATCACAGTTGTTTGCACCCTGTTGTGGCTCTATAAACAGGTGACGTTTATAAAGAATCACGTTGGCAGAGGGGAGGGAGGGAGGGTAGAAACGAAGTGATGAGTCTTCCAGGTTACCCGTATTCTGCCGAGGACTCGGATATGAGAGTGTGTCTGGTAACAACTAGGGATCTCAAGTTTGAGTACCCTGACTGCTTTCCCGCCTCCTGAGAAGTTAGGTAACGTTCTGTTTCCTGAGTTTCTGTATGGCAGTGAAGATGTTTAGCTTGTTTCCGTAATTTTGGGGAAGTCCAGCTGTGCCTGTGTTTAATTGTGAAGATAGGGGTAGGGCTGGCGCCTGCAGTACCAAGGTCTTTTGGAGGCAGGCAGGTTAGGTTCAGTTCTTGGTTTCATTACTGACTAGTTGTAGGTAGAGGGGTGTGTGTGTGTGTGTTTGAGAGAGGGAGAGAGAATTCCTTTAGTTCTTCTTTTCCTTGTAAGTTATAAAACCAGTGAGGTGGTAATTAGTCTTGAGGTTACTGGGTCAAAGAACATGACATGTTGAATGCAGAGCAGTACCTCTTTTTTAAAGTTTTTTTTTTTTTTTTTTTTTTTTTTTTGGTAAAGATTTTATTTATTTGACAGAGATCACAGGCAGGCAGAGAGGCAGGCAGAGAGAGGAGGGGAAGCAGGCTCCCTGCCGAGCAGAAAGCCCAATGTGGGGCTTGATCCCAGGACCCTGAGATCATGACCTGAGCCGAAGGCAGAGGCTTTAACCCACTGTGCCACCCAGATGCCCCCTTTTTTTAAAGTTTAAAAAAAAAAAAAAAGTTTTTTTTTTTTTTTTTTTTAAATTTAAAAGTGTTTTAGTTATTTATTTGAGAGAGAGAGACAGAGCACAAGCAGGGGAATGGCAGAGAGAGAGGGAGAAGCAGGCTCCTCACTGACTAAGGAGCCCTACATGGAGCTCTGTCCCAGGACTCTGGGATCATAACCTGAGCGGAAGGCAGAGGCCCAACCGACTGAACCACCCAGGTGTCCCAGCAGCTCTTGGACTGATACTAGTCCAGAATAGTAGTGTGATAATTGGGGGCAAAAAGTACCTACTTGTGTTCTTGTGTTTTGTGTGTGTGTGTGTGTGTGTTTATTTATTTATTTATTTTTAAGATTTTATTTATTTATTTGACAGAGAGGGAGAAAGAGATCACAAGTGGGCAGAGAGTCAGGGGGAAGCAGGCTCCCTGCTGAGCAGAGAGCCCGATGCAAGGCTCGATCCCAGAACTCCAAGATCATGACCCAAGCCGAAGGGAGCGGCTTAATCCACTGAGCCACCCAGGCGCCCCCCCCCCCTTTTTTTTTTAAACAGACAGTGAGAGAGGGAACACAAGCAGCTGGAGTGGGAGAGGGAGGAGCAGGCTTGCAGCTGAGCAGGGAACCGGATGGGGGCTCCACCCCAGGCTGGGATCATGACCTGAGCTGAAGGTAGATGCTTAACAACTGAGCTGCCCATGCGCCTCAAATAAATACAAATCTTAAGAGAAAAGAAAAGAAAACCCAGGGGTGCCTGGGTGGTTCAGTGGGTTAAGCCGCTGCCTTTGCTCAGGTCATGATCTCAGGGTCCTGGGATTGAGCCCCGCATCGGGCTCTCTGCTCACCAGGGAATCTGTTTCTCTCTCTCTCTCTCTTTCTCTCTGCCTGCCTCTCTGCCTACTTGTGATCTTTCTCTGTCAAATAAATAAATAAAATCATTTAAAAAAATGAAAGAAAAGAAAACCTAAATACTGTAGAACCAGTACTATAGAACTGACTGCTCTAGTCTGTCTCCACGACACAGATTATTTTCGCTCTGATCTTAGCAAATTAAAAGATGGTAAAAGGGGCGCCTGGGTGGCTCAGTGGGTTAAAGCCTCTGCCTTCGGCTCAGGTCATGATCTCAGGGTCCTGGGATCGAGCCCCGCATCGGGCTCTCTGCTCAGTGGGGAGCCTGCTTCCCTCTCTCTCTGCCTGCCTCTCTGCCTGCTTGTGATCTCTGTCTGTCAAATGAATAAAAAAAAAAAAAAAATCTTTAAAAAAAAAAAGGTGGTAAAGAAGTTTGTTGCGAAGCTAAGTTTAGTTTAAAGGACTGTTTGGTATTCTGAAATACTTTTTGCTTTTTTTTTTTTTTTTTTTTGGTTAGGAATGTTGCTAGGTCCTGAAGTTTGGTGAAAGAAAAATATGTATCATGTGTAGATAGTTTCTGTTACCTTGTTTATTTGGCAAAAGGAGTATTGGTAGCTGTGCTGCCCCACCTCTGTTTGTTTTTAGTTTGACATGTAACGTTTTTTTTTTTTAAAGATTTTGTTTGTTTGACAGAGAGAGAGAGGTCACAAGTAGGCAGAGAGGCAGGCAGAGAGAGAGAAATTGGGAAGCAGGCTCCCCGCTGAGCAGAGAGCCCGATGCGGGGCTCGATCCCAGGACCCTGAGATCATGACCCGAGTCGAAAGCAGAGGCTTTAACCCACTGAGCCACCCAGGCGCCCCGATATGTAACTTTTTTTTAAAAGGATTTAATTTATGTATTTGAGAAAGAAATAGAAAAAGAGCATGAGCTGGGGAGAGGGCAAAAGGATAGGGAGAAGTAGGGTCCCCACTGAGCAGGGAGCCCCACTGGGGGCTCGATCAATCCCAGGACTCCAGGATCATAACCTGAGCTGAAGGCAGACACCTAACCGACTGAGCCAGCCAGGTGCCCTGACACATGACATTTGAAAGATTGGAATGTGTAGGTGTGACGTGGTTTTGTGAAAGGGGTAAGGTGCCATATGAACATGTCTACCGGGTAGATTTGTAGTAAACGAAGGATGGGATCAAGTATCCATTAAGTTGGACTGTAGTGTTAAGAAGAGGAGGGTAAATGGGAAGTAGCCTTCCAGGGTAAGATGGTGTTCTAGGGAGCTGCCCTGTCAGGGGTTGAGAGGAAGGTGGAGCTTTGGTGTAGAGAAAAACAAAGCTCCTGACTTGAAACCCCTCAAGACTTTTCTCTCCTTGGCTTCTTCCACCCTCATGTTCTGACAGGTCCTGGAGCCTTCTTTCCGCCAGGCCTTCCCCAATACCAACCGCTGGTTCCTCACGTGCATTAATCAGCCCCAGTTCCGGGCTGTCTTGGGGGAGGTGAAACTCTGTGAGAAGATGGCCCAGTTTGATGGTGAGTCTGGAGGGAGAGGAGCACGTGGCCTGGCCCAGGGCTGTTTGCTCGGTCTCCATCCCTTGATTTCCCATCAGGCTTCTGGGTTACGTGGACCCACAGAATGCGGGCTGTCCTGTGTAGTGTCCTGTGCTTTACAGGCATACGTACTTTCCCTCCTTAGTGTTCACGTACAGAAGTCGTGGTGCATGTGTGTGTTTGTTGCTGAGTGCTGTGTTCCTGCTGCAGGACGTACAGGGAGCGGGTGGCAGAGCAGTGCGGAGCTTAGATTCCACAGTTGCCCCGCCCCGTGGGTTTCCGTTCCCTTGCTCACTGCCTGCCTTTAGAGGCATATGGAGAGAGGCAGGATGCTGACTTCTCTCCCTTTCTCTGCGCCAGCTAAAAAGTTTGCAGAGAGCCAGCCTAAAAAGGACACCCCACGGAAAGAGAAAGGTTCTCGGGAAGAGAAGCAGAAGCCCCAGGCTGAGCGGAAAGAGGAGAAAAAGGCTGCTGCCCCTGCTCCTGAGGAGGAGATGGATGAATGTGAACAGGCATTGGCTGCTGAGCCGAAGGCCAAGGACCCCTTCGCTCACCTGCCCAAGAGGTAAGGATATTGGAGGGAAGGGGGCATGGGACTCGTGAAGGCCGGTTTTTGCCTATGTGTGTTCCCCTCTCATAGCTAGGACCATTTTACGTTGTCCATATAAAATTGAAAGATGTCTTGTTTGCAAGGAAAACAACTTCTTGAGTTTATCCTCAAGAATTGGGTAAATTTTTTTAACATTTATTTAAGAGAGAAGGGTGCGTGTGCACACAAGCAGTGGGGGAGGGACAGAAGGAGAGGGAGAAGCTGACTCCCCGCTGAGCAGGGAGCCTGATGTGGGGCTCTGGGGCTTGATCCCAGGACTCTGGGATCATGATCAGAACCGAAGGCAGACGCTTAACTGACTGAGCCACCCAGGCGCCCTATGTGAGCAAACTGTATAAACATCCTCGCTGAGAAGGGACGGTGACCGTGACTCCCTAGTGCCTGTCTGCTGGATTGTTTCCCAGATGGGGGAATAGAACCCCTCAAGAAGGAAGAAGATGGGATGGTCCTCACCCCATCCACTGCCAACCTTTTCAGTACAGTTTGGGGTTCTTGAAAGAAAAGAATACAGTGAAAGGAAGCTTGTTGGTTTTCCTAGAAGGGGGGCATCCAGTACTTGCCTGCTATCTGTACTCAAGTCCTCAGCTAGTGCCCTGGCGTTTCATTAGAATTCCATTAGGAGACCTCTGTTGTCAGCTGCCACTTCGCGTAGTTCTCCTTGCTCCCGGCTTTTCTCACGCACTCATTCTGCCTTTCCCAAAGTCATCCACCATCTCACTAGTTGGTCTGTTGGGGTTCAACAGGGTTCACCCTCCCCTGTTTTGTAATGGTGGTTTTTTTTTTAAGATTTTATTTTGTGGAGGGTGTGCAGAGGGAGGCAGAGAGAAGCAGTCTCCCAAATGGGGCTCGATCTCTGTGAGGTCATGACCTGAGCTGAAATCAAGGGTCAGGTGCTTAACTGACTGAGCCGCCCAGGCTCTCCTTGTAATGGTTTTTAACATTTTTAAAAAATTAAAAAAAAAAATTTTTTTTAAGATTATTTATTTATTTGACAGAGATCACAAGTAGGCAGAGAGGCAGGCCGAGAGAGAGGAGGAAGCAGGCTCCCTGCCAAGCAGACAGCCCGATGTGGGGCTCGATCCCAGGACCCTGAGATCATGACCTGAGCCGAAGGCAGAGGCTTAACCCACTGAGCCACCCAGGCGCCCAGGTTCATACCAGTTAGCAGTATTACTATGGTTCTCTTTTGGGCTGGCAAGATGATTTTCCGTAGGATTTTTAATGCAAAGGTAATGTCTTCAAAGATGAAGACCGCTATATGTCGATAGTTCGTTTTAGCTCTTTTTTTTTTTTTTTTTTCAAGATTTTATTTATTTGCAAGAGAGCACAAGCGGTGGGGGGAGGTCCGAGGGAGAGGGGCAAGCAGACTCCCTGCTGAGCACGAAGCCCCACACAGGGCTCTATCCTAGGACTCTATGATCAGTACCTGAGCCCAAGGCAGACACTTAACCAACTGAGCCACCCAGGCGTCCCAGTTCCAGTCCTTTTAAGGCCTTCCAGCTACACTTGTTTCCGGAGCGGTTCAGAGCTTATCCTCATTTGGGGGGAAATGGATACAACATGGTCATAAATTATGAAGTTCTAACAGCTCAGGAAGGTGTGAAGAAAAAAATCTCCAGTCCCTTTTTCAGATGGTTGGGGTGGAAACTCCTCAGAGGAGGTCTCCGTTGTATTTTTGGGAAGGACCATAGGACCCAGGGTTCAAGGACAGCATCTGCTTTGCTATATTCTAACCATGGGCAGGTCACACCACTTAACCTTATCTGGGAAGAGGGAAAGGAATGGTTTTTAACTCTGGGGTTTGTTGGCATTATTTATAGTAATGAATAATTGAGTCAATTAAACATTTAGTAAGGGTTTTTAAAAATAGGTTTATGGCACACTCATACAGTAGAGGATTATTTCGCCATTAAAACATTTGTAAAAAGGGCGCCTGCGTGGGTCAGTGGGTTAAAGCGTTTGTCTTCAGCTCAGGTCATGACCTAAGGGTCCTGGGATCGAGCCCTGCATTGGGCTCTCTGCTCAGCGGGAAGCCTGCTTCCTCCTCTCTCTTTGCCTGCCTCTCTGCCTACTTGTGATCTCTCTGTCAAATAAATAAATAAATAAAAATCTTTAAAAAAAATTTGTAAAGGGCGCCTGGGTTCCTCAGTGAAGTGTCTGCCTTCGACTCAGATCATGATCCTGGTGTCCTGGGATTGAGTCCCGCATTGGTCTCTCTGCTCAGTGGGGAGTCTTCTTCTCCCTCTCCCTCTGACCTTCCCCCGTGCTTGTGTTCTCGTGTTGTCTCTCGCAAGTGAATAAATAAAAAATCTTAAAACATTTGTGAAAAAGAATCCCTGGTAGAATGACAGTATTAAATGATGAAAGGCACAAAACTACACACATGGTCTTTGGAGAGCCACTGGCGGGAAGTACACGAACATACTAATCAGTTCTCTTGTTTGCTGGCATTTCGAGTGATTTTCTTCAGTCAGCATGTGGTTTTATAACTGGAAAGAAAAGAAAGAGCACCCTGCCATGAGGGGAGGGACTCCACAGCGAGCCTTCTCAGCAGTGTGCCAAGTTGCTGCAAGGATCTAACCCTAAGGGCTTTGCAGCATCTGGGCTTATTCCTGGGCAGAGTGACTCAAGGCCACGGGTGTAAGGTCCGGGGCGGAGGCCTTATGATAACGTTTGCCAGTTACATGGCTGTCACACTGTAGTGTGTGTAACCCGAAGAGGCCTGTGGTGGCGGGGGAGAGTTGGGTGATTCAGGGACTGAGTGACTCAGTGGGAAAGGGCCCTGGAGGGGGTGGCTACAGAGAAGGAGTGCACATTCTGGGTCTCCACCAGGGGGCAGCAGTTGCCTGCACTTTCCTTGGGGCAGGGCTTCCCTCCAGCCCACGTGGGTCCTACCCTCCTCCAGCTTAGCTGATTTAGGCCGAAGATAGGGAGCAGAGGGAGTGCCCTGGCCCCCTGGTTATATGCCCTTAGCTCTCCTCGCTTGCAAGGTGGTACCTATCTGCCAATCCAGTGACCTCTTCCTTTAAACCAGTACATTTTTAGTGAAATTTGCCCTTAGTTTCTCTTAGCCTGGCAACCCTGTGTTGCTTCAGTGGGACCTTCTCCACATTGACCTTGCTTTTTTCCTCCATTCAGTACCTTTGTGTTGGACGAATTTAAGCGCAAGTACTCCAATGAGGACACACTCTCTGTGGCACTGCCGTATTTTTGGGAGCACTTTGATAAGGATGGCTGGTCTCTGTGGTACGCTGAGTACCGCTTCCCTGAAGAGCTCACCCAGACCTTCATGAGTTGCAACCTCATCACTGGTAAGAAGAGAGTGGGTCGAGGAAGAGGAAGAGGGGGGACAAGGCCGTGGGTGATGTGATTCTAAAGACTGCATGTTCTCCCTCGCCCCTTCAGGAATGTTCCAGCGGTTGGACAAACTGAGGAAGAATGCCTTTGCCAGTGTCATCCTCTTTGGAACCAATAACAGCAGCTCCATTTCTGGAGTCTGGGTCTTCCGAGGCCAGGAGCTTGCCTTTCCGGTGAGGAAAGGTGTACGGGAGGAGCCTGTCTCTTCAGGGTGGGGCAAGGGGGTGGGAAGTCCACTTCATTCCTGTGCTTGTAGGCATTCGGAGAGTGCAAGGAATGTGCACAGGAAGGACTGCCATGGTCACGGGCATTTTAGGATCTGATGACATGCGTCTGAGCTGGAAGTAACAGGTGTGGGACAGTGTCTGATAACCTGACCATGTGCTTAACCTGGCTTTCTCTCCCCAGCTGAGTCCAGATTGGCAGGTGGACTACGAGTCCTATACCTGGCGGAAACTGGATCCTGGCAGCGAGGAGACCCAGACGCTGGTTCGAGAATACTTTTCCTGGGAGGGGGCCTTCCAGCATGTGGGCAAAACCTTCAATCAGGGCAAGATCTTCAAGTGAACATCTCTTGCCGTCGCCTAGTTGCCTGTACCTGCCCTTCAGGGAGATGGGGGTCATTAAAGGAAACTGAACATTGAACCCTTACCTCTCCTGCCTCCTTTATGAGTGATGGCTTTTTCAAAGGGAAGTTGATAGTTGAAGCAGGGTTATTTTCTGGGCCTGCAGTACCTCCTTTTGCAGGAGAGAGTCTTAGAAGGGTAGAGGAGAGGTCTCTCTGTTTTGGCTGTGTTCGCCCTGCCTGTACTGTGATCACTGACTTTTGGCCTAGCTGGGAGAGACCGGATGCAGTTAGGTCGGGCGGTGACATAGGACTTTGGAACTGCCTAAGTCTTCGGGACCAGATTGCTAAGGCACGGTAGCACAGTTTGTGGAGAAAGTTCATGTTATTTCTCACACATGCCCTGGGAGGGAGGGAGGTGGTGGCATCGAGGGTCTTGGTTGAAATATTTCAAGCAGGAATACCAGACACAGACTATTCAGAACAGGAATGGCCTGTTGGCTCTGGACTGGCTGTGGGTCATCTCTGGGGTAGTCCCACTTTCTCACAAGGAAGTGGGGTTCAGAAATTTAAGAGACTTGCCTGTGGAGATGGGATTTTGACCCCAGTGGGTGTCACTGGAACCCGTACTGAAAATGTGCCCGGCTGCTTCCTGGAACTTGGGACAGTCCTGACTTGCCACCTAAGAACCCCACTCAGACTTGGGAGTACTATTTTCTCTCTCTCGAGCTTAATTTTTATCATGCCCTTCTCACAGGTTCTTGTTCCTACTCTCTTTGTTTCTCTTGTCTTTTCTGAAGAGCACCGAAGGTCTCCCCGTGTATTACACACGGTGAAGTTGGAAGGCGCCAGTTTGATTCACTTTCTGAGGCAGATGTAGAAACAGTCACGATTCAACCTTTGGTCTCTAGTTTATGGTTTCATGTGTGTTCTTTCTCTCCCACCCTTAGTCCAAGCGCAGAGAAGGACTTAGCTGGGAGGGGAAGAAGGTGGTCTTCCCAGGTACAGATGGTCTGGTAGCTTGGGAGGGGGCTAGGGTTGTCATCTCTCTGGGTACTTGGACTAAAGCTGGGGTTCTGGGAAGAATGGGCGGAGCAGAGTCACCATGTGGAATCCAGCTGGGCGAGGATGGGCTGGTTCTTGCTCAGGGTTTGCTCCCTGGCAGGTCATCTGGAGTTGGATCCAAACTTGCCACCTGTCTTGCTTCCGAGCATTCCAGGCTGCTCCTGGTTGGGATCTAAAAGTGCTAGTTGCTGGCTGGGTTGGGCCAGGCGCTGGGTGCTGGGGCCTCACCTAACCTGTCAGACTCCCTTCCCAGATTCCGTTTCCCACCACACCTCCCTGCTTCTCCGCTTGTGTAATCTTCACCCCCCGCCCCCCGCCTTCCTGGTATCCTTGACCTTCCAGGTAGCTGAGGAGTTAGTCCGGAGAGACCCCAGTTCTGTAAGGTCTGAAGGGGCAGGTCAGAGAGGCCCAGAAATGGGGTCGAGCTGGGGAAAATGGGGTTTCTGCTGTGTGGACCGCAGCAGACCTGGCACCGCATGTGGACTGGGCTGGTCTGGGGCACCCCGCCTCCCAGCCTCCCTCGGACTGCAGGAAGAGTGACTCATCCCCACGTCCTGCCTCCTGGGCCTCAGGGTCTGGCGGTTTGGTGCAGAGGAGGGTGGCCAGGTTGTTGGATGAGACCAGGCCTGTGCTTGGGGGCCGGCCAATACCCACAAACGGAGGTGGTGGGTGGGCAGCCCAAGGGGAGGGTGTTGTGACCCGGGGCGAGTTGGCTATTGGCCTCCAAAGCCAGATGGAACTAGAGGGCTTCTGCCCTGCCCTGGTGGGCAAGAAAGAGGTTAACAGCAGGAGTTTGTAGCGGCAGATGTGGGGTAGGGAAAGGGGAGGGCCATCTGGAGTTGGTGCGGTTCCACCCTGCCCAGAGGAGCCCTGAGTCACCACCCAGCCTGGGGCTTTGGGGCTGTGCTTGGGACTCACGGCCTCCCTATCCCGATCCCGGCTGGGGCCCAGGCGCTTGTTGGAGCTCTGCCTGGCTCCCCGGCTCGGCTCCTCCCGGCCCCGCCCGGCTTGCCTCGGCTTGGCCGGTGAGCGCCTGCGCCAGGGGGACCAGGGGGACGTCTCTGGTTGTTGGGCCCATTTCCTGACATGCCTGGGAGGCTCACCACCTGGAGCTGGCATCCGGGAGCCCAGGCTGCAGCGTGTGCCTCCTGGGTCCCCAGCCGGGGTCATGGGGAGGAAAGGGAAGGGGGAGTTGGAGTTGGGAGCGGGCTGGGCCTGAGAACAGGGGTGATCTTGGAGAACTAGAGTGAGATGCAAGGAGGAAGCCGTTTTATCCACTTACTGGGCAAAATCTTAAGAGCGTCCAGAAAAGGAGGTGGAGAAAGGAGAGGAGTCCGGGCTCAGGTGCATTTGACTGCAGATGAAATCTTCATTTTAGTTCCGTATAGTTAGCCTACAGTGTTATGTTAGTTTCAGGTGTGCCATTGAGTGATTTCACACTAACACACGTAGCTCAGTGCTCATCAGGGCACTCCCTCATCCCCATCCCCTGTTCTCCCCCGCCCCTCTGCTGGAGGAACCACCACCAGTTTGTTCTCTATAGTTAGTCTATTTCTTGGTTTGTCTCTTTTTTTCCTTTGTTCGTTTGTTTCAATTCTACCTATGAGTGATGTCATAGCGTATTTGTCTTTCTCTGACTTACTTCACTTAGTGTGATAACTCTCCAGCGCCATCCATGTCCTCGCTGCAGATAAAATCTGCACTGAGCCCAGTGTGTGAATGGAAACGCCTGAGACTGGGTTCAGCCTGTGTAGAAACTGGTAGATACTGGTTATAAGCAGTTATTTGTTTTAGCTTTGTTGGCCCTCTGCTTAAGTCACTTATTAAAAAGCCAAAAGCCTTTAAAGTTCTTCCAAGAAGGGCGCCTGGGTGGCTCAGTGGGTTAAGCCCCTGCCTTCGGCTCAGGTCATGATCCCAGGTCCTGGGTTCGAGCCCCACATCAGGCTTTCTGCTCAGCAGGGAGCCTGCTTCCTCCTCTCTGCCTGCCTCTCTGCCTACTTGTGATTTCTCTCTGTCAAATAAATAAAATCTTTAAAAAAAAAATAAAGTTCTTCCAAGAAAGACCTAGATTGTCTTCTTTTTTTCATGTCCTATTTGAGCTGGAGCTGGACAGCTGCTCTGCACACTGGGTCAGACCCGGCCCACCAGCTGCCCACATGCCCCAAATGTGCCACTTCCCCTTTTGAGAGGTGGGGGAAGGGTCTAGAATGTCAAAGGGAGTGGAATGAAGTGTTTTGGAGGATCCACCCAGTCATTTCTGAAATTAATACTGTGGTTTTCATGGCAACCAGCACTCTTTGTCCTCAGAACCCAGAACTTTCCCTCTGCACATCAAAGGGGTTTTCCTGGGTGGCTGTGGCTTCCCTGGCCCACCCCTCCAGCTGTATCTACACTGGAGGGTAACTTCCCTGACTCGCTTTGGTCAGGGAATGGAGTTCTGTGGGGTCCTCACCCCTCTTCTGCATGTGTCCCCTAATGCTGGGGCGTGAAGATACCAGGGTTCCCAAAAGGTTAGAGACACAGCCACCTGCTCCTGTCTGTTTGCTCTAATCAGGTTGGCATGGCTCCCCGGGGGAGGCTGTCGTTTCACTCCAGTGGAATTACTGGGGTGTCCCAGAGCTTCAGCACCCAAGGGATGGGTGGAATGGCAGTCAAGGTGGCTGCTGGGCATTGTGCTGTATTGAATGTCTTGGGAAAGGCAGAATCCCATGGGCATGTGGGGCTGCCTAAGTGGCAAAGGTGCCCTTGGTGACCCTGGGTCTCTAGATGTTCCTGGGCTCTTTTCATTTTTGCAGCCCCCTCCCTTTCGGACACTTCCCCCTGCCCCCCCCCCCCCCCCCCCCCCCCCCCCCCCCCCCGCTTTCCACATTTCCTCCGGATTCCAAAGGGGAAGCCTACTGACCTTACCTTGTTTACACAGTGGGCAGGCCAGGAGCAGAGCAGGGGCTGGACGGTCAGGGTTTGGGGCTATTTCTGATCGGATCTCCCATGGAATGTGCTTCCCTCTACTTCCCGCTGCCCCCTCCCCTCTGCAGCAGGAACAGCTGCCATGTGAGGGCCTCTCCCGCTGGCTCAGCCCTTTTGCAATCATCTGGCTGGCTCTGTCAGGATGGGGGTGGATAGTGAGGATGGGCAGAGCCAAAGGGTAACCAAGGGGACATGGCAGGGCAGGGAGGGCTATGGAGTTGAAGGCGGGGGGAAGAGGCTTGCCAGGGCCAGGTAAGGGGGTGTGGAAGCAGCTGAGGCGGCCAGAGCGCTGTCAAAGGCCGGCGGCGGGGGTGGGGGGGAGGGGGTGTGCTACACTGGGACCCGAAACTTTCTAGGTGCTGGGGAGACAAGCTATAGAGCTGGTTAGAGTGGGACCCTGGCCAGTCATTCTTCAGGGAGATCTGCATTTCCCCTGAGTCACAGGGAAGCCACGGGGTGCTTTCCTGCCAGGCCCACTCTCTGCGGGGCCTGAATCACGGAGTTGCCAAGGGTGTTGGCGGCCCTATCGTGGAGGTGCCTGTGTCCTACCCCGCCCACTCCCGTTAGGACAGGGGTTAGCAAACAGGCCTCTTTATCCCACCCTCCTCAGCGGGAACACTCCATCTGCGCGACTCACACTTAGAGAATGTACCGTATGCAGGATTGCCCGAGACACCGCGTTAGGTAGTCCCTTTATTTTACCCAGGAGGAACCGAGCCCACAGAGGGGAAGTGACTTATCAAGGATGCATGTGAGTCTTTCCACAGTTCTCGAAGCCACTCACTGAGTCACTTTGGTTCCTAGAGCAGGAGGGCGCCTATCCCAAAGTCGCGGGGTGACGATGATGGACCACACATCCTCGGTTTTGGAGGCAGAGAGAGCGTGGTATCCGGGGCTGGAGCAGCCCTCACTGGGTATTGAGCTCAGAAGTGGAGCAGGTCCCAGGGCAGGTCACTGCCACCACCTCCCAACACAGCGCTCCAAGTCCTGGGGCGGGCAGAGGGCACAGGGTGTAGCAGAGGCGGGACTTCGAGTGACAGGAACCTCAACTATGTGGTGACTCAGGCTCTGGGCAGCCGAGGCCCTTTCCTCGCTGCTCAGCCTGATCTCCTTAGCCTGGACTTGGGAAGTGCAAGCAGCAGAGGGAGGGAAAAGCCGGCTGGTCTCCCTTTCTCCCCTGGAACTGGAGGAAAGGCAAAGGAAGTTGGAAAGGGTGGAGGAAAGGCAGATTCCAAAAAAGGGGAGAGGAGGCTGGTGCTCCCCTCCTTCCCTGCTCCCTGCTGGGGAGGGGAGCTGGCTGGGGCATCGGCTGCTCCGCTCATTCTGGCTCCCTCCCTCAGCTCCAATCCACAGTCGGTCCACCCCGTTCCCAGCTCAGTTCTGAGCTCTACTTTGGGGGGGGGGGCTCTCTCTTTCACAGCCCTGTTCAATAGTGTTTTGCTTCTTGTCTTCCTTAATCTCAGCTCCACATTTCCCCTCTCTTCTTGATCTCTCCACATCCACACATCCTCACCTCTCAGGCCTCCAGGCCATCTCTCTCACTGTATCCACCTGCTCTGCTGTCCCTGCCCACTTTGTCCCCTTTCTCTTGCCTGGATGCTCTTTCTGTGCCTTCTTTCCTCCCAGAGACTGTACTCAGAGCCCTGTGTGCCGTCTCTTGTTCTCTAATCAGCTTTGATTGGGTTCTGCTTTGGCCTGAAGATTTCAATTAGGACTGAGTGTAATGCGCGGGTTTCCGGTACCCCAGCTGTCTGATCTGAGCGGTTCAGGAACTCCTTATTTGAAGTCCGAGGTTTAAATACAGGCTGAGGTTTGAACTGAGCTGGGATACTTACTTGGCTTCCTATTTTGAGTTTGGGTTAGGAGTTTGGGGGTTTCAGAATTGCTTAGGCAATAATATCCTTATCCCAGAATCACCAGATAGGTTTGCTGTTCACTGGGAAAGACAGATCAGGAAGCGAAGAAAGAGAACATGGAAGGGGCTGATGTTTGGCGGACATGCTCATCTCTGGGGGTGTGTGTATGGGGCGGAGGTGGGGTCGGGGAGATCCCAGATGGCTCAAAGAAGGGGTAACAGTCATTTCTCTGCTTCTAAGGCTGACATGCCAAAGGGCCCTCATGGGAAGGGCGGGGAGTCTGCTTTCAAAGAGACTACAGATTGCCCACTTCACTTCCTTGCTGGGATCACAGTTTAAAAAAGCCATGATTACTCTCTGAGCAGTCGGGCGTCTTGTCTTCCCTGTAATACACTGATTTTAGAGAAGGGGACTGCGGCGAGGAGGGAGGGGAAGGGGAATCCCCCTGGCAAGGGGCCTGCCCACAGAGCTCCCTTTGTCGTTACTATGGAAACAGGCATAATAGGAACAAAACAGAGGCCCGTCGCCTGGCAACAGAGAAGCCCAAGGTTCATCACACACACACACACACTTGACGCATGTACACATCAGGGAACCCCCAGCAGGGGGCGGGGGGAGGGAACAAAACTTCTGGGGAAGCTGGGGTATCCCAGTGATGACGAGTTCTAGGACTTTGCCAATGAACCCACAGGCCTGTGTGGGGTCAGATGCCTCAGAAATGTGACGGAGTGCCAGGCAGGAGGCTGGAAGTCCTCCTGGACCCCCGGGTGGGCCTTATTTTGACCGAGGCATCTGAAACCTTCCAAAAGAGAAACGTTTTCTTTGCAAAGTTGAGATGGAGGTGGGGTTGGGGGTGATTCCTTATAACTAAAAAAATTGTGTGTGTATCCATGAAAAAATTCCCCCATGAGTGTATGTTGGAGGAATGAGGTGTCAGTGTAAAGGATATAGCAGAAAAGACAATATCCCATTTTCCCAAAGCCTAAGGCCTGCGGGGAGCTCAGAATACATTTCCTTCAGGAAGGAGCACCATGAGGGCAGGGATGCCATCCTGTCATGTTCTTATTTATTTATTTATTTTATTTTAATTTTAAAAAAAGATTTATTTATTTGACAGAGAGAGTATGAGCACAAGCAGGGGGAGTGGCAGGCAGCAGGAAAACAGGCTCCCCCTGAGTGGGGAGCTTGACGCGGGACTCGACCCCAGGACCCTGGGATCATGAGCTGAGCTGAAGGCAGATGCTTAACCGACTGAGCCCCTCAGGCACCCCATCCCATCAGGTTCTTGATCCCCGGCACCAGCACCATCACCAGCACCACGGGCCCTGGGGCCTAGTGTTACACACACAGTGAATGTTTGTGCAGATACAGAGAGCTGTAAGTGGGGGACTTGGTCCCTGGAGGCTGAGAGTAAAAGGAAGTGTGGGGTTCAGGATGCTGTTGTGGAAAAGACATGGACTTTGGGGGCAGTTATCCCCGGAGTTTGTTCGTTCGTTCGTTCATTCATTCATTCATTCATTCTGCAAAGTTCTTCAGCATTTGCTCTATGCCAGCCACTGCTCCAGGCACAGGGCAGACAACTAAGAACAAGAAAATCCCTGCCCTCATGGAGCCTGGATGCCGGTAGGAATTCCTACTCCTGCTGCTGAGGGCTGTGTGACTTCAGGGGAATCACTAATCCTTTCTGAGA
This sequence comes from Lutra lutra, assembly GCF_902655055.1. Lineage (NCBI taxonomy): Eukaryota > Metazoa > Chordata > Mammalia > Carnivora > Mustelidae > Lutra > Lutra lutra. Next base: position 105,617,498 of record NC_062287.1, on the reverse strand, counting down.
CCATTTCGTCCCCAAGCATGTGACGATTTATTGAGCTAATACACCACATTGCCTGCTGTGGCCTGAGACACAATCACCATTACGGCCTAGCTTTGGGGGGTGAGGGGTGAGGGGCGGGAGGGGGCTCCAGCAGAGGGCGGAAGGAGAAGGGTGGGCAGAAATTTCCAAAAGAGCGTGCGTCTCCATTTAAGCCATTGAAAATTGTTGAATATATTCCCTTCCGCTGGGCCAAGGAAGCTGACCTAGGAAAGCCCAGCTCCTGTTCCCAGCAGGTACGGACCATAGTTTTTTTCTTTTTTCTTTTTTTTTGTAATGGGCCAAGGGTATCGGTTACTCCGCCTCTCGCTCCTAGCTGGGAATTCGGCAGGAGCCCGTCCCCAGGACCACCCCCAACCAGGGGGGTCGCTCCTACCTCTGAAAGAAGAACCTGGACGGTAATCCAGCTCTGCAGCAGCTCTGCAAACCAGCCTCTCCTGCCTTCTTCTCTGTTGACCAAGAGGGTGGCCAGAACAAACAATGAACAGATACGTTGGCCGCGAGCCCAGGACACTAGCCTCTGCTCTTTCACTCCTGGGGGGCTGATAGAGCCCATGCTCCAGGGAGGTAGACACCCACACCCTCCCTCCCTGTTTCTCTCCCGCTCCAGCCCCTCCCTCCAAACTCCCTACGCGCCCTTCGGCAGACCCCCTAGGTTTCCGTGATTATCCGCAGAGCGCTGTTTTCCAAATTCCCAAAACCTAGGTCTAAATCCACTCCCCTTTAAATATGTCCTGGGAAATCTTGCTCTTTCAAGGAACCAGGTGAGTCACAAAGTTAAAAATCCTTCGGTCAACTGTTAACAGTGGTTACTTTTGGGGAGAGGGACTGGGGAGGGGAGGAGGGACCCATTGACTTTTTACCAGTCTACCTTTCTCTATTGTTTACATTCTTCACCAGATGGAGGCATTGATTTTATTAAAAAAAAAAAAAAAGTCAACAAGGATTATCTGGACTTGGGGCATGAGGGCCCACTTTGATTTCTCGGTATTCTCGCTCCATTTGTGAAAAGCTGAATAAATGTTATGGACAATGAAATAATTAAAAAGCCATTAGTAAAGAAAATAAGGAGCGCTCGGTACTTACATGTTTTTATTTTTATTTATTTATTTATTAAAAAGATTTTTTTTATTTATTTGACAGACGGAGATCACAAGTAGGCAGAGAGGCAGGCAGAGAGAGAGGGGGAAGCAGGCTCCCTGCTGAGCAGAGAGCCCAATTTGGGGCTCCATCCCAGGACCCTGGGATCATGACCTGAGCTGAAGGCAGAGGCTTTAACCCACTGAGCCACCTAGGCGCCCCTATTTATTTATTTTTTAAAAGATCTTATTTATTTGGGGTGCCTGGGTAGCTCAGTAGGTTAAGCGTCTGCCTTCAGCTCAGATCATAATTTCAGGGTCCTGGGATGGAGCCCCCCATTGGGCTCTCTGCTCAGCAGGGAGCCTGCTTCCCCCCTCCCCCGCCCCCGCCTACTTGTGATTTATCTCTTTCAAGTAAATAAATAAAATCTTTAAAAAAAGGATTTTATTTATTTGACAGAGAGAGCCACAGACAGGGAGCACAAGCAGCGGGTAGTGCAGGAGGTCGAAGCAGGCTTCCCACCAAGCAGGGAGCCCGATGTGGGCCTCAATCTCAGCACCATGGGATCAGAACCCAAACCGAAGGCAGACACCTAATGACTGAGCTACCCAGGGGCCTGGTACTTACATGTTTTTAAAAGCAACCCAAAGTTGAAAAGTTTAGGTGTTTTCTTCAAATAGGGTAGGTTCGAGGAAAGGGGTACAGAACAAAATGGAGGAGGCACTGCTTTGGAAAGCCTGGGTTTGGAAAGCTTGTGGTTTGTGTGGTGGGACTGCCTCTGCCGTGGGTTTGCGTCCTTATCTGGGTGTGTGTGTGTGTGTGTGTGTGTGTGTGTGTGAGACAGAGGTAGGGAGTGGGGGGAGGAGGGAGAACGCACTTGCACACAGGAGTGAGAGACAGAGAGAGATATAGAATGCGGGTGCCCAAGTCTCTGCTTTGTCTGTCTTTGCGTGTCTATGCCTGTCTGAACGTCTACACGTGTGTCTCCACCTTTCTGCGCCCATTGTATGAGTCTGGGCACAGCTAGGACTTCTTTGCCTGTGTCTTCCCTCCCCCATGGCCTGTGCTGGTAACTGGACCTGGGACACAGCCCCCAGGGCTGGCAGCAGAGTTGGCTGCTGGGTATTTTTAGCCTGTAAACATGTTTGCCATTTCAGAGGACAGGGCCTCAGGTCTCAGCCCCAGCCCACTCACGATCTTACGGTGAGGAGGGCGCTCCTGCCTGGAGCAGGGTCTTCTGGGGGGGGGCCTCCAGCCTGGGGGTCTTCCTTCCTCAGCATTTGGGAAGGAAGGAACACTGCCTTGATGTGGCTAGTGGGTGGCCACCTAGGAGAGGGGATAAGAGGATTCGTGGGGAGAAGAGAATGGGAGTGTGGAAGGGGGGCCGGGGAGCCAGAAGGTCCCCCCTCCTGCACCCCATCATTAAGCGGTTAATAAAGTCTCCTGGATTAGAAGTGGCTGTGGGAAATGGCAGTAAATCTGGAAACAGCGTCCTTACAAGTGGGAAGGTGGGGGAAGGGCTCGAGTCAGAAGTGGGTAAGTAGAGGCAAGGCTAAAGCTCCCGCTTCCCTCAGGAGCCCGGGGAGGAGGGTGGGCTGCCGGCATGACGCCCGTGTCACGGCAGCGACAGGAGCAGCCCCGTGGTGCCTGGGGCACTGATGACTCCACGTGGACACCCTAAGTCCAGGGGTGGGGCCAGCGTCTACAGACCGGTTTTCTGGGGCGGGGGGAGCTATGGGGGGTGCTCAGAAAGGGGGGTGGTGGCGAGAAATGGGCGCGGCTGCAGGAAGCTTGGGAACCAAGTGAAGGGACTGGGGCCTGGGATTTGAAGTTTAGATGCCTGGGTTGAGAGAAAACTCAAAGGTCTGAGTCAGGCTGGTGGTCGCGGCCGAATCACCCAAGCACCCGCCCCCCCACCCCCCCAGCCGCTTTCTGAACCTCTTGGTCCTTCTTGCAAAATGAGCAGATTCGCAGTTCCAGGTGGAAGGATGAGCCTCAGGGAGCTTCGAGGAGTTTCTGGTCGGGGAGACCACATACTGAAAACATTGGGGGGCAGATCCAGGCGCGGGCCAGAGCAGGGGGCACTGGAGGGGGGACGGGGTAAGGCAGCCCTCGGACGCGCGACGCCCCTTCGTTTCCGCGGCCCCCAGCGCCCGCTCCCCCCAACCCCCCAGCCGCCCGCTCCCGGGTCGGTGTCGGGTCGGCCCGCTGGCCCGTCCCAGCCCCACTCCGGCCCCGCCCGGCCCCGCCCTCTCCCCACTGCTCCGGGCAGACCCGCCCGCCCGAGCCGGAGTTACAAGAGCCGCCTCCGCGCGCGGGGGCCCGGCCACTCGGAGCAGCTCCGCCGCGGGGACTGCACCGCCCGCCCTGCCGGACCCGCCCCAACCAGGGCTCGCCGCCTGCGGCAGCCGCAGCACCGCGACCTGGGCCCCCGCGCGGGCTATGGCTGTGCCCGGGGGCTGAGCGCGCAGGTAGGGACACCGGGCGCACCGCGGCGCGGCGGGGACGCGACTCCGAGAACGGGTGGGGGGAGGTGGGTTTCAGGGCGGGGGCGAGGCGCTCGGGTCGAGCGCACTGCGGGGATTCAGTGTGTAGCAAGCGGGGCTGCCCCGCGCCGCGCGGGGAGGCGACGCGTCGCGCCCTGGGAGCCAGACTCTGCCTCCGGAGTTGGGGCGCAAGTTGGGCAAAGTTGGAAAATCGCTCCGAAGCGGGTATTGCTCCAGCCCTTATTTCTCTCGAGGGCTGAGTGTTGGTTCTGTTGCACGGCCGGGCGCGCGGTTCCTGGCCTGGGGGTCCCCTGTGGGTCCCCGTCCCATCCCCTCCTTCTCCTTGGGGCGGCGGCTCAAGCGCACCGCTCCCGCTCCTATTCCGTGTTTACTGGAGAAGTTTCCGAGGTCGCCGCCGCGGCCCCTCGGCCCCTCCCGGAGCCCCCGCGCCCCTTCCGCGGTCCCTCCCCGCTCCCCACACCTCCGCCCCGACTGAGCGTCGGGAGTCCTCCCGGCCCCACCCAGTTCTGTACCACCAGCCTCTCCCTTTCTCAGCCCCCCTCCAGCTGCCCCGCCCTAGTCTGGCCCCTCCGCGTTCCCCGCTCCAGAAGTCTCCCCTCTTCCTCCAGGGCCGCGCTGCCTGAAGTTTGCAGCGCGCCTCGGGGCTGGACGGGTGGGAGTGGGAGTGGGGGGCGTAATTAGGGAGATTCCAGCGCTGGGGTGGGCGGGGATGGGGGGGGAACTGTGCGGCAGCCCGGCCCCCGGCACCTCCCCTTCCCATTCGCGGGCGGCGCGCTCTCCCCTACCCCACTCCCAAACCCGTCCGGGCGGGATGGCCCCCGCCCCAGCACCTGGCACGGCGCCAGCAGCCTGAGGAATGTGGTGGTTGGAGCCGCTGACTAATTCAAACCAGAACTCGGGGGGGGGGGGGGGGAGTGGTGAGGGGCGAAGGGGAGGGGGAGGAAGGGGTTGTGTGCGGGAGGTGGGGGCAGGAGCCGGCTCTGTGCGGGAGGAGGGCTTAGCCGCCGTCTCTGTACTAGCGATGCGCTCCTGGAGACGGGGTTGGGGGACGGGGTCTGGCGGTGGAGTTGGAAAGGCCGAGGGTTTAGGGTGTGTTCGGAGAGCCGTGTTATGTAAGGCTTTCCCAGGCGGGGAGAGGGTGTGCAGTGTGTGAGGGCCTGGCCCTCCAGGGCTGGCCCAGGCGCCCCTTGCAGTGACAGGGCCCGGGATGTGGGGGCGCAGCCCTGGGCGGTGCTGGCCACGAGGGACACGTGGGGTCTGAGTAGGCCTGGCGGTGCTCCTTGCGTGGGAGGGGAGCCGAGTGGGCAGACGGGGCACCTCGCAGCTCGGGCTGGGCGCCTGCACCAGGTGGGAGACGGCCCTGGCGCCTTTGCACAATGTGGTGTGCGTGGTGTGGGCTCTCGCCTTTCACTGGGTGTGGCTGCAGAGAGGGGGCGGTGGGTGCCTCCAGGGAGCCCGCGGAGGCTGCTCAGAGCCCTGCTAACGTGCAGTGGATTTATGGAAAGGCTGAGTGGGACCATCCCCTATTTGGGCCGGGGGTGGGGGGATCCTTAGAGAGTGACCTGGAGTTTGGGAGAGAAAAAGAGTGGGATATTTACCTCTGTATCCCTGGCGCAGCGCTGGGCTCCCAATAAATAATTGGTTTTGAAACAGTTTCCCCTGTTAGGATCCAACCTCCAATGACAGGGATCACTTGCCCTTCCTCACCCGGTCCAGCACTGGTAGGGGCTGGGTTGGTTTCACCGGACCCAGTGAGAGCATGGGGGCTAGAGTGATAGGCGAAGGGTGGGGGTGGGGGGGGGGAGGAGACTGAAGATGCTTTGGAAGGTATTTTCAGGCCTCCACACTTAGGCTGCCCGTAAAGTAGGGGTGCAGATTCTGCTTTCTTCTCCCTCTCTGCCTCTGCCCCGCCTTGAGGGAAATCCCTGGGGCAGGGTGTGGCACTCACTTCCTTTCTGAGGCGGAATGGGGAGGCTTCCTTCTCCTTGACCCAGAGGGATGATGGGTTGGGCCAGCACAGGGTAGGTAAGTGGGCAGAGTGGGGGGCAGAAGGGCGCCCCAGGCTTAGGGGGTATGTCCTTGTTCTGAGCGGTGAGCTTCGGAATGAAGGAGGTGGAGTGGGGCAGGGAGGGAGAGGACCTGGGACCATGAGAGCTGGGCTAGCAGAGGACACAGGGTCTGGGAGCTTCAAAATGGGGACTGGAGGGCGTCTCAGCCCCTCTCTAAGGCTTTGTCCTGAAGAGAGTATAGGCAGGAACATTGGTCATCGGACAGGGACGCGTAAGGCGCCACGTCCGTCATGCGGGGCTTCGTGCTGGGCGTTCGGGAGGCCTTTGCGGTGAGTCAGGGGTCCTTGTCTGGGCAACCCCTTGAAGAGATAACCCCACAGAGCTGGGACTTGTACCAGCCAGGCTTAGTCCAGGGTCCAGGGTGAGACCCGAGAGAGTAAACCACGGAGTACTCGTGGAGGGAGAAGGGCAGCAGCAGACAAGGGCAGGGAATGGGCTGGGGGTCTCCAGGGTCGCCTGAGTCCCAGAAAGGCCCTGGGTGGAGGTGACCAGGCATTGCCCGGCTAGATTCTTTGGCTCAACTTGGAATTGGCTGGCTGGCACTGGTGGAGACACTGCCAGAGCCTGAGGAGCTGGTTTGAGAGGTTGGGGCAAAGCTGTGGGGGTGGAGGGGCGTGTGGGGCTCTGGGGTGTGGTCACCACCTTCCTCAGAACTTGGGAACCGCCTGGGGACAGACAGAGATACACCAGGGATACACCAGGAGAGCTAGTCCTACTCGTGATGGGAACTCTCCCACTGTAGGTTCTTCCCCGCCCCCCCCACCACTCCCCAACACCCCCAAGTTTCTCTCCCTGGAGCTGGGCTGACCTGCTGCTTGGGCCTGAGGAGGGGAAGGGAGGTAGCTGCTGGAGAAGGTCTAGAATGTGCTGGCTTTAGTCAGGTGGTGGCGGCGGCCATGTCTAGGGCCTTTTGCTCTCTCTTCGTCCCCCATGGGTTTCATCCAGGTTCGCAGGGAGCTGGCTTGTGACCATGCTGTTGGCACTCCAGGCCTTCCTGGGCAGGCTCAGTTTCCTCCGTGCGTGGTGGCCCGGGGAGTGAGGGGGCTCCTGCGTGGATGGGCCATGGTGGGGCACGTGCGCATGAGTTTGCTACGTGCGCATGAGTTTGCTAGAACCCCTTCCTCCCCCCCCCCCCCCCCCCCCCCCCGCCAGTTCCCGCCAGGAGGACTCCTGGGCTGATGCTGCTGCGGGTCTTGCTTGCATCCAGGAGGCGCCGTTTCACGGTGGTCTTGCGTCCCTGTGACCCCCAGTGTCCTAGCGGTGAGGTGTGATCATCCGCGGGAGGGTGTTCCTCTGGCTGTGCACGGGGGTCCTCGATGTGTCACCCTGCTTGCGCCCACGGCTTCCAGGGCTGGGGACAGCAGTGGGTCTCTGCCCCGGTGCTGGAGGTTGTGCAGGGGCTGTAGGTAGGACGGTTTCTGCGTCCTAGACAGCTTCTGGGCCCTGGAGTTTGTATCTGGAGGTCCTCAGGAGGGCGAGGCTAGCTCTGGGAACGAAGCCCTGGTTGAGTGATGCGGAGAGGCGCTGCACACGGCTGGTCGGGGAGGGGCATCCTGTCCCGTCCCTGGAGGCCGGAGAGGAGATTCTAGGGGGAGGGGAAGTGCCTGGAGCTGATCCCGGCTCCGTGTCCTGGCTGGGCTGGGGGGCGGCTTCTTGGCCGCTGCGGAGCGGCGGGGGCCTGGCCCTGCGCCCCTGCACTGGCGGGGTGTGACCGCTGGGCGGAGAGCTCGCCTGTGGTTGGGGAGTTTCTGCACCCCTGGCAGCTCCGGGGCCGACGTCTTCCCCTAGGGGGAGACGGAGCGTTCTTCTTCACTGCCCTGCCCCGCAGAGGGTGCCACCGCCAGACTTGGTGTCTTAGTCCCAGCGGTCCTGGGGAAAAGCTCTCTATTCCTGGGCTGTGTGGCCAGGGGTGGGGACTTGCGGCTGGATAGTGGGCTGCTGTCCCCATCCCCTGTCACAAGGAGGAGGGGAGTCCCTCTCGGTCAGGGGAGGAAGAGGGAATCTCCCTCCTTGCTGGAAGATAGAACTTGGAGCTTGCTCTGGGGGCGTTGGGAGGAAGCTGTGTGCGGAGGGCCAGTGGGGAGAGTTGGAGAGAGGTGTTAAGGGAGGGACCCAGAGATCAGCTGGCCTGTAGGGTCTGAGTGGGGCTCCCCTGGACGTTGAGGTGGGGGTCCCCTGCTGGGGCTGACCTGGAGGAGAGGGCTGGAGTGACCGAGCTGGAGGAACTCCCTGCTGGTGGGAGTTGTGGGCTGGCCCAATGGCCCAGGTGGCCAGAGAACAAGATAGGCGCACACAGGTAGAGGGAGACACAGACTCAGGGCACCAGGCTGACAGGTTAGGCGCCTACCATGATGGGCAGGTCCTGGGGCTGCCCAGACAGGTGTGTGTTGGGAGCTGGGGAAGGCAGGGCTGTGGGCCTGCTCAGGGCTGGGAAGAGTGGGGAACCGGGCTGATGAGCGTGTCGGCGTGCACGCGGCGTGTGCGCGTCCTTGTCTTTCTGGGAATGTCCCTCCAGTGCCCAGGTTGCCTGTGTCTTGCAGCATGTTAGTCGTATTCTGCCTGATAATCCCACTCCCCCCAACACACAACATGCCCCCTTGGGCTGTACCCCCCAGGATGAGCTGAGTGTAAAAGTTCTCGATGGCCGGCTTTGGCTCTGGAGATTACCGAGCTGTTCTCCCCCAGTTTGAATCGGGCCTGCTGTTTTCCAGACAGAGTTCTGGCAGCGGCCTCCGCGGAGGTCTGTTCGGAGCCTTGGGCCCCGGAAGGGAACCCAGCCCTGTGTGGGACAAGGGTCTGTGCTGTTGTGGCTGTTCCCGTTCCCCAGTGAGTGGAAGCGTGTGTCTTGCCCTGCTGGTGCCTTTCTCTGGAGTGGGTCTTGTGTCCCGCAAGCCCCAGAGGGGACGACCCTCATGGCCTTCATTTGCTGGGGCCCCAGAGAGCCTGGCGGTGAGCTGGGGTCTGTGTGGCTCAGGATTTCTGACTCCGGGGACCTCAGATCCTGGCTTCCAGGATGCCTGGGACTCTGCCCATCCGGGTGTGCTGTCCCCAAGCTGCTGGCCAGGAAGTGGCTGGTGTGTGGGCACAGGAGACTGGTGGGCACTTGCTCTCCCTCCTGCTGCTTGTGGCCCTTGAAAGGTGTCACGGCTCTCTGGGTGAGTCTCCTGGTGCTCCCAGAGTCTCTGGGTCCCCTAGGGGAATCTTAGCTCCTCCCTTTCTCCAGGTTTACGCCCCTGTCCCTGAGGCTCCCTCCCACCATGTCTCCCTCTAGGTGTGCATGGAGGTTCCTCCATCGCCCTGTGGGTGTCTCTCTGGCCTTCCTGCATTGTAGGTCTCTGTCTTCCGTGTACCTGCCGTGTGCACTCCTCCACCCAGGAAAAGACTGTTTGCTCTGGCGTCGCAGAGTCCGAGAAGCCTGGGCTTGCATCTCAACCCCAGTTCACACTTGGGCAAGTCATCTTACTGCTTGAGGCCTGTCGCTGCGTCTCTAGAATAAGCACATTAATTATTAACCACGTGGGGTTGTCTGAGGTCCAGTGAGACCCCCGGCGTGGAACTGCAGGAGCTCGGCCAAATTCTCTGCTTCTGTCTGTTGAGGGTTTTCTCTCCATGCAGGGCTTTCTCTTTCTGTTCGCTGTCTGGTGTTCATGGGAGTAGAACACCCCTCTGGGTGTGTCTCCCTTTTCTTCGAATGTCCTTTGCGCTCATCCTGTTAGAAGCGTTGGGGACTTTCCCTCTGGTGGAGGTCTCTACCTGGGGGGTGAGTCATTTCGTTCTTCCTGGCTCGCGAGGTACTTCTCCCTGGCTTGTGCAGCCGGTGGGTGTGATCACCCCTGGGCCTGGGTAGAAGTCCCATTGCTGTCGGTGTCCTCCCCACGGTGGGGGGAGCACTTCTGTCTCCCGTGGAGCTTCACCTCCCGTGTCCGTCATGCTGGGCATATGCTAAGACTTGCGCCACTTGGGTGTGCGTCTTCAGGTTTGGCGGACAGAGGCCTGGAGGCCCAGCAGTGGGGCCTCTGCACGTTCCTGCCATCTTGACACTGTAGGCCATTTTTGGCTGCAGCGGCAATTAGGCTGGGCCCCCTCCCTGGCTGGCTTCATACTGGCTCTTGGGGTTGGAAGGGGCTCTGTTCCCTAAGGGCAGGGGAGGGGGAAAGATGCTCCTTTAGACGCCACCCCTGGCCTAGACCCTCTGCCCTGGGCAAGGAGTCTGCTTCCGGGATCTGCCCGCGTTTCACCCCTGCCCCCCCGCCCCCCCCCACCTCCCCGGTCCGCAGAGGTGGTGCACGTCCTTTATGCAGGTTTTTTTTTTTTTTTTAATATGTATTTATTTGAGAGAATGAACGTGCGTACAGGAGCAGGGAGCGGGGCAGAGGGAGAGGGAGAAGCAGACCCTCCCACCCCACAAGCAGGGAGCCTGATGCTGGGCTCGATCCCAGGACCCCGAGATCGAGACCTGAGCTGAAGGCAGACGCTTCACTGACTGAGCCACCCAGGGGCCCCCTCTTCGCAGTTTTGAATTGACAGGACGGCCTTGTTCTTCTCTCGCTGCTTCTGGCCTGAGTTCTGGTGTCCCCCCAGTCTCTGCCTCACAGATGGAGTGGACATACCATCTCGCACTTCCTCTGCCCTCCAGGCAGCCCTGTGCCTAGAGGGTCCCCACTCCAGTCTCTCCCATCAGCAAGGATACTGTGAGCCAGTGTCAGATGGACCTTGGGGTGGGGAGCCAGCAGACCAGGGTTCTGGGGCCCCGGCACTGTCCTGTCCTCACCTCTCTGGACCTCCCCTTTTTCTTAAACACCAGACAGTGCCGTCCCTGCAGGGCTTTCTGCAGTGGCAGAAACGTTCCGCATCTGCCATGTCTAATATGGTAGCCCTGTGGTTGGTGAGCTCTTGAAATGTGGCTACTGCAAGCAATAAACTAACAATTCATTTTAACTTAATTTAAATTTAAATAGCCACATGTAACTACCATGTCAACAGCAGGGCTACGAGGTTCTTCTAGCTCCAAAGACTTACGACACTTGGTCAAATATGCAGAATTCCCCAGACTTCCAAAGACCCTCTTTTGGGTAGCCACAGGGCAGGATCCTCGGTCCTCTGGGAAGCCTGGCATCACCTGACTTATGTAGGAGAAGAAGGGCCCGTGTGGGCTTGGTACAGGCTCTGAAGATGTGGGAGAGACTGAGCACTGGGACTCAGATGCGGAAAACAGACCCTTCCCACCCTGGTCTCGCACCCCCCTCCCCCTAGCACCCCTGTGTGCAGCCACCTGAATGGCCCAGAGCAGAGGGGAGGGAAGGGAAGTTGCTCAGAGCCCTGGGCCAGGGCTAGCAGGGTGGTTGCAGCCCCTCCTGGCCAGGAAGCCAGCGGGTGCCCTGTCCGGGCCAACCTGCAGCCCCCGGTCCCACGGACCATGTTCTGAGGGGCTGTGGACCCTTCACCACTCATGATGGCCCCCCCCCCTTTTTTTTTAAAGATTTTATTTATTTACTTGACAGACAGAGATCACAAGTAGGCAGAGAGGCAGGCAGAGAGAGTAGGGGAGGCAGGCTCCTTGCTGAGCAGAGAGCCCGATGCGGGTCTCAATCCCACGACCCTGGGATCATAACCTGAGCCGAAGGCACAGGCTTTAACCCACTGAGCCACCCAGGTGCCCCTTCTCCCCTCCTTCTGAGCTGTTGGCTAGAGGTGCATAGCAAGTCCCTCCTGAGCCTCTGAGCTGTGCTCCTGGGGACTCCTGGCCTGGGGCTCCAACCTCAGGAGCGGGCCGGGAAGCCAACTGCCTGTCTCCACCAGAGCCCCAGCCCCTCTGGCACTGGGGGCTCTAGCCAAGGAAGCACTTTGTCCATGGGATTTTAGGCGTGACCCTTTGCATGTCTGGAGCTGCTGCAGCCTCCGTGACTCACTGGGAAGGAGGGAGGGTGGGGACGAGCTGTGGGCGAGGGTGAGCTGGCGCGCTGTCTCCGCCCCTGCTGGCTGGGGACCAGAATGCTGGGCTGAGAGAAGGGGCCTGCTCCAGGAGGGGAGCTAGGCTGGCTGGTGGCTTCAGAGAGCTGAGAAGCCCTCGGGCTGGATCCTTCCCCGCCCTGCCTGGCTCCCTGTCTGCAGGGCTGGCTACTTGGTGCTGGACGCTGGGGGCAGGTGCCTTAAAGTCGTGGCTTTGCTGTTTGCTGGGGTCCCCTAGCGGCTGCTGGCCTGGAGGGGAAGAGGCGATTCCCTAGCTCACCCCTGTGCTCACCCCTCTGTGGCTCTGCTCACCTCCTAGGCAGCGCCCATGTCCTAAATTCTGCATGTGTGAGTTCAGAGGGTGGAGGACTGGGGGTCCAGCTGCTGTCTTCGCCCGTGCTGTGTGATCAGCCTGACACCAGAGCTACGATGCACCCATGAATTTCTGGGGGATCCAGTCCTGTCCTCAGAGGCAAACAAACTCTCATGCCTTCAAGAGAATTGGCAGATAATAGGTTCTCTTTGCCCCGTTCTTTCCTTCTATATTTCACCCCCCCCGGAGGCTCCCCAATCTTCTAGAACATTCTGAGGCTAAATGGGTCACACCCAGAGCACCTTGCTCATAATTTATATCCAGAGCAGGAACAAAGTCTTTTAAATCTCCCCATCTGGCACATGGAGCGCAGTCAGTGAGCGCTGGGAGAACATGCAGGTGAAGCTCGTGACTGTCTAACGCAGCGCGGGCGCAGGGCTGTGCTGAGCGGAGTCCGTCCCTTGCCTGTTTTCTTTGCTGCGTCTGCTCCGGTGCTGGCTGTGCAGGAGGCCATCAGCGTGCATGTATTTGATCCATCTTTGACTAAGTTCTGAAAGTCAACAGCTTCCGGGTGGGGCTCTAGGCGAGGCCCTGCCTGAGCTTTAGCATTCCCGGCCTGGTTTCACAGACCGGCTTCTGGATGACTCCGGCCCTGCTGTTCTGCGTGGGTGGCCTTAGGCCGGGGCTGTTTCCAGAGTCCTGCCTTGTGTCTTCCCAGGGCAGCTCTGCAGCTGATAGCTCATCCTGTGGCCGGAGGGTATCTTTGCTCCTGAGCACCGGCATCTATGGGGACTGGCTTGGGGCCCTGTGTGGGCAGCCAGGTGGGCCCTGACTCACCGTGTCCCCGTGTCCCCGAGGCAGCCCAGCTGTATTCGAGCCTCTGGGGTGTGGGCTGGCTCTGGGGGGGGGCGGGGGTTGGGGCTTCTTTTGTTCAGCCCGTTGCACCTGGAGCTCCCAGCTGGCAAGGGTCCCCCTGGTCCTAAGGACCGTGTTGGATCAGGTGACCGACTGTTTGTCAGCAGGGGAGGGAGGGCACTGATGTTCCTGCTTTCAGGCCTCCAGTGCTGGAGACACTGAGAAGAGGAGTCTGACGCTGGTTAAGGCTGCAGACCTGATGTGCTATAGGGGAGAGAGTTGCAGGCTCAGAGCCCAGGGGTGGTGGCATGCTCATTGCAGACCTCACATCTCAGTCTCTTCATCTATAAAACGGGGACATGGTCTCCTCCCTGGAGCTGTTACAAAGAACTACTGAGAATGGGTGTTTTGTGAAACTTGTGGGCACCTGGGCTTTTCATACCCAAGCTCTCTCTCTCTCTCCTTCCCTCCTCAGGGAGATCCTACATCCTCTCCATTTTCACAGAGGAGATGATGTTCGGAGAAGTTGAGTGACTTGGCCAGGGACACACAGCTGGGAGGGTGCAGAGACCGGGTTTATTTTATTTTTATTTTTTAAAGATCTTGTTTATTTATTTGAGAGCGAGAGGGAGAGAGGGCTTGAGAGCAGAGGCAGAAGCAGGCTCCCTGCTGAGCCGGGAGCCTGACATGGGGCTCGATCCTAGGACCCCAGGATCACGACCCGAGCCAAAGGCAGATGCTTTGCTGACTGAGCCACCCAGAGGCCCCAGAGCAAGGGTCGAAACCAGGGTTTATATCTGAGTCTGGCCTCCCCGAGCCCCGTCTCCGCGATCCCAGGTTGAAAAGTCATGTATGAACGAATGGTGTTGGAGTAGGGGAAGGTTGGGGTTTTGGTGTGGCCCCGGTTGAGCGTGAGCATCTCTGTCTCCTTCTCCCTAGACTGTGTGACTGAAATTCCCGACGAGAGAGACTAAGAAGAGAGGAAGGAGGGGCGGGCTCCTGGCAAGGCATCCGCTCCTGAGCTGAGTCCTGCAAAAGGTCCGTGGGAGGGAGGGTGTGACGGAGGGGAGGGGTTAGGGGAGGGGGTGGGTGGGACCAAGCGTGGGTGGCATCGGGAAGTGGGGCCCGCGTGGAAGGGATGAGGGGCTGGTTATTGCCCAGGTCGTTCGCAGCCTATGTCCACTTGCAACGGGGACCACTTCCACGGCAGAAGCGGGCACGGACGCGTCGCCCCCGCGGGGGTTTACAGCACTGGCCGGCCTTGGCTTTCTTGTCTCCTCATGCTCTCGAGCCCCCACTGTCCTGAGCCCCCGTTTCCTTACCTCACCCCAGATGGAGAAGGAAGAGGACACGACCCGGGAGCTGCTGCTGCCCAACTGGCAGGGCAGCGGCTCCCACGGGCTGACCATCGCCCAGAGGGACGACGGCGTCTTTGTGCAGGAGGTGATGCGGAACTCCCCTGCGGCCCGCACGGGGGTGGTCAAGGAGGGTGAGTCACCTCAGGGTGCGGGGCTGGGTGCCGGGGTGGTTTGGCTGAGGGGGGCGGCGGGAAGGCCACAGGGGCTGTGGAGGGGCCGGTCCCAGTGACATCAGGACGGTCGGTACCCGGGCCCCACCCTCCCCTCCCCTGCCCGCTTGGTGTCACTTGATCGACACAGCCCTGAGGGACAGCGGTTATGGAGGGTGGTGGACACATCATCCTTAGTGCCCACTCCACTACCCAAGAACTCTGCCGCTTTGGGCGAGTTAGTGGGCCTCCCTACGCCTTACTTTTCCTCATCTGTGCAACGGGTATTACCACACCTGTAGGCTTGTCACGACACGCAGTAAATGCAAGTCAGCTGGAGGGCCCAGCCTGTGCTGGTCGTGTGCTGTTCTCCCGAGACCCCGTGGGTCTCATCTGCTTCTCGCTCCGCCCCGCCCAGGGGACCAGATTGTGGGCGCCACCATCTACTTCGACAACCTGCAGTCAGGCGAGGTGACCCAGCTGCTGAACACCATGGGACACCACACCGTGGGCCTGAAGCTGCATCGCAAGGGGGACCGCTCCCCTGAGCCTGGCCAGACCTGGACCCACGAAGTCTTCAGCTCCCAAAGCTCCGAGGTGGTTTTGGTGAGTGCCTGGCCGGCCTGTCCGTGCCCTAAACCACCCCCCCCCCGCCCCCTTCTGGGCCACACTGACCTACTGGCCACGTCCTGAGCCTCATGTCTGCCTGCGGGACCTCCCTGCGGTTCCCTCTCCTGCTTCTCCCCTGCCTCTCTCTTGAGCCAGACCGCGTGCTCGTATCCGTGTGTAGTGTGTGGCTGACGTTGACCCTGAAAGCCTTCCGTCTGTGGGTCCGGAGTGCTGCAGCGTGGAACCCGCTCACGCTGTCTGGCCCTAGAGGCCAGGAGGACAGTCAGCTGCTTTGCAAGAATCATCAGAACAGTCTCACAGGTGCCCCGCTCTGCCTTCCAGACGCCTTTTTCTCTTCCAGAGGCCTGGACTCATCTATGAGTCAGAGGCTGGGCAGCAAAGCGCCTGGGGGACGTTTCTTTGCTCCTTGATGGCTTGTTTATTTAACATATAATGGGTCCTCAAAGTGAAAGTATTAATCCAAGCACAGCAAGTCTCCACCAGTGCTTTCTGACAGGTCACTGAGAGGATTCCTGTCCCCGTTATACAAGGCCGTGAGTTGAGAATTGAGAGCCCAAGGGCCAAATCCATGCAGAGCTGGGAGGCAATCCCTGGGACTTGACAAGCCGATTGGAATCTAGAATTGATTGATTATAAATCCTTCTTCCAGACCGCAGAAGGCAGGAGTCTACCCTGCTTCTCTCCCCCATAGCTTTTGCTTCCCAGAGTTTCCCCAAATAATTTGTTTCCCTCCTGTGATGTGGTTGTCAGCCCCTTTCCTCACCCCTCCATGCTCTGTCCCAGGAGGCTCTGTGGGCCTCCGTTCTGGTCCCAGCTTCTGTGGTTTAGTAAACAGGCAACCATGTTGTTGGCTGGGCTGTGGCCGGGCATCCGTGGTCAGGCAGATCCTGCTGCAACGTCTCCCGGCCGTGTCTTTCTGCAGAGCGGGGATGACGAGGACTATCAGCGCATCTACACCACGAAGATCAAGCCTCGGCTGAGGTCGGAGGACGGACTAGAAGGGGAACCTGGGGAAACCCAGAGCCGCACCATCACCGTGACGAGAAGGGTTACGGCCTACACTGTTGATGTGACAGGCCACGAAGGAGCCAGGGAGATCGATATCAGCAGCCCAGAGTTCAAGATCAAGATTCCCCAGCACAAACTGACTGAAATTTCCGCTGTGGATGTGGACACCCAGCCTGGCAAGACAGTGATCAGACTGCCCTCGGGCTCGGGGGCAGCATCTCCTACCACGGGCTCTGTTGTGGACATCCGAGCGGGGTCTGTTTCTCCTTCGGGACCAGAGCTCCAAGGTGCTGGCCACTCGAAGCTCCAGGTCACTGTGCCTGGGATAAAGGTGGGGAGCCCAGGCGTCAGTGTCAGTGCGAAGGGCTTGGACTTGGGTGGCAAAGGAGGGGTCCAAGTTCCAGGAGCAGACATTTCGTCTTCTCTTGGGGGTGGGGCAGTGGAGGTACAGGACCCATCTCTGGATAGTGGCGCTAATGGGAAAATTAAAATTCCCACTATGAAGGTGCCAAAATTCGGTGTCTTGACAGCGCCTGAGGGCCAGGCCCCAGGAGCAGGGTTGAGCGTTTCTGCACCTGAGTTCTCTGTGGGACACAAGGGTGGCAAGCCCGGCCTGACCATTGGCGGGAACATCCAGGCCCCTCAGCTAGAAGTCAGTGCTCCTTCTGCCAATATTGAGGGGCTTGAGGGGAAGCTGAAGGGTCCCCAAATCGCTGGGTCATCTCTTGAGAGTGACCTAGGCCTGAAAGGTGCCAAGCCACAGGGGAGCATAGGGGTGGACATTTCAGGTCCCAAAATCAAGGGCACTGTCGCTGGCTCCAGTGTGGAAGTTCAAGCCCCTGATGTTGATCTTCACGGGCCTGGGGGCAAACTGAATATGCCCAAGATGAAAGTTCCCAAATTCTCTGTGTCAGGCTCAAAGGGAGAGGGAACTGGCATTGATGTGACACTGCCCACAGGTGAAGTGACTCTTCCTGGGATCTCTGGTGACGTCAGCCTGCCTGAGGTTGCTGCTGGGGGGCTGGAAGGGAAGGTGAAGGGTACGAAAGTCAAGACTCCTGAAATGATCATGCAGAAACCTAAAATCTCCATGCAGGATGTGGATCTGAGCCTTGGATCTCCTAAAGTGAAGGGAGATATTAAGGTTTCAGTGCCTGGGGTGCAAGGTGACATTAAAGGCCCTCAAGTGGCAGTTAAAGGCTCCAAAGTGGACACAGAGACACCTAGCCTTGAGGGGACCCTGACGGGACCCACGCTTGGTAGTCCTTCTGGAAAAGCAGGAACGTGCAGGATCTCTATGGCAGATGTAGATCTAAATGTGGCTGCCCCTAAGATGAAAGGGGGTATAGATGTCACGCTTCCCAAAGTAGAAGGGAAAGTCAAAGTCCCTGGAGTGGATATCAAAGGCCCCAAAGTGGATGTCAGTGCCCCAGGTGTGGAAGTTCATGGCCCAGACTGGAACCTGAAAATGCCCAAGTTCAGCACTCCAGGGGTTGAAAGGGAAGGCCCAGATGTAGATGTGAAACTACCCAAAGGAGATGTCAGTATTCCAGGGCCCAAGGTCAGTGTGGAGGCCCCAAATGTCAACATAGCGGGCCCGGGAGGCAAACTTAAAGGCCCTGATGTTAAGCTGCCTGAAGTGAGTGTCAAGGCACCAAAGATCTCCATACCTGATGTCGATTTGCATGTTAAAGGCACAAAGGTAAAAGGAGAGTATGATGTAACAGTCCCAAAACTTGAAGGGGAACTGAAAGGCCCCAAAATGAACACTGATGCCCCAGATGTGGATGTTCAGGGCCCAGACTGGCACCTAAAGATGCCCAAGATGAAAATGCCAAAATTCAGTGTGCCAGGGTTCAAAGCAGAGGGCCCAGAAGTGGATGTGAACCTGCCCAAGGTTGATGTGGACATTTCTGGGCACAAGGTAGATGTTAGTGCTCCAGATGTGAGCCTTGAGGGACCAGAAGGGAAACTGAAAGGACCTAAGTTTAAGATGCCTGAGATGAATATCAAAGCCCCAAAGATCTCTATGCCAGATGTGGACTTACATTTGAAAGGCCCTAAAGTAAAGGGAGAATATGATGTCACAGTGCCAAAAGTGGAAGGTGAGATTAAAGTTCCTGATGTTGAACTTAAAAGTGCCAAAGTGGATATCAATGCTCCAGATGTTGATGTTCACGGCCCAGACTGGCACCTGAAGATGCCCAAAATGAAAATGCCCAAGTTCAGCATGCCTGGCTTCAAAGCAGAGGGCCCAGAAGTGGATGTGAACCTGCCCAAGGCTGACATTGACATCTCCGGACCCACAGTGGACGTTGAAGTTCCAGATGTGAACATTGAAGGACCTGAAGGAAAGCTGAAGGGTCCCAAGTTTAAGATGCCTGAGATGAATATCAAGGCTCCTAAGATCTCTATGCCTGATGTGGATTTGCATATGAAAGGTCCCAAGGTGAAGGGAGAATATGATGTTACGGTGCCAAAGATGGAAGGGGAACTCAAAGGGCCAAAAGTAGACATCGGTGCCCCAGATGTTGAAGTTCATGGTCCTGAATGGAACCTAAAGATGCCCAAGATGAAAATGCCCAAATTCACCATGCCCAGCCTCAAAGGTGAGGGCCCAGAAGTGGATGTGAACCTGACAAAGGCTGATGTGGACATTTCTGCACCCAAGGTAGATATTAGTGCTCCAGATTTGGGCCTTGAAGGACCAGAAGGAAAGTTGAAAGGCCCCAAGTTTAAGATGCCTGAGATGCACTTCAAGGCTCCTAAGATGACTCTCCCAGATGTTGACTTGGATCTTAAAGGACCCAAAATGAAAGGCAGTCTAGATATGTCAGCACCGAAAATAGAAGGTGAGATGAAAGTTCCAGATGTGGACATCAAAGGACCCAAGGTAGACCTTAAAGCACCAGATGTGGAAGTCCAAGGTGCAGACTGGAGCCTGAAAATGCCCAAGATGAAAATGCCCAAGTTCAGCATGCCCAGCTTGAAAGGCGAGGGCCCAGATGTGGATGTGAACCTGCCTAAGGCTGACATTGACATCTCTGGACCTAAAGTTGACATTGAAGCCCCAGACGTGAGCCTTGAAGGTCCAGAAGGGAAGCTGACGGGTCCCAAGTTTAAGATGCCTGAGATGCACTTCAAGACCCCCAAGATCTCCATGCCTGACGTGGACTTACACTTGAAAGGTCCTAAGGTGAAGGGGGATGTGGACGTGTCTGTGCCCAAGATAGAAGGTGAAATGAAAGTGCCAGATGTGGACATCAAAGGACCCAAATTGGATGTCGATGTCCCAGATGTGGACGTTCATGGCCCAGACTGGCACCTGAAGATGCCCAAAATGAAAATGCCCAAGTTCAGCATGCCTGGCTTCAAAGGTGAGGGCCCAGATGTGGATGTGAACCTGCCCAAGGCTGACCTTGATATCTCCGGACCCAAAGTGGACATTGAAGCCCCCGATGTTAACATTGAAGGACCGGAAGGAAAGCTGAAAGGCCCCAAGTTCAAGATGCCTGAGATGCACTTCAAGGCTCCCAAGATCTCCATGCCTGATGTGAACTTGAATCTTAAGGGGCCAAAACTAAAGGGAGATGTGGATGTGTCTGTGCCTGATGTAGAAGGTGAAATAAAGGTGCCGGATGTGGACATTAAAGGGCCCAAAGTTGACATCAGTGCTCCAGATGTGGATGTTCAAGGCCCAGACTGGCACTTGAAGATGCCCAAGGTGAAAATGCCCAAGTTCAGCATGCCTGGCTTCAAAGGAGAAGGCCCAGAAGTGGATGTGAACCTGCCCAAGGCCAACATTGATGTCTCAGGGCCCAAGGTGGATGTTGAAGTTCCAGATGTGAATATTGATGGTCCAGATGCAAAAATAAAAGGTCCTAAATTTAAGATGCCAGAAATGAATATAAAGTCTCAGAAGATATCCATGCCAGATGTTGGTTTGCATTTGAAAGGTCCTAAAATGAAAGGAGATTATGATGTTACAATTCCAAAAGTAGAAGGAGAGATAAAAGCTCCTGATGTTGACATCAAAAGTCCCAAAGTAGACATTAATGCACCAGATGTGGGAGGTCATGGCCCAGACTGGCACCTGAAGATGCCCAAAGTGAAAATGCCCAAGTTCAGCATGCCAGGCTTTAAAGGAGAGGGCCCAGAAGTGGATATAAACCTGCCAAAGGCTGACATTGATGTCTCCGGTCCCAAGGTGGACATTGATGCTCCAGATGTTAATATTGAAGGTCCAGAGGGGAAGCTAAAAGGTCCCAAATTTAAGATGCCAAGCATGAATATACAGACACACAAAATCTCTATGCCTGATGTTGGACTTAATCTAAAAGCTCCTAAACTGAAAACTGATGTAGATGTTTCCCTTCCCAAAGTGGAAGGAGACTTGAAGGGTCCTGAAATTGACATGAAGGCCCCAAAGATGGATGTGGATGTTGGTGATATTGATATTGAGGGTCCAGAAGGGAAGCTGAAAGGTCCTAAGTTTAAGATGCCAGACATGCACTTTAAGACTCCTAAGATCTCCATGCCTGATGTGGACTTACATTTGAAAGGCCCCAAAGTCAAAGGGGATGTGGATGTGTCTATGCCCAAGATAGAAGGTGAAATGAAAGTGCCAGATGTGGACATCAAAGGGCCTAAAGTAGACATTGATGTCCCAGATGTGGATGTCCATGGCCCAGACTGGCACCTGAAGATGCCCAAAGTAAAAATGCCCAAGTTCAGCATGCCTGGCTTCAAAGGTGAGGGCCCAGAAGTGGATGTGAACCTGCCTAAGGCTGACATTAATGTTTCTGGCCCCAAAATGGACATTGATGCTCCTGATTTGGATATAGAGGGACCAGAAGGAAAATTAAAGGGCTCTAAATTTAAGATGCCTAAGTTGAATATCAAAGCTCCTAAGATATCCATGCCAGATGTGGACTTGAATTTGAAGGGTCCCAAAGTGAAAGGAGAAATTGATGCTTCTGTGCCTGAGCTAGAAGGTGATCTGAGAGGTCCACAAGTTGATATCAAAGGTCCTAGTGTAGATGTGGAGATGCCTGATGTTGATCTGGAATGTCCTGATGCCAAGTTGAAAGGCCCTAAGTTTAAGATGCCTGAGATGCACTTCAAGACCCCCAAGATCTCCATGCCTGACGTGGACTTACACTTGAAAGGTCCTAAGGTGAAGGGGGATGTGGACGTGTCTGTGCCCAAGATAGAAGGTGAAATGAAAGTGCCAGATGTGGACATCAAAGGACCCAAATTGGATGTCGATGTCCCAGATGTGGACGTTCATGGCCCAGACTGGCACCTGAAGATGCCCAAAATGAAAATGCCCAAGTTCAGCATGCCTGGCTTCAAAGGTGAGGGCCCAGATGTGGATGTGAACCTGCCCAAGGCTGACCTTGATATCTCCGGACCCAAAGTGGACATTGAAGCCCCCGATGTTAACATTGAAGGACCGGAAGGAAAGCTGAAAGGCCCCAAGTTCAAGATGCCTGAGATGCACTTCAAGGCTCCCAAGATCTCCATGCCTGATGTGAACTTGAATCTTAAGGGGCCAAAACTAAAGGGAGATGTAGATGTGTCTGTGTCAAAATTGGAAGGAGATTTGAAAGGCCCCAGTGTGGATGTGGAGATGCCTGATGTTGAACTGGAATGTCCTGATGCAAAGTTGAAAGGCCCTAAGTTTAAGATGCCAGACATGCACTTCAAGACCCCCAAGATCTCCATGCCTGATGTGGACTTACACTTGAAAGGCCCCAAAGTCAAAGGGGATGTGGATGTGTCTGTGCCCAGGATAGAAGGTGAAATGAAAGTGTCAGATGTGGACATTAAAGGCCCCAAAGTAGACATTGATGCTCCAGATGTGGATGTTCATGGCCCAGAGTGGCACCTGAAGATGCCCAAGATGAAAATGCCCAAGTTCAGTATGCCTGGCTTTAAAGGTGAGGGCCCAGATGTGGATGTGAACCTGCCCAAGGCTGACATTGACATTTCTGGACCTAAGGTGGACATTGAAGCGCCAGATGTGAACATTGAGGGTCCAGAAGGAAAACTGAAAGGCCCCAAGTTCAAGATGCCTGAAATGCACTTTCATGCCCCTAAGATCTCCATGCCTGATGTTGATTTCAACTTAAAAGGGCCTAAAATCAAAGGAGACTTTGACGTTCCTGCCCCAAAGCTGGAGGGAGAGTTAAAGGGTCCGGAAGTGGATGTCAAAGGCCCCAAATTGGATGTTGACATGCCAGACGTAGCTGTGGAAGGTCCAGATGGCAAATGGAAAAGTCCTAAATTTAAGATGCCAGACATGCACTTTAAAGCTCCCAAAATCTCCATGCCAGACATTGATCTACACTTAAAAAGTCCCAAGATAAAGGGAGAGGTGGATGTTGATGTTCCCAAATTGGAAGGTGACCTCAAAGGGCCAGACCTCAAAGGTGACATCAGTGGGCCAGATATTGACATCGAAGGACCAGAGGGAAAATTGAAAGGTCCTAAGTTCAAGATGCCTGACATGCATTTCAAAGCCCCAAATATTTCTATGCCTGACGTGGACCTAAATTTGAAAGGACCAAAAATCAAGGGGGATGTTGACGTGTCTGTGCCTGAGGTAGAAGGTAAAATTAAAGTACCAGATGTGAACATCAAGGGCCCCAAAGTAGACATAAATCCTCCTGATGTTCATGGCCCAGATTGGCACCTGAAGATGCCCAAAATGAAAATGCCCAAGTTCAGCGTTCCTGGTTTCAAAGCAGAGGGTCCAGAGGTAGATGTGAATCTTCCCAAGGCTGACATTGGTGTCTCAGGACCCAAAGTTGACATTGAAGTCCCAGAGATGAGCATCGAGAGTCCAGAGGGAAAAATCAAGGGGCCTAAGTTTAAGATGCCAGAAATGAACATCAAAGCTCCCAAGATCTCCATGCCAGATGTAGATTTACACTTGAAAGGTCCTAAGGTCAAGGGAGATGTGGACATTTCCTTGCCTAAGGTGGAAGGTGACCTAAAGGCCCCCAAAATGGACATTGATGTCCCAGATGTTGATGTTCAGGGCCCAGACTGGCACCTGAAAATGCCCAAGATGAAAATACCCAAGTTCAGCATGCCAGGCTTCAAAGGAGAAGGCCCAGAAGTGGATGTGAACCTACCCAAGGCTGACATTGATGTCTCAGGACCCAAGGTGGACATTGAAGGCCCTGATGTTAACATTGAGGGTCCTGAGGGAAAGTTGAAAGGTCCTAAGTTCAAGATGCCTGAGATGAACATCAAAGCCCCCAAGATCTCCATGCCTGACTTTGATTTGCACCTGAAAGGTCCCAAGGTAAAGGGTGATGTGGATGTGTCTCTGCCCAAAGTTGAAGGTGACCTCAAGGGTCCTGAAGTTGACATCAAAGGCCCCAAGGTGGATGTTGATGTCCCAGATGTGGATGTTCATGGACCAGACTGGCACCTGAAGATGCCCAAGATGAAAATGCCCAAGTTTAGCATGCCAGGCTTCAAAGGAGAAGGCCCAGAAGTGGATGTGAACCTACCCAAGGCTGACATTGATGTCTCAGGACCCAAGGTGGACATTGAAGGCCCTGATGTTAACATTGAGGGTCCTGAGGGAAAGTTGAAAGGTCCCAAGTTCAAGATGCCTGAGATGAACATCAAAGCCCCCAAGATCTCCATGCCTGACTTTGATTTGCACCTGAAAGGTCCCAAGGTAAAGGGTGATGTGGATGTGTCTCTGCCCAAAGTTGAAGGTGACCTCAAGGGCCCTGAAGTTGACATCAAAGGCCCCAGTGTGGATGTTGATGTCCCAGATGTGGATGTTCATGGTCCAGACTGGCACCTGAAGATGCCCAAGGTGAAAATGCCCAAGTTCAGCATGCCTAGCTTCAAGGGAGAAGGCCCAGAAGTGGATGTGAACCTGCCCAAGGCTGACATAGATGTGTCAGGACCCAAAGTGGATGTTGAATGTCCTGATGTGAATATTGAAGGACCTGAAGGAAAGTGGAAAAGTCCAAAGTTTAAGATGCCTGAAATGCATTTGAAGACTCCAAAGATATCCATGCCAGATATTGATATTAATCTAACAGGTCCAAAAATAAAAGGAGATGTGGATGTCAAAGGTCCCAAATTAGAGGGAGATCTGAAAGGCCCTGAAGTTGACCTCAAAGGCCCCAAAGTGGACATTGATGTTCCAGATGTGGATGTCCATGGCCCAGACTGGCACCTGAAAATGCCCAAGATGAAAATGCCCAAGTTCAGCATGCCAGGCTTCAAAGGAGAAGGCCCAGAAGTGGATGTGAACCTGCCCAAGGCTGACATTGATGTCTCAGGACCCAAGGTGGACATTGATGTTCCAGATGTCAATATTGAAGGTCCAGATGCAAAACTGAAGGGCCCCAAGTTCAAGATGCCTGAGATGAACATCAAAGCCCCCAAGATCTCCATGCCTGACTTCGATTTGCACCTGAAAGGTCCCAAAGTAAAGGGTGATGTGGATGTGTCTCTGCCCAAAGTTGAAGGTGACCTCAAGGGCCCTGAAGTTAACATCAAGGGCCCCAAGGTGGATGTTGATGTCCCAGATGTGGATGCTCATGGACCAGACTGGCACCTGAAGATGCCCAAAGTAAAAATGCCCAAGTTCAGCATGCCTGGCTTCAAAGGAGAAGGCCCAGAAGTGGATGTGAACCTACCCAAGGCTGACATTGATGTCTCAGGACCCAAAGTGGACATTGAAGGCCCTGATGTTAACATTGAGGGTCCTGAGGGAAAGTTGAAAGGTCCCAAGTTCAAGATGCCTGAGATGAACATCAAAGCCCCCAAGATCTCCATGCCAGACATTGATCTTAACCTGAAGGGCCCTAAAGTGAAGGGTGATGTGGATGTATCTTTGCCAAAAGTGGAAGGTGAGATTAAAGTTCCTGATGTTGACATCAAGGGCCCCAAAGTGGACATCGATGCCCCAGATGTGGATGTTCATGGCCCAGACTGGCACCTGAAGATGCCCAAGATAAAAATGCCCAAGATCAGCATGCCAGGCTTCAAAGGAGAAGGTCCAGAAGTGGATGTGAACCTACCCAAGGCTGACATTGATGTCTCAGGACCCAAGGTGGACATTGATGCTCCAGATGTCAATATCGAAGGTCCGGATGCAAAACTGAAGGGCCCCAAGTTCAAAATGCCAGAGATGAACATCAAAGCTCCTAAGATATCCATGCCAGATTTGGACCTTAACCTTAAAGGCCCTAAAATGAAAGGAGAGGTGGATGTTTCCCTTCCAAATGTAGAAGGTGATGTGAAAGGGCCTACTCTTGACATCAAGGGCCCAAAGATAGATGTAGATGCTCCAGATATTGACATTCATGGTCCTGAGGGCAAATTGAAAGGTCCCAAACTGAAGATGCCAGACATGCATGTAAATATGCCCAAAATCTCCATGCCAGAAATTGACCTGAATTTGAAAGGCGCAAAGCTTAAGGGAGATGTTGATGTTTCCGGGCCCAAACTGGAAGGTGATGTTAAAGCTCCCAAGCTGGATGTAAAGGGGCCAGAAGTGGACATTTCTGGTCCTAAGGTCAATCTTGATGGCAAGGCAAAGAAATCACGTTTTAAGCTTCCTAAATTTAACTTTTCAGGCTCCAAAGTTCAGACACCTGAGGTGGATGTCAAAGTTAAAAAGCCAGATATTGATGTGACAGGTCCAAAAGTTGATATTAATGCTCCTGATGTTGAGGTCCAAGGGAAAGTGAAAGGATCTAAGTTCAAAATGCCTTTCCTGAGTATTTCATCTCCTAAAGTTTCTATGCCTGATGTAGAGTTAAATCTGAAAGGCCCTAAAGTCAAAGGAGACTTAGATGTTACAGCTCCTAATTTAGAAGGTGACTTTAAAGGACCCAAAGTAGATATTAAAGCACCAGAAGTTCATCTTGATGCACCTGATGTGGATGTTCATGGTCCAGATTGGAATTTGAAAATGCCCAAAATGAAAATGCCCAAGTTTGGTGTGCCTGGCTTAAAAGCAGAAGGGCCAGAAATGGCTGTGGATCTGCCAAAAGGAGATCTCAACATCGAGGGGCCCAAAATGGACATCGAGGGTCCAGAAATTAATGTGGAAGGTGTAGAAGGAAGCTTAAAAGGCCCCAAACTCAAGATGCCTGACATGAATATCAAAACTCCCAAGATCTCCATGCCTGACATTGATTTAAACCTGAAGGGCACCAAGGTGAAAGGTGATATGGATGTTTCTCTGCCCAAAGTTGAAGGGGATCTGAAAGGGCCAGAGATTGATATCAAAGGGCCCAAAGTGAACATTGATGCCCCTGGTGTGGATGTTCATGGCCCAGACTGGCACCTGAAAATGCCCAAGGTGAAAATGCCCAAGTTCAGCATGCCAGGCTTCAAAGGTGAAGGCCCAGATGTGGATGTTACTCTCCCTAAAGCGGACATTGATATTTCTGGCCCCAAAGTGGACATTGATGCCCCAGATGTGAATATTGAAGGTCCAGATGTGAAACTGAAGGGTCCCAAGTTCAAGATGCCTGAGATGAACATCAAAGCCCCCAAAATCTCCATGCCTGACCTTGATCTGAACTTGAAGGGCCCCAAAATGAAAGGTGATGTGGATATATCTTTGCCAACAGTAGAAGGTGACTTAAAGGGCCCTGAGGTGGACATCAAGGGCCCCAAAGTAGACATTGACACTCCTGATATTAACATTGAAGGCCCAGAGGGGAAACTGAAGGGGCCCAAATTCAAGATGCCAGAGATGCACCTAAAGACTCCTAAGATTTCCATGCCTGATATTGATGTAAACTTGAAGGGCCCCAAAGTGAAAGGTGATATGGATGTTTCCCTCCCCAAGTTTGAAGGGGATCTGAAAGGTCCTGAGGTGGACCTCAAAGGTCCCAAAGTGGACATTGATGCCCCTGATGTGGATGTTCATGGACCAGACTGGCACCTGAAGATGCCCAAAATAAAAATGCCCAAGATCAGCATGCCAGGCTTCAAAGGAGAAGGCCCAGAAGTGGATGTGAACCTACCCAAGGCTGACATTGATGTCTCAGGACCCAAAGTGGACATTGAAGGCCCTGATGTTAACATTGAGGGTCCTGAGGGAAAGTTGAAAGGTCCCAAGTTCAAGATGCCTGAGATGAACATCAAAGCCCCCAAGATCTCCATGCCAGACATTGATCTTAACCTAAAGGGCCCTAAAGTGAAGGGTGATGTGGATGTATCTTTGCCAAAAGTGGAAGGTGAGATTAAAGTTCCTGATGTTGACATCAAGGGCCCCAAAGTGGACATCGATGCCCCAGATGTGGATGTTCATGGCCCAGACTGGCACCTGAAGATGCCCAAGATAAAAATGCCCAAGATCAGCATGCCAGGCTTCAAAGGAGAAGGTCCAGAAGTGGATGTGAACCTACCCAAGGCTGACATTGATGTCTCAGGACCCAAGGTGGACATTGATGCTCCAGATGTCAATATCGAAGGTCCGGATGCAAAACTGAAGGGCCCCAAGTTCAAGATGCCAGAGATGAACATCAAAGCCCCCAAGATCTCCATGCCTGACTTTGATTTGCATCTGAAAGGCCCTAAAATGAAAGGAGATGTGGATGTTTCTCTACCTAAGGTGGAAGGTGACCTAAAGGCCCCTGAAGTTGACATCAAAGGCCCCAAGGTGGATGTTGATGTCCCAGATGTGGATGTTCATGGTCCAGACTGGCACCTGAAGATGCCCAAGGTGAAAATGCCTAAGTTCAGCATGCCTGGCTTCAAAGGCGAGGGCCCAGATGTGGATGTGAACCTGCCCAAAGCTGACATTGACATCTCAGGACCCAAGGTAGACATAGACACTCCTGATGTTGACATTCACGGCCCAGAAGGGAAACTCAAGGGTCCCAAGTTTAAAATGCCTGACCTGCACCTCAAGGCACCCAAGATCTCCATGCCTGAAGTGGACCTGAATCTGAAGGGTCCCAAGGTAAAGGGTGATGTGGATGTGTCTCTGCCAAAAGTTGAAGGTGACCTCAAGGGCCCTGACGTTGATATCAAGGGCCCCAAAGTGGACATTGATGTCCCAGATGTGGATGTCCATGGCCCAGACTGGCACCTGAAGATGCCCAAGGTGAAAATGCCCAAGTTCAGCATGCCGGGCTTCAAAGGAGAGGGCCCAGAAGTGGATGTGAACCTGCCCAAGGCTGACATTGATGTCTCAGGACCCAAGGTGGACATTGATGTTCCAGATGTCAATATTGAAGGTCCAGATGCAAAACTGAAGGGCCCCAAGTTCAAGATGCCAGAGATGAACATCAAAGCTCCTAAGATCTCCATGCCTGATATTGACTTAAACCTGAAAGGTCCCAAGGTAAAGGGTGATGTGGATGTGTCTTTGCCTAAAGTGGAAGGTGACCTCAAGGGCCCTGAAATTGACATCAAAGGGCCCAAAGTGGACATCGATGCCCCTGATGTGGACGTTCATGGTCCAGACTGGCACCTGAAGATGCCCAAGGTGAAAATGCCCAAGTTCAGCATGCCTGGCTTCAAGGGAGAAGGCCCAGAAGTGGATGTGAACCTTCCCAAGGCTGACATTGACATTTCTGGCCCCAAAGTGGACATTGATGCCCCAGATGTGAATATTGAATGTCCAGATGTGAAACTGAAGGGCCCTAAGTTCAAGATGCCAGAGATGAACATCAAAGCTCCCAAAATCTCCATGCCTGAGCTTGACTTAAACCTGAAGGGCCCCAAAATGAAGGGTGATGTGGATGTTTCTTTGCCCAAAGTGGAAGGTGACCTCAAGGGCCCTGAAGTTGACATCAAGGGCCCCAAATTGGACTTTGACACTCCTGATATCAATATTGAGGGCCCAGAAGGAAAATTGAAGGGGCCCAAATTTAAGATGCCAGAGATGCATATTAAAGCCCCCAAGATCTCCATGCCTGACTTGGACTTAAATTTGAAGGGGCCGAAAGTAAAAGGGGATGTGGACCTTTCATTACCTAAGGTGGAAGGTGATCTAAAAGGGCCAGAGGTGGACATTGAAGGTCCTGAAGGGAAACTCAAAGGTCCCAAATTTAAGATGCCTGATGTCCATTTCAAAACCCCACAAATCTCCATGAGCGACATTGATTTGAACTTGAAAGGACCTAAGATAAAGGGAGATTTGGATATTTCCATTCCTAAACTGGAAGGAGATCTGAAAGGCCCCAAAGTTGATGTTAAAGGCCCTAATCTGGACATAGACACTCCTGATGTTGACATTCACGGCCCAGAAGGGAAACTCAAGGGTCCCAAGTTTAAAATGCCTGACCTGCACCTCAAGGCACCCAAGATCTCCATGCCTGAAGTGGACCTGAATCTGAAGGGTCCCAAGGTAAAGGGTGATGTGGATGTGTCTCTGCCAAAAGTTGAAGGTGACCTCAAGGGCCCTGACGTTGATATCAAGGGCCCCAAAGTGGACATTGATGTCCCAGATGTGGATGTCCATGGCCCAGACTGGCACCTGAAGATGCCCAAGGTGAAAATGCCCAAGTTCAGCATGCCGGGCTTCAAAGGAGAGGGCCCAGAAGTGGATGTGAACCTGCCCAAGGCTGACATTGATGTCTCAGGACCCAAGGTGGACATTGATGTTCCAGATGTCAATATTGAAGGTCCAGATGCAAAACTGAAGGGCCCCAAGTTCAAGATGCCAGAGATGAACATCAAAGCTCCTAAGATCTCCATGCCTGATATTGACTTAAACCTGAAAGGTCCCAAGGTAAAGGGTGATGTGGATGTGTCTTTGCCTAAAGTGGAAGGTGACCTCAAGGGCCCTGAAATTGACATCAAAGGGCCCAAAGTGGACATCGATGCCCCTGATGTGGACGTTCATGGTCCAGACTGGCACCTGAAGATGCCCAAGGTGAAAATGCCCAAGTTCAGCATGCCTGGCTTCAAGGGAGAAGGCCCAGAAGTGGATGTGAACCTTCCCAAGGCTGACATTGACATTTCTGGCCCCAAAGTGGACATTGATGCCCCAGATGTGAATATTGAATGTCCAGATGCGAAACTGAAGGGCCCTAAGTTCAAGATGCCAGAGATAAATATCAAAGCTCCCAAAATCTCCATGCCTGATGTTGACCTGGATTTGAAAGGATCCAAAGTCAAAGGAGATTTTGATGTGTCGGTCCCTAAGATCGAAGGTAGTTTCAAAGGCCCAGAAGTAGACCTTAAAGGTTCAGGTCTGGATTTTGAAGGCTCAGATGCCAAGCTTAGTGGCCCACATTTGAAGATGCCATCGCTTGATATATCTGCCCCTAAAGTAACTGTTCCTGATGTTGATTTGCATTTCAAGACACCCAAAATTGGGATTTCTGGTCCCAAGTTGGAAGGTGCTGAACTGGACCTCAAAGGGCCCAAAGTTGATTTAGAAGCTCCAAGCTTGGATGTACACACGGAGAGCCCAGATATTACTGTCGAGGGGCCAGACATTAAAATTCCCAAATTCAAGAAACCCAGGTTTGGTTTTGGGGCAAAAAGCCCTAAAGCTGACATCAAATCACCTTCTCTGGATGTGACTGTCCCCGAGGCAGAGATGAATATTGAGACTCCTGAAATTAGTGTTGGTGGCAAGGGCAAGAAGAGTAAATTTAAAATGCCCAAAATTCACATGAGTGGCCCTAAAATGAAGGCCAAAAAACAGGGATTTGACTTGAATGTTCCCGGGGGCGAAATTGATGCCAGTCTCAAGGTGCCCGAGGTAGATGTCAACGTTGCCGGGCCAGACGCCACTATTAAAGGTGACGTGAAATCCCCCAAAACCAAGAAACCTATGTTCGGGAAAATGTACTTTCCAGATGTAGAATTTGACATTAAATCACCTAAATTTAAAGCTGAGGCCCCCCTCCCAAGCCCCAAACTGGAGGGTGAAATACAGGCGCCTGATGTAGACATTTCTTCGCCAGGGATTCATGTCGAAGGTCCCGACATCAAGGTGAAGGCTCCCAAGTTCAAGCTGCCAGGCATGGATGTCTCAGGAAAACTAGAGGGTGACTTGAAGGGCCCCAGGGTGCAGGCCAACTTGGACGCACCTGACATCAACATTGAAGGCCCAGATGCTAAAGTCAAAGCACCGTCCTTCGGCATTTCTGGCCCTCAGGTCTCCATCCCTGATGTGAACGTTAGCTTGAAAGGACCAAAGGTAAAGGGTGATGTCCCAAGTGTGGGATTGGAAGGACCAGACATAGATCTGCAAGGTCCAGAATCAAAGATCAAGTTCCCCAAGTTTTCAGTGCCCAAGATCGGCGTCCCTGGTGTGAAGATGGAAGGGGGAGGAGCGGAGGTCCATGCCCAGCTGCCCTCTCTCGAAGGAGGCTTGAGCCCGCCCGATGTGAAGCTTGAAGGGCCGGATGTGTCTCTGAAAGGGCCAAAAGTAGACTTGCCCTCGGTGAACCTCTCTATGCCAAAAATCTCTGGACCTGATGTTGACCTGAACTTGAAAGGACCAAGTTTGAAGGGAGACCTGGATGCTTCTGTTCCTGGTGTGAAGGTACATGCCCCAGGGCTTGACCTCAGAGGTCAAGGTGGAAAGGTGAGGATGGAAGGAGATGGTGTGAAAGTGCCTGGGATTGATGCCACGTTAAATCTTGGTGCCCCAGACGTGACCCTGAAGGGACCAAGCCTGCAGGGGGACCTGGCTGTCTCTGGTGACATCAAATGCCCTAAAGTATCAGTAGGTGCTCCTGATCTAAGTTTGGAGGCCCCCGAAGGTGGCATTAAACTTCCCAAAATGAAGCTGCCTCAGTTTGGCATCTCGACTCCAGGGTCCGACTTGGACGTGAACGTCAAAGGGCCACAAGTGACTGGAGAACTACAGGCACCAGGTATGGATGTGAACCTCGGGGGCCTGAGCCTGAAAGGGCCTCAGATCTCTGGCCCTCAAATCTCAGCATCAGACATGGACTTGAACTTGGAAGGACCAAAAATAAAAGGGAGCCTTGGGGCCACTGGTGAGATGAAAGGCCCCACTGTTGGAGGAGGTCTTCTAGGCATCAGCGTTGAAGGCCTCGGAGGAAACCTCCAGATGCCTGGAATCAAGTCCTCTGGATGTGATGTAGAGCTGCCAGGCGGGAATGTGAAACTCCCAACGGGGCAAATTTCTGGTCCTGAAATCAAAGGCGATCTGAAAGGTTCGGGAATAGGTTTCCACGGGGCTGCTCCCGACATTAGCATCAAGGGGCCTTCCCTTAACGTGGCCTCCCCTGAGTCAGATTTCGGTGTCAGCTTTAAGGGCCCGAAAATCAAAGGAGGTGTGGATGTTTCCGGGGGTGTTGGCATCCCAGCTGTCAGCCTGGGTGAAGGGCACGTGAGTGTCAAAGGACCCCAGGCCACCTCTGCTCTCAACTTGGATGCACCGAAGTTTGCTGGGGGACTTCATTTCTCAGGACCAAAGGTAGAAGGAGGCATGAAAGGAGGCCAGGTTGGACTCCAGGGTCCTGGGCTGAGTGTGTCTGGGTCTCCAGGTCACTTGGAAAGCAGATCTGGAAAAGTAACATTCCCCAAGATGAAGATCCCCAAATTCACGTTCTCTGGCCGTGAGCTGATTGGCAGAGAAGTCGGGGTGGATATTAACTTCCCTAAAGTGGAGGCTACTGCCCAGGCTGGAGCCGGAGAGGGCGAGTGGGAAGAGTCTGATGTGAAACTTAAAAAGTCCAAAATCAAAATGCCCAAGTTCAATTTTTCCAAACCTAAAGCGAAAGGTGGTGTCACCGGCTCCCCGGAAGCGTCCATTTCAGGGTCCAAAGGCGACCTGAAGAGCTCGAAGGCCAGCCTCGGTTCCCTGGAAGGAGACGCCGAGGCCGAGACGTCATCCCCCAAAGGCAAGTTCTCCTTATTTAAAAGTAAGAAGCCCCGGCACCGCTCCAATTCCTTCAGTGACGAAAGGGAGCTCTCGGCGCCTTCCACCCCAACTGGGACCTTGGAGTTTGAAGGTGGGGAAGTCAAAGGGAAACACGGAAAGCTGAAGTTTGGTACCTTCGGTGGCTTGGGGTCAAAGAGCAAAGGTCATTATGAGGTGACCGGGAGCGATGACGAGACAGGCAAGTTGCAAGGGAGTGGAGTGTCCTTGGCCTCTAAGAAGTCCCGACTGTCCTCCTCTTCCAGCAACGACAGTGGGACTAAGGTTGGCATCCAGCTTCCCGAGGTGGAGCTGGTGGTTTCCAAGAAAGAGTAGCAGGCCTCGTGTGTGTACATATATGTGTAAAAATACATCAGCCTTGGGTGTGTTTGTATATAAACTGCAAAGAGAAACACACCGACAGCCTCAGCATAACGCAAAGATCTGGCCTCTGCCCGGGGCAAGTGCGGGAAAATGCCAGCAGCCGCCTTTGTGCTCCCGGCCCGTAGCTCTACCGATGGGAATGACCGGTTCCATGTTCGTCCAGCCCGTGTGCAGAGCCAACAGGATTTGCCTTGAGATTTCAGTTTTTGTTTTTTGTTTTTGCATTGAACGCTGAGAGCTCCTGTTTACTAAGCAAGCTTTTGTGTTTATTATCCTCATTTTTACTGAACATTGTTAGTGTTGGGGCAATGGAAACCCACTTTTTCATTGTAATGACTTTGGGGGCTTTTGTTAGTAAGGGTGGGGTGGGGTAGAAGGCAGTAGAGGGGGCCAGACTCCGTTTCTCCTAAGATTGGATCTATTCAAACAGCAAACACCCAAAGAGGGCCGAGAGGAGGTGGCAGGCGGGGTGGGTGT
The DNA here is from genome assembly GCF_902655055.1 of Lutra lutra. Classification (NCBI taxonomy): domain Eukaryota; kingdom Metazoa; phylum Chordata; class Mammalia; order Carnivora; family Mustelidae; genus Lutra; species Lutra lutra. Next base: position 105,583,825 of record NC_062287.1, on the reverse strand, counting down.
TTTTAGATCTCTCTAGCAGTGCTTTTTTTCCCCCCAGGGGTGGTGGTCCTAGCCAGTCAGTGCTCACGGTGAGCCGGAATTAGAATCTGTTTGCAAATTGGCCGACCCCCCCAAGCTCAACAAGAAGGGCTCCCGTTCTGTGTCTTGTGGGAGAAATGTTTCCTTCATGGCCGCCACATTCCCGATACTAGTTCTGATTTCTTTCAATAAATGTTACCTTGATTAAGAAAATTTCCCGCACTTTAATGGCAAATTAATTGAGAATGTAAGGAAATCGAAGGCCAATAAAGCTGTTTATTAACCCTGATGTCTCCTGCCTTCGCATTCTATGTTGGGAGCACAAACCCAGCCCTTTCCGTTGAGACTCAGTCCATCCCAGGGAATTTGCCGGTTTCATTAATGGGTGATGGAGGGGCGGGGTGTCTTTGCTGCCTGATTCTCACGGTGAGGCCGGCTGCATTATTGCCGAGAAATCTAGAGAGGCTTGGCACCCTCCGATAGGAATACACAACTCAGAAATGGTTCTGAATGGGTAAGAGGATACAGATATGAATGGAAAACAAGACCCACTGGAGTGGTGGAAAGGGCTCGATCTGGCTCTGAGTTAGAGGCATGCCATCTATTTCTGACTCGGCTGCGGCTTTGCGGGCTAGCCTCAAGTTACCTGCCCTGTCCGGGCCTCAGATTCCTCTTCTTTGAAATAAGGGTGCTGATCTCATAGTAGGGGTCTTTGTGGTTTCTGCTAGTCCTGCTAAACTTTACGAAAAACCTCTTGTGGCCAGAGTCCCCTTTTGATTTCCAGCTCTGCAGACAATACTTGGTGGTGGTGTTGCGGGCGGGGGGTGATGCTTCTAGAAACTGGCTTCTAGTGTTGGTCATTGCTGAGCAGAAGGCAGTGCCTTTTTAGACCAAAATGATTGGAACAAGCTCCTCCCCTTGCTGCTCCCCAGAGCTGCCACTTTCCTACCTGTGGAGACAGCTCTGCACCCCACCCATCACCCATCACCCCAGATCACCCCAGACCACGGATAACAGCTCCTGCCCCATCCCATCCTCTCCACTGCCAGCTTGTCTGCGGGGTTTCAGCACATGGCTGTGGGGTCTGCCCAGGGGTGCTCCACCTGCCCTGGCTCGGACTTCACGGTCTGTCACCTTCATCCGTTCCGTCCCTGGAGCTTCTGGAACTCCAGAGCAGCTCTCAGTTTTGGAAAGAGGGAACAAGGGAGGTGCTGAGACCCCTGCTGCTTTTCTTGAGATGACAGAACTACCGTCATTGCTTTTGTGAATTAGGCAAGACACTTAACCCCTTTGAGCCTTTGCTTCTTCCCCCATAAAACGGGGACACGTATCCATAGAGCCAAAGGGTCTGCTCTGGTACCCAAGTTGTCGACTGTGCAAGGACATGACATCAAAGCGGGTAGCATCTATATCAGAGCCATAGGTTAGTTTGCTGGAAGCACGAGGTTGGGTGTGGGGTCCCGGAGAGGCAGGTGCACAGCCCCACACGCACACTCAAGAGCAACGGGATATGGGGGCTCACTGGCACACACACCCACACGCAGGCACTAACCACCTCGGGAGCCCTCCCAGTGCTGCTTTCATTCTTCTGGTGCTCAGAGCCCAATCCCGAATCCTTCCTCAATTCTGAAGCTGTGGGTGTGGGGCGGGACAGAGCGTGCACGCTGAGATGGCTGGCGCTGGTGTCTACAGGGTGGGACGAGTGGGTGACAGTGGGGTGTACTTGTGTACACAGCCAGGGGGAACGCTGGCAAGATCCCGTGGACAGGATGACTCAGATTGTCAGTAATATATCAACTAGCATTTTTTTTAAGCTTAAGAAAGGGGGTTGTAGACTGGTGGTGACTCTCAGTGATGGCCCCTGGCTCTCAGGATGAGATCTCAGTGGCTGGGATAGTCAGGAGTGGTGGGTGGGATGGAGAAGGAACATGGTTCCTGGCCGTTGGAACGTGAGAAACCTCTCAGCTGCCAGCTTCCATCAGACCCTGTCTGGATGTCGTGGCCGGGGAACAGGAACTCTCCATCCCACAGTGACTGTGACCACAGAAGGGACAGCAGCAAGGAGGGGCTGAAGGCTGGAGAGGCATGTGGAGAGCCCTTCCCGGTGGACTCTTCTTTGCCCTGCCTTTGGCTCCTCCATTTCCCCCCTCCCTCTGTTCTGCATGCTGCCTTCATCTCCAGCCACCCCCTCCCTCTCTCAGTCCCTGATGAGAATAGGGTGCTCTCTGGTATTCATACCCCTAGGTCCTGCGGGGCCCAGATGCACGAGGTCTTACACTTGAGGTCGCGGGCGGGAGTGGCATCAGGAGACCGGGAAAGGGCTGGGCTGGGCTCCCCCAGCCTTGTACCTTGCTTTTGGCAGCGTGATTGTGTGTGGGAGGTTGTGTGGTTCAGGGGACATTCCAAAAGTGGAGTGACTGGGCGCCTGGGAAGTTCAGTTGGTTGGGCGACTGCTTTCAGCTCAGGTCATGATCCCGGAGTCCCAGGATAGAGCCCCACATCAGGGTCCAAGCTCCATGGGGAGTCTGCTTCTCCTTCTGACCTTCTGCCCTCTCATGCTCTCTCTCACTCACTCGCTCTCAAATAAATAAATAAAATCTTTTTAAAAAAGCAAGTGGATTGACTTTGCAAGGTACCACATGCTCACAAATGGCAGTAAATATTTTTCATTCACACAAACTCATTTCTAAATCTGTCAGGGTCCCTAGAGGAAACAAAATTCCACGGGAAGATAGCTGAAGCACAGAGGCTTTGAAAAGGTACTGTTCAAGGAGGAACGGGCAGGGACAGCGGAGCCAGTGCTGGGCTGGGGGTAGAAGGGGATGGGAACAGGGACAGCAGGAAGCTGGTACCACCCAGGGGCCTGAAGAGGCCTGGAGGGACCCGGGGGCGGAAATGGTGTTCCTGGCATCCAGTGTGAGCCTGGGGCAGAAGAGGGAGCGCTGGCGGGAGCTACAGCCTTGAAGGACCATAGCATCTACCAGAAACTGCCAGCCATGGGAAACAGGAGGAAGCGATCTGTCCTCCTGCTGGTGCCTCTCCCTGGAGGGCAAGCGAGTCTAGGTGTTGCGGATAAAGGGCTCAGCCTCCTGAGCGGAAGGAAAAGCAGACTCCCTGCTGATCCCAGGCTCCATTCTAGGACCTTGGGATCATGGTCTGAGCTGAAGGAAGACGCTTAACCAACTGAGCCACCCAGGCGCCCTGTATATTGAGATTTCTTTCTTTCTTTTTTTTTTTTTTTTGACAGAGAGAGAGAGAGAGAGAGAGAGAGAGAGATCACAAGTAGGCAGAGAGGCAGGCAGAGAGGGGAGGAAGCAGGCTCACTGCTGAGCAGAGAGCCCGATGCGAGGCTTGATCCCAGAACCCTGAGATCATGACCCGAGCCGAAGGCAGATGCTTAACCCACTGAGCCACCCAGGCGCCCCAATACAACAGTTTTTGTTTTAAACAAACACTTATGTTTGGGAGGTGCTGCTATGAAGATTCTGTTAAGAATATTTTGTTTCCTTTCTTTTGAAATGGCCCTCAATGTCACCTATACATTAAAAGAAATTTTTTTTTCCCTTGGGGAAACATAGACCTCCCTGTCTTGAATTTTTTGCAAAGAGCCAGCAGGCCTGGAAGATACTCCAGGGTTCCTGGACAGAACCTTGAAAGGTGCACTGGCCTGGGAGGAGTCAGTGGGATTAGCCGTGACCTTGGTTCCTGTCTGAGCCTCGGTTTCCCTCATTTGTGACAGGGATCAGGCATGCATTCTCAAAGGCTGTTGCCGGTTCCAAATAGTTTATGATCCTCTCAGAAGTAAAGATGGCAAATTAGGTGGATGAGACTGGGTTGGGTCAAGAGCGAGGTGTGATTACAGTGCAGCACAACTCATTTTCCTGTGTGGTTGCTGAGTGGGTCAAATGTTTTGAGCAACGGCGGTGTTACTGATTTACTGCTATGTCTCCAGTGTTCCAAAGCCAAAACGCAGTGCCCGCCGGGATGTGCGGGCTGCTGGCACGCATGTCTCACTGTAGCCGTGTCCCACCTCAGCTCCCCTGTACTCTGTAGGTGTGACACTTCTAGTAGCAGGGAGATGCTGCTGAGGATGGGACTGATGTTCCTTTATTTACTTATTTATATAATTTTTTTAAAGGAATTTTTTAACAGTTTTCTTTTTAAGTAATCTCTACACCCAGCATGGGGCTCAAACCCATGACCCTGAGATCAGGAGTCATGCTCTCCAGCAACTGAGCCAGCTACGTGCCCCCGATGCTCCTTTTTTCCCCCTTAGAGTGTATTTTTCTTCTCTTTTTTCCCTTCCTTTTTTTTTCTTGCTCTCTCTTTTTATTTAATTAATCTATTTTTAAGATTTCACTTATTTATTTGACAGAGATCACAAGTAGGCAGAGAGGCAGGCAGAGAGAGGGGATAGGGAAGCAGGCTCCCCACTGAGCAGAGAACCCGATGCAGGGCTTGATCCCAGGACCCTGAGATCATGACCTGAGCCAAAGGCAGAGGCTTAACCCACTGAGCCACCCAGGCGCCCTATAATTATCATTATTTTTGCAAGTCTTTGGAGAGTCAATTGCAGGTCACCAGGACCCTCTACTCTAAATACTTTATCGTGTGTGGATGTCATCTTCTGTATCTGCAACACAGTCATCAAATTCTGAAACCTTACTGTTGGTAAAATACTATCATCGGACATACAGTCCATTTTTTAAAATTTTACTAATCTCCCAATGATTGCCTTTTGGCAAGGTCTTCTTTCCCATTTTGGCCTTGATCCCTTGGCCCATGATCCCACATGACCTTTAGTTCTCATGGTCTCTTCCTTCTAGACTCTTCCATCTGGAACCACTCCTCAGCCCTTTTGTCATTTGTCACATTGATTTTAAATGCACGGAGCCAGCCCTTTTGTAGAATAGGTGTCGCCTCCCCCCACACCCCCCCCACCCCGCCCCGGCTTGAGGTTTTCTGATGAGATGCTCATTTCCCTCTTGGTGAAATTCTGGTTATGCATTTGGGGCAGGAAAGACCATAGGGGGGTTCCCTTCTCAGGACCCGCATGACTTCAAGCTCTTGATTAAGGAGGAGACGGCCAAGTTTCTCCATTGTCACAGTGCCATGCTTTCCCTTTGGAATTAAGGAGTAAACCCACGTTTTCAAGAAAGAGCTCTAAGTTTGGGCAAGTTCATTTCGCAAGCGCTCAAGGGCTTGGTGGCGTGCGTGTCTCAGCCCGGGTGTGCTCTCCGGCTGGGGCTCCGGGAGACGCAGTTCTGCTTTTGGGCTCTGCAGCACAGAGCCGCTCTCTGTCTCTCTCCTCACGAGGACAAAGAATTCGGTGCATGAATGCTTGCCATATGCCCGAGAATGCCATGTGCTGTTTACCAGCCTCTGAATAGCCCCTTAGCGGCCAGCAGCCCGGAGTCCAAGGGCTCCTGGAGGCCAAACGCTCCCCGCAGAGGCGCTGCCAGGGGCCACGGAGAATGTGTGGGGAACATTCTGCTGAGGAGCGTGGTTTCTGTTCCCTTAAAAAAAAAAAAAAAAAACCTCTGTTATTTTCCACCGTAAGCTGGAGGCCTGGCCTTCATGGAAAAGCTTCCCAACCTTGGGGCCAAGGATTGGGAAGGGTTAAGAAGGAAAAGACCCTCTCTGTGGACAGTGGGTTGGGGGGTATTCTGGTCTACAAGATGCTTTACCTCTCGAGCTCCTCCCACGCTGGTCCCTGCTCTATGGGGTAGACGGTGCCCTGCATGGGGAGGAGGTTGGGGGAGGTGAAGCCACTGGTCTTGACTCACAGAGCTGGGAAGGGGTGACTCTGCTAGGGTGAGGGAAACCTTGTAATTAAAAAAAAAAGGAGGGGGCGCGCCTGGGTGGCTCAGTGGGTTAAGCCTCAGCTCTTGGTATCACTTCAGCTCAGGTCATGATCTCAGGGTCCTAGGATCAAGCCCCCCCCATCTCTCTGCTCAGCAGGGAGCCTGCTTCCCCCCTCTCTGCCTGCCTCTCTGCCTACTTGTGATCTCTCTGTCAAATAAATAAATAAGTAAAATCTTAAAAAAAATGTATGTGTATATATATATATATTTTTTTTTTTTTCTATCTTTTCCACAGTGCCATTGCTGCTTCCCTGAGGAACTTGGGGTCCTTTTTCTGGGGAGGTTTTAGGAAAAGGAAGAGGTCTTTTGAAATGGGTAGGGCCTGGCCTTTCGACAACAGCCCTGAAGTAGTTATTAAATATGTATGTGCAAAGCCTCTTTCCTCAGTGAGCCTATTGTGTAGGAGGGGAATAATAATGATAAAATAATAGTAGCTATCAGCTTTCCCGCTTCGTAGCTACATGATCCTGGGCAAGTTGTTGAACCGCTCTGGTGCCTCACTTCTCTTATCCATAAAACGGGGGTGATACAGTACCTGTGTCCTAGTGCCGTTGTGAGGATGGCATGAGTGAACACACACAGTGTGGGCGGGGTACGGTAAACACTGTGAGCGACTGCAAGTACTCCAGAGTACTTTGTGGGAGGCCTTCCATGTGTATCCTATGTGCTTTAACTCTCTTGGCTTCTACAGCAATCCCATGAAGTGGGTTTTCTTTTTCTTACTTATGGACAAGCCTAAGCTCAGAGAGGTTAAGCCATAGGTTCAGTCAGGGTCACACAGTATAGGGCAGCATTCTAACGGGGCCAGGTCTGACTGGGAAGCTTATGCTTTAAATACTCCGGGCGTTCTTCCTGTGCTCCGACACGGGGCAGCCTGTGTTAGTAACACATGACCGTTTCCAGGTTTGGAGAGGAGTGTGGGGCCACACTCCAGGCAGAGGGGAAGAGCTGGGTAAGGTGTGGATGTGAAGGGGGTGGAGAAGTTCAGCAAGGCCGGGTGGGGTGGGAGGGGGAAGAGAAGAACTAAGAAGAACTTAGAATGACACACGCGAGACCACGCGGACTGGTTTCTGATCCTGCTCAGGAAGGAAAGGAAAAGGCTCTCACCCGTTTGCCCATTCTGGAGGTAGGAGATAGATTCCAGGCCTCCAGTAAAGGGAACCCTTGGCCCAGGTTCAGCGGCCCCCCTTGCTGCCAGCTCCTCCTGCTCAGTGTCACCCTGTGTCTTTTCCACTCGGAGTCTTCACTCTTCCAGGATGATGGTCAACAAGGGAGTAGCTGTCATCAAAGCGTTTGCATTATAAACATCCCCCCCCACCCGGCCAACTGCTGGCCAAGCAGCCTGGAACTCTCCACAGCCCAGGGCCTGCACGCATCCCTCCCTCCCTCCCTCCCTCGGGCCAGCTGGCTCCCTCTCTGGCGGTGGGCCTGGCTTTGTGTGAGAAGAGTCTGGGGGCAGAACAGAGTCGTTCTCCACTGTGGAGAGGGCTTCCCCTTTTATTCTTGTGCCTGCTGGTCCCGATGGCTCCAGGGCTGTGGCCAACTAGCACCCACCTGGGACTTGCTAACAATCCTCACATCCAGCTCCCTGGGGGGACCTAGTAGCCCCACCCACCCCCAGCTGCCACCTGCGCTCCGCCCCAGAGGAAGGAGCTGAGGCCTCCACCAAGGGGAGCCACTGGTCCTTTATTCTGGAGATGGGGGGCGGGTGTGTGAGGGAAGAAGGAAGCAGAAATCTACAGGGGAAGCAGAAGAGTGTGGGGTGGGGGGCGGGCCAGACCGGACAAGGCTGCCTGAAGGAGCAGGAGAGGGAGGGCAGGGGGAAGCCTGGAACGAGCTGCTGGGAGCCGAAAGGGAGGGAAAGCAAGAAAAGATGACCCACAGGGAGCAGGGAGTGGGGGAAGGGCTCTGGGGCCATGTTAGCCCTGTTCCCCTATCTCCGTAAGTCCCTCCTGGCACCCCAAAAGAGCTTCTAACCTAAGTAAAGCAGCATGCTTGCAATGGCCACTGGCCCCCGAACTCCAGCCAGAACTCTGGCTTTTGGTTTAGCCAAAAACCGGTTAACACCCTGAAGCCCCCCCATACTGTAACCATGGGGCCGCCAGGGTCCAGGGAGGGTATGAGCCTCCCAAAGAGCCTCTTGGCCCCAGAGGAGTAGGAGGGAGAGAGTTTGGGAGGGAAAGCCGAGCGGTGAGGGCCAGAGGAGAAAACAGTCTCTAGGCGGCATCTGCCCCCATATTCTGTTCTGTTGCTGATTGCCCGGCGGTCCTTAGGTCCCGGGACCCTTTGCTGGGATGATTTTTTACCCACCTCGGGGCTGCTGCAAGCCACGGGCCCTGCGGGGGCCGGCTGGGACTGCGAGAGGGGCAATGTTGGTAGGAAATTGGGGAAAGAAGACCCTGGGGGGTTGTTGGGAAGTTGCTCGAGGCTAAGTCCAGACTTGCCAGTGGCTGCTGGGAGAGCTAGCCTCCTGACCCTGGGAGGCCCCTAAGCTCCAAATAGTTCAGGGACCTAACTCTTCCCTTAGGCCAAGCTTTCCTCAGCCCACAGCTTTGTACTCTGCTGAGTCATATATGTGAACACTTTGGGACATTTACATTAAAAAGAGGGCTTTTTTGGGGGTGCCTGGGAGGCTCAGTGGGTTAAAGCCTCTACCTTTAGCTCAGGTTATGATCCCAGGGTCCTGGGATCGACCTGCATTGGGCTCTCTGCTCAGCAGGGAGCCTGCTTCCTCCTCTCTCTCTGCCTGCTTCTCTGTGATGTCCGTCTGTCAAATAAATAAATAAAATCTAGAAAAAAAAAAAGAGGGCTTTTTTGGTTCCAGGGATGGTCCCAGGGATGGACCCGGGGCTGGCCAGCTCCAGGTATTTTGGAACAGGAGAGCCTTTTAGCAAAGCCTCACGCACAGCATGGGTAGTTCCCTGTCTTGCTTTTCTCTCTGGGTGTGACACAACCCTGGGCCATAGTGGGGCACTTGACCCCTCCCTGTCTTGAGGTCCCTTCTGTGGCCCAGGTGACAAAGAAGGCTTTGGAAAGCCTTTCCATCCAGCGCCCTGTGGCCTGGGTTCTGTGTCTTCCGCCTCCAGGGGCCAGGTAGCAGAGACCGCTGGAATGTGAACAGGCAGGACTGACTAATGACAGGGCATTTTCTACTCATAACAGTGCAAGTTCGGCTCACGACTTGAATTTCAAGTGGGCCCTTTAGGCGGATTAGGGAGGTTAAGTGAGAGAGTGGAGTCAGCCTTGGTGGATTGTCTAAATTCCTAGAAAATAAATTCTAGGAATTTCACTGTGGGAGGGAAGAGTAGCAGGTGAGCCTATTTAGTGCCATGCATAGGCAGGGGTGAGAGCTGGTAGTCCCGGGGGCCTGCTTGGAGGAGGTGGCTTTTTCCTTTTCTTTCTCTATTTGAGCACCCTGTATCTCCAAAAATGACTTGTCTTCCGAATCAGATCGAAGAGACAAATTCATACTTTTAACCAAAGGCTGTTTTTTTTTTTTTTTTTTGGACAAAAATTTATTTTTTCACTGAGCCACCATCCAGCTACGGAGGAGAACCATTCCCTCTAAATACTGCTTTTGGTGCCTGCCCTTTGTTTGAAGTCATTATTGTCCCTAGAAATGGGAAATTACACATTACTGTTTATCAAAAGGAAATAAACACCTTGGATTAATAGGGTTCTTGCCACGGGATGGTGGTTCCAGACCTTGCCAACGAGCTGGGTGAGAAGCCCGCCCAGCGTGTCCTGCACCCCATTCACTTTCGGCATTTGATGATTTCTGAAGGGGAAATGGTCAGTTCCTGTGTGTCCCATGAAGCTTTGCCTGCCCTGTTCTCGTGACGTCATCCTGGAGAAACTTTGAGAGGGCGCTTCTGGGTGTAGGACCAAGTACAGGAAAAAACACGGGGAGTGGGGCGTGTCACCTGCTTACTCTCTTCGGGCTGGATTGGGTGTCCGTTGCTCTGTGTTGATGGGCATTCAATGAGCTCTCACTAAAGGAGAGTGAAGAGTGGAATCAGGATGCTTTATTAAGACAGCCTGAGCCATGTACAGGTTCACGCTGGGAAGAGACGGCCATGAACCCTGAGCCCTGTGTGTCTCAGCCCTTCTGTGTTCCAGCCCAAAGCCCCGGGAAAGCTTGCCCCTGCTTGTGACTCTGGCCACTGTCAAGTTCTGCAGCCTCAAGCTGGGCTCTGGGCCACACTCAGCTCTTCCCAGCAATCTTTACCATCCCCTGCCGTCTCTGGCCCCCTGGCTTTTAAGTAGGCTTCTCTTCCTCATCCTTTGGGTTTCGGTTTAGGGGGACATTTCTTCTGGGAATAATTCTTCCTTGCCACCACCATATCCCCCCCCCCAACTGTCGGTGCGCTCCTGCTGCCCTGTACCTTCCGGTTCTCAGCACTATTCCTACTAGATTATCAGTGACTACTAGTTGCCAGTCTGTCTGCCTCCGCCATCAGACTATCAGCTCTGTGAGGGAAGGATGCAGCCTGCTTGTTTGCCATCCGAGTCCTGACTGTGACCCGACACAACCCAACCCGGGAAAACCAACGAAAGAAACACCCACCAGAACTGGTTTCCTAATGTCATGGCTAAGGGTCTGAAGGTTGGCTGTTCTCCTTGAGTTGTGGATGAATCTGATTTAACAAGGGTGGAAAGCAGGGAACACTCACTGCCTGGTCAGCAAACCACACTTGGCCACCATGCGGGACTGCCTTGTTGGAGTGGAAAAGGAGATAAAGAAAAGCCTGGGGACCTAGAAGGGGACATGGTGGCTGTGGAGCGCAAAGGGCACTGAATGGGGGTTTGGTGGGCGGGGAGGGGGGCATTCAAGATGGCCGCCACTGGAACTACAGGGGAGAGCCCATGGCCATGAACTGAATGAAGCTGGGAAGGGGTAGGGGGAGAAAGCTGGGCCGCGGAGGAGGAAGGGCTCCCCAAATCTGATTACTTTTCTCCAAAACCGGTGGCTGGCATCTGAAATGTCACCCATTGCTCTGGTCTGGGATTGTGACTTGATTTTTCTCTTCCCAATTGATTATTTGTGTTTGTATTAATTGAAAACGTGTGTCTTTCTGATGAGACATGGAGTGCTCTGACCAGGCTTTGTTTTATTAAGAGAGTCCTACGAAGAAAGCGCCTTCCTTTGTTCCCCTTCCTTCTTGTCCCTCCCTCCCTTCCTTCCTAGTGAAATTCTGGACCGGAAAGCCCAGCCAGGATGTGGAGAGTTGTGTTTTCCACCTGAAGCAAGGTGGGGCTGGCCGGCTCTTTGTGGCGGCAAGCTACCCCACCCCCACCAGGCTGTTCTCTTTGAGCGGGAGGAACACAGCGGTGGCCCCCATAGCCCCATGGCCAGTGCCGACCATTGCAGAATGAGACAAAGCCCCCGTGTACTTTGCTGGGAAGCACTTGGCTGTGACATACAGGCCCGTGAGCGCAGGAGAGCATCTGTGGGGTCCCAGCGCAAAGCACTCCCACGCACGCCTTTCACAGCGTTTCCAAGCCTCCTTCTAGGACAGCCAGGCTGGGGTGTGGTGAAGGTGTTTATCTTTCTCAGGTTTGGGCAAAGTCCTTCTAGAAAGCAGATTTTGAGGCGTTGAGATCAGAAATCACTCCTGGGGAAGTGGTGAGGAATTGTGTGTTTTAATCTGGGGCCAGTGTGTTCGAGCCATGTCCATTGGTCAAGAAAGAAATACCATTCTCAGCCCAGTGCAGACTTGGCCACAGGCGGCTGACCTGCTGTTTGTGCTGGTTCCTTATCCACAGACCGCAAGGTCCCGGAGGGAGGAAGGACTTCCCTGTTGAGGGAGAGACCATATGTAAATTGGTGGGTCAGGAATCCCCCAGTTGATTCTCTTAATTCAAAGTGGAAATGGAGTGGAGGTGGTTTTTTTTTTTTTTTTTTTTTAGTATTTTAGAATTTTAGAAAAGATTTTATTTATTTGAGAGAGGGAAAGCTTGCAGGAGCAGTGGGGGAAGGGCAAAGGGAGAGGGAGAAGCAGATTCCCTCCGGAGCAGGGAGCTGCACAGGGCTCGATCCCAAGACTCTGAGACCATGACCTGAGCCGAAGGCAGACGCTTAACCGCTTAACCGTCCAGGCACCCAGGTGCTTCGTGGGGGTGGTTCTTTAGCCTAATTTCTACTCTCCTGTACTGAGCAGTTTTAAAACCCACTTGGATTTTATAAATCATCAGAGCTATGCAAAGCTGCTCACCACGCCCTATGTCGGGCTTTATGAGGGACTGCACGTAGGTTTGGGAGGAACAGGTTGAAACCTGACTTTGATCTTAACAAAGCCAGTCTTCCCTAGCAAACACGAATCTCCCGGCCAATCAGATTACCTGAGCCTTCGGCACCGCGTGAACTGGCTTGACAGGGAAGCTGGCGGGAGTTGGGGAGGGGCCAGGGTTCAGGTGGGGCAGCCCGGTGCCTGTAAGGTGTGATTTGAAGGCCTCCGGAAAGACCCACCCTAGCCTGAAATCCCCCCTACCGGCTCATCAAGGATGTGGACAATTTCACTATTATGGAGTCATTCCTTTGTATTTACTGTGGGCTCCCTGCTGGCTGTCTCTCGAAATGCAGGTTGGTCTGGGGTAAGGAGGATTCCCTTAACCTTCTCACCTTGAATTCTACTGTTAATCTCTTTGCTATCCCACACACTCAGTTCCACTTTTTCTCTTTCTCGTTTTATTGAGAGAGACTTGACCTAGAACCTGGTGTTAGCTTTAGGGCCTCCCCATGATGATTTGATATTTGTGAATATTGCCTGGTGACCCCTGCAGTAGGTTGAGCTGCACTTTTAGATGGTGGGCCTCTCCCGAGTCACCTCCCCTCCGCAATTCCCTGTTCTGTGGGTGGGGAGTGGCCTTCCAGCTGACAAGAGACACCCCAACTTGTGCAGCTGGTTGGAGCAGACATAGACCATGTTCAGTGAGGGGCCAGCAGGTGCTCTGGGTCTTGCCTCTTCCTCTTTCCCTGGCCTAGAAGAGAGCCTATCTCTGCCTTGCCCCCCTACCCTGGGCACCTTGTATCAGCCCATGCTTCTCTCCCAGAAGCACCGCCCTCCCCTCAAAGCAGATACACCGCCGCTGTGAACTCTACTGGAATGTAAACTCCATGGAGGCAGGTCTTTTTTTTTTTTTTTAAAGATTTTATTTATTTATTTGACAGAGCGAGATCACAAGTAGGCAGAGAGGCAGGCAGAGAGAGAGAGGAGGAAGCAGGCTCCCTGCCAAACAGAGAGCCCGATGCGGGACTCAATCCCAGGACCCTGAGATCATGACCTGAGCCGAAGGCAGAGGCTTAACCCACTGAGCCACCCAGGTGCCCGAGGCAGGTCTTTTTAATACTTCCCCAGAGTTGCAAACAGTGCTTGGCCCACAGTAGGTGCTCAATAAATATTTGCTGAGCCGACTTCCTCTTGTGGACATAATCGCGCTGGTAAAATATTTTGCACCCCAATGCACACGCAGTTGGGCGTTTTTAGGACCAACGTTGGCAGAGATTTAATTTTTTTCTCTATTGTGCCCATCTCCCCCCTGCCCAGAATTTAATTTAAAAAAAAAAATTTATTTATTTGACAGAGAGAGATCACAAGTAGACAGAGAGGCAGGCAGAGAGAGAGGAGGGAAGCAGGCTACCCGCTGAGCAGAGAGCCCGATGCGGGGCTCGACCTGGGATCATGACCTGAGCCGAAGGCAGAGGGTTTAACCTGCTGAGCCACCCAGGTGCCCCAGAATTTAATTTCTAATTTCGCCACATAGCAATTCAGTTTTCGGAAACACTGAAACAATCCAAGAAGTCTTCCTCGTCCCCGAAACCCTGTTGCATGTTCCTCCTTAGCGTAACCCGCTGAAGTCCTCTAGGCGTGCGCCCAGCAGACTTTGCTCTGTGCACCTGTATGTTAAAGCAGGTGTCTGTAGTTTGGTGATTGAAAAGAAACCATAAATGGGGCCCCTGGCTGCCTCGTTCGGTAGAGCATTCAACTCTGCGACTCTTGATTTCTGGGTTCTAAGTTCGAGCCCCACGTTGGGTGTAGAGATTACTTGAAATTAACTCTTAAGCGGTGCCTGGGTGGCTCAGTGGGTTAAAGCCTCTGCCTTCGGCTCAGGTCATGATCCCAGGGTCCTGGGATCGAGCTCCTCATCAGGCTCTCTGCTCAGCAGGGAGCTTGCTTCCTCCTCTCTCTCTCTGCCTGCCTCTCTGCCTACTTGTGATCTCTGTCTGTTAAATAAATAAAATCTTTTTTTTTAAATAAATAAAATCTTTAAAAAAAATTAACTCTTAAAAAAGAAGGTTAAAAAAATAAAAGAAACCATAAATAAGATTGAGCCGTCTTGTTTTGCAATTTGCTTCCCCCATCCCCTTTAACAGTATGTAGGTCAATGTTCATTCTTTTTCACTCTTACAGACTATGGCATGGCATAGATGAAGAATTCTATGTTTAATGATTGTTCTAGATGGAACTTTAGGTTATTTCCAGTGTCTGCAAACATCCTTGCACACACCACTTGGAGCACACACTCAAATACTTCCCCTGAATTCTTAGAGACAGCATTGCCGGATGAAGGAGCATGGGCATTGAACATTTTAAAGCTACTCTAAATTGCACTCCCGAAAGGCTGTATTCACATACATTCCCACTTCTGGGTGTGAAAACCTCAGCTTTTCCCATACCTTTGTTGGCTCTTAGAGATCTCTTTTACTGTTGGCCAAAAACCATGATCTCATGGTTTGAATAATAGTGTTCAGCTCATTCTACTTGGCCAGGAACTTGTCAGTGATTCCCATTAGTGACACAGCCACACGGACAGTGATAATACCATTTAATGGCTATGTGTCCTGTACTTGGTAATTATTTTGCACAGAGTGAGTAATAATCAGGAATAGTCACAAATCTGTTTTCTCCACATATTTCACCATGACCTTTAGATGTGAAACACAGGACTGTGGGGTCTTGGAGTATGCGGAGGTGGGGGAGGATGACCTCCATGGCTGCAGCCTGTCCTTCCTTCACGTCCTTTCCTGTCCCATAGTGGCTGTGCCCTGGAATGACGATGCCAGGTTGTCCAGTCTTAAGCCAACAGTGTGTTCTCTGCCATCCAGCCCCTGGGGTTCTCCTTTGATCAGCTCAGAACATGTCAGCTGAAGTTGTGGGTTTGGTCCTTTGCTTGGCTTTGAGGTTATCATCAGGCCCACCTTGGAGCACAATAGAAGCTATGTCATGGGCTGGATCCTGCCTTAATCTTTTCCAAGCTCTCACGCCACCTAGGACAATGTTTTCCACACTGAGAAGTGCATTTTAAGAGGAAAAGCTTTAAGGACATTTAGGATTGTACACTGTTTAATTTCGTGGCTATTTTCCTCCCTATGCCATTCCTTCCTTCCTCTATGTTTCTCAACCTCGGTATTCAGGATAAAACCAAAATGGCTCTGGGAAAGAGTTCCACCCTGCCCCTCCCCCCCATTGCAAGCTTTCTCAGGGTCTGGTTCTTTGTCACTGACAGCATCTAGTTTAGGTTCCCCGGTCATGTAGGACTTAATGTTAATCTCTTGTGCCTCCAGTATGGCTGCATTGAACAGTGGGTTCCTCCTCCGGTTGAGGTAGGATTTTTAAGGCTTGTGACTTGTTTTGGTGGTTTCAGATGAATTTTGTATTTGGATCAGAAAGCCATTTGCTTGAAAGCATGATTGTTTCGTTTTCTAAAGTGAATTGAAACTGAATTCCCTTCCTACCCATTTGTCCAGTCCAGCTACTACGGAATGTTCGTTTTGCTAGTTTAGAAATACTACTCTGTTATTTCTCTCTCTGTCTCTCTCTCTTTTTAAAGATTTTATTTATTTGACAGACAGAGATTATAAATAGCCGGAGAGGCAGGCGGAGAGAGAGAGGAGGAAGCAAGCTCCCTGATGAGCAGAGAGCCTGACGCGGGACTCGATCCCAGGACCCTGGGATCATGACCTGAGCTGAAGGCAGGGGCTTTAACCCACTGAGCCACCCAGGTGCCCCCCTCTTTTAAAAAGGTTTTATTTGTTTATTTATTTGAGAAAGAGAGAGAGCATGGATTGGGGTGGGGGGACACAGGGAGAAGGAGAGAGAATCTCTCAAGCGTTCCAGCCTGGGGCTTGATCTCACTATCCTGAGATCATGAGCTGAGCAGAAACCAAGAGTTGACGCTTAACTGACTGAGCCGCCCAGGAGCTCCTACTTTGTTATTTTAAAGCCCTTAAGTTTTGGCCACAAGTTACTCCAAGAGGACACTGTGAGGAGATACACATGTAGCTAAGAGCCATACTTTCTTCGGGATGACTTCTTATTTGGGGCATTGTAGTAACTTTGGCTCAGACTTTTCTCATTTTCTAATATATGCTGCTGGACCTGAGTGGTTGGTTTAACGGTTTAGAGTGTGGGTTCATGAACCAGAGGGCTTGGTTTCAGATCCTAGCCCTGCCACGTCCTAGCTGTGTGATCTTGGGCAAGTTATTCAAACTCTCTGGGCCTCAGTTTTCTCTTGTGTAGAACAAAGTAAGTGTAGCTACTGTCTCTAGAGTTGCCATAAAGAGTTAACATACAAGATAAAATAGCTTTTGGCACATGGTAAGTGCTGATGTGTTTGCTATTATTATTCAGTTCTTTCTGAAAGAAAAAAAACATTCCTTTCTTCTGTGGTTATTTGAACTTCTTCTGAGTCTCATTTTTATAATTGAAAACTGAACAAAATGAAACAGAAGAGAGTTACTCAACCAAGCCCTTTCTGGAAAAGGCAAGATTGTTTCTCTAGAATGATTCACACTTGATTAATCTATTAGAATTTTAAAAATCTGTGGACTAAGAAGAATCAGCATCGATTAATGGGGTTAATGTATGTGCAGCTTTTAGGAGCCTTGGAAGTCTTCACGCCATTGGTTTTTATTTTTTTATTTTAATTTAATTTATTTATTTTTAAAAAAATATTTTATTTATTTATTCGACAGGCAGAGATCACAAATAGGCCAAGAGGCAGGCAGAGAGAGAGGAAAGGAAGCAGGCTCCCTGCTGGGCAGAGAGCCTGATGTGGGGCTCGATCCTAGGACCCTGGGATCATGACCTGAGCCAAAGGCAGAGGCTTTAACCCACTGAGCCACCCAGGTGCCCCAACGCCATTGGTTTTTAAAGAAACACAAGCATCATTCAGCTAAAAGAGTATTATTTCCCCCCTCCCTCCTTCCCTCCCTTCCTTCCTTTCTCTCTTCCTTCCTAGCCACAGACATTTCCAGAGTGCCTGGGATGCTCTGCTAGGCTCTATAAACAGGGACATAGAGACAAATGATCCATGGTTCCAGCCCTTAGGAAGGTCTAATAGGGGATTTTCTTACTTTTATGGTGGAGAAAAATTTAAGTGCCTCCAACATCCCTTTGAAAGCTTGGGGCAGGAGAGATCAGCCAACTGTGAGAAGGAAGCATGAATAAGAAAATTCAACAGTCTGAAGTTGAAGATCCAGGCTCATTCTACTCATTAAGTTCCAAGTTTCTTTCTCTTGGAGAAGAGTAATTTCTTGGGATGATGTTCAATGTGTGCAAACACATGAAAAGAACATCTCGCTGGAGCTGTTGGTCGCAATCATGTTCTCTACGACCTGGTTACTATGTTGTTGTCAGATGGAATCTTGGCCTTGACCAGGGAATCCCATGGCCAGGTGGGCTTTCCTTCCTGTTGGGAGCCCCCATCCAAGAGCCCCCACCCAAGATTGGAGAGCTCTCACATAAAGTTTCAGGAACTCCTCCCAGTGGACTTCAGACTCCATCCCATGGCATCCAACTCAGTGCTGGACAGAGAGGAGATGCTCAGTGGACAGTAACTCACAACCCTCCTTTCTACACATTCTTTGCTCGATGGCCCCTTGTTCACAGTGTTACACTGGACCTTATCTTTCTCCTTCCGCCATTGCAAAATCCTTGAGGACGGGAACAGGGCTTGCTGAATCTATGAACCCGAGATAGCATCGTTCCCCTTGTACAAGGTTCACTGGACTTTCGCCACAGGATGCCTTTCAGTTTTTGTCAACTCCCTTCTTAAGATTCCGTTCTTTCTCCTACAGGCAGAGCTTCCAAGTGAGGGTGGAGGGGGCTGGGCTGGATGGTGGGAGGGGGAAAGTTGGGGCCTCTGCGTTTTTTATATACCATCGAGAAATGTTAATCAATTGGACGACTTTAAAAGTGACCCTTTAATAATCCTTGTCCTTGTTGTTAGAACACATCACAACCATCAGCCCTGGAATGCAAAGACCAGAATAAACCTGAGGAAACCTCCAACCGAGCCGGGCAGTTTCAGTTTCCACCCCAAATGCAGGTGAGAGAAGGTGGTGGGACTAAAAAACGGTCTTGGGTCTTTAAGGACACATCCCATCTGGAGACCAGGGCAATGATAGCGTCCACATAGGACCTTGTCTTCCGGGCGCACTGAGGCCTTCCTGAGGGAGTCACCCACGTGAGGGGCGAGAGAGAGGAAGAAGTAACTGGAGAGTGAAGGTTCTGGATCAAAGGGTCACAGGGCACTAAGCGGGCAGCGGGGGTGGGGTGGGGTGGGGGGCTCTTGGCTCAGTCCAGGCCCTAGCCATGATTTGGGCCTGCATAAGACTTAAACTGGTTTTTTTTTTTTTAAGGTAGCTCGCCACATTTAAAAATCAAGAGAGGGGCGCCTGGGTGGCTCAGTGGGTTAAGCCGCTGCCTTCGGCTCAGGTCATGATCTCGGAGTCCTGGGATTGAGCCCCGCATCGGGCTCTCTGCTCTCTCGGGGAGCCTGCTTCCTCCTCTCTCTCTGCCTGCCTCTCTGCCTGCTTGTGATCTCTCTGTCAAATTAAAAAAAAAAAAAAATCTTTAAAAAAAAATTTTAAAAATCAAGAGATTTCACGGAAAATAGGGAATGTATGGCCTTTCTAGAAATGTGGAAAATTTTTGTGGAGCCTGTCAGCTGGAGCCTAGTGACAGCCTGTCCCTGGGGAGTCCAAGCTCATCAGCTCTCCCCTCACCACCCCCCTGGTCCGGGGAACCCTCCATCCCATCCCATCCCATCCCATCCCATCCCATCCCAGCACCATGTGGGATCCCACTAGGGGTTCTGTGCATTACCTTCACTCACCCCTTCTCTCGCCAGCACCCCACCTTTACCTTGGTATCTCCTTCCTACTAATACCTCTGTGCACCCCTTCTTCCCCTGTTTAAAGAACTCCTCCCTCAGCCCCTCCCCCTCTGGCTATCTATGGGGCTCTTCCTGTGGAGCCAAGATGCTAGAAAGGGCGCTCTTTCCTTGCCTCCCACCCACCCTAGTGCCCCCCCCCCCCATCGCCTCTGGGCTCCCCACTGCCCCCAAGTGCTGTTCTGGTTAATCCTTACCCCACCCAGGGCAGTCTCTAGGTGCTTGGTGCAGTGCGCCCTCCCTCCTGGAAGCTTCCCTGCCCTCTGCCAAGTGACATCTCTTGTCTCCTTGTCTGTGTGCTTAGGGCGGCTTCTCCCCTCCCTTCCCAGGCCATTTGTGGGTGCTTCTCTTCCCGAAAGCTCACAAATGGCAGCATTTCCCACGGATTTGTCCCGGGGTCTTTATTTTTCTGACACTAGACTCTCTCGGGGTCACCTCTGGGGGCCTGTGGATTCCAGCCTGCTTTTCCGAGCTCCACAGCTGCTGACTCTGATTTTCGTTTGTGACTGCAATCACCTCCTCACGGGTATGCCCCATGCAGATTTTTCCACCGCAGGTGGAGGGAGGGAGGTGGAGGGAGCTGTAAGTAGAGGCCCGTCTACAGTAAAAATCAGTTCACGTTACTCCCGCTTCACATTCTGCAGTGGCTCCTCCTGGCTCTCAGGGTGCGGTTCACACCTTTGGCTTAGCCCGGGGTGCTGCCCTGACCCGGCCGCCATTTCGGCCCCCCCAGCTTCCCGTGGGCACCTTTCCCTTCCAGCAGACATTTCCTTTCCCTTCCCTTCCCTGATGCTAGTCCCCCTGCTGTGAGGGGCTCTTCCCCTTGCCTTGGGCTCCCTGGTTTCCTTCCTTCCTTCCTTCCTCCCTCCCTCCCTCCCTCCTTCCTTCTTCTTTCTTTCTTTTAAAGATTTTATTTATTTATTTGAAGGGCGCCTGGGTGGCTCAACTGTTGGGTGGCTCAGCTCAGGTCACGATCCCAGAATCCTGGGATCGAGCCCCACATCAGGCTCCCTGCTTAGCAGAAGCCCACTTCTCCCTCTCCCACTCCCCCTGCTTGTGTTCCCTCTCTCACTGTCTCTCTCTCTGTTAAATAAATAGATAAAATCTTAAAAAAAAAACAACACAAAGATTTTTAAAATTTATTTGCGAGACAGAGAAAGCAAAACCAAAAGCGATGGCTGTGAGGGGCAGAAGGAGAGGGAAGCGGACTCCCCCCCCCCCCAGCAGGGAGCCTGTGTTTGCAGGACTCCATCCCACGACCCTGAAGTGACCTGAGCCAAAGGCAGACGCTTAACTGCTTAACCGGCTGAGCCACCCAGGCACCTCGCTCCCAGTTTTTCTGAGCATTTGAATCAGCAACCCCAGGTCCCCCCGAGCCTCTGAGTCTGGGTTCAGTGTCCCTTGCTGTCCTGGGGTGCCCGGGCCTCCCTGTGTCAGCTCCCTGGAGGCTGGGGTTCTACTAGGCTTCACGTCCAGTGGAGACTGGAGAGGTCACCGGGCACACTGTGGCAGGCACATAAAACAGATGATGGCAGGAGCTTCTGGCGGGCTTCCTAGTACTCACACATGGCTGGGCAGTCGTCTCTCGCCTTCTGGAAGCGGCTTCTAGCTTGTTGGAGTGTTTGCCTTCCCAGTGCGGCAGGTCTTACTCTGCAATATACTTTGTTGGCCTCTATTAAGTGTCTTGAGACTGAAAGGTGTTTGGGATTTGACCCCCTTCCTCAAAGGGCCTGGTATACTCTGAGATTACAGTATCGCTCTCCGTCAAGGAGCCTTTACCGAGAGCCAGCCCTGAAGGCAGAAGCAAAGCCGCCCAGAACAGGGATTCAGATAAAATCTGTGCGTCTGGGAGGGACTTGCTGTGGCTTCGTGGGTCTCGGTTCACACTAGAGGTGAGAGCACAGTTCTCCCTGGTGGAGACTCCTTGACCGACCGCGTCGTAGGCTCTCCCCGGACCCTGACGTCTCCTTGCAAACCCGCTTCCACGTCCCACACTTGCGTGGACTTTGAGGCTGCGTTTTGTGTCAACATGACCTCCCCGGGATGCCAGAAACGACCCTTTCCTGCCCCCGCCATGAGCCTCCAGCTATCTCTACATCAACTTCTCAGAAGGATTCTGCCATTTCCCTTGATTGTTAGAAACGCGTTTGAACGGCACACAACTTGCATTTGTCATGGCAACACGGCTGTCAGCTGTTGTCATAGAGAGTCATTCTGTAAATAAGCAGATCAGGAGGTTTGATCAGAAAGCCTTCGCTGCACTTTGAGGTAAGACTGTGAGGTTTGGACCAAGGGGCTCTCTCTTTTTTTTTTCCCCCAATCTTCTTCTTCTTTTTTTTTTTTAAGTATTTTATTTATTTTACTTGAGAGAGATTGAGATCGAGAGAGAGCGAGAGCACAGAGGGAGTGGGAGAAGCAGGCTTCCCACTGAGCAGGGAGCCCCATGTGGGGCTTGATCCCAGAACCCCAGGACCATGACCTGAGCCAAAGGCAGATGCTTTAAAGACTGGGGCCCCCAGGCGCCCCCCAGTGGGGGTCTTGAATCAAGACATCGACCCAGTCACACCGTGTCCTAAACGCTTGAGTGAGTTTGGAAGGGTAGAATCCAGGGAAGCTGACCTCGGGGCTGTGGGTCACGCTGCCCGCCATCAGGAGGTACGCAGATGAGAGGCTGAGAGCCCGGCTGCAGGGCTGCACTGAATCCTGTTTCTGCCGCTCTGACCTTGGGAGGTTTCCAGTGTCCTCCTCTGTGAACCGGGAATGACTGGGGGACTCCCCTTACAGGGTCGGTGGCTGCGTGAGACACTTAGTCCCTGTCCGCTGCTTAGACGCACAGTAAGTGCTCAGTCTGAGCTGCCGCCAGCATGGCCCTTCATCAGCTTCAAGTGGGACTTGACACCAAGGCTGTCGTCAGGTCTCCCTCGCTCCGTGCCACGTCGTGCCCGTTCCTGCTGTTTAGTCTTCTTTGCTCACTTTGCTTCTCTGAACGTCTTACTCCAGTCCTGTCCTCTTTCTTTCTTTTTCTTTTTCTTCTTTTTTAAAGATTTTATTTATTTATTTGAGAGAGAGAGAGAGAGAGAGAGAGAGAGTACGCAGAGAGCAGGGGAAAGGGCGGAAGGAGAGAGAGAGAGAATCCCAAGCAGGCTCTGTGCTTAGTGAGGAGCCCAACGCCGGGCTCGTATCTCATGATCCTAAGATCATGACCTGAGTTGAAATCAAAAGTTGGACACTTCACTGACTGAGCCACCCAGGCGCCCCAGTCCTGTCCTCTTTCCCACTGTCCTTTCTGCCTGGAACAGGCTCCCGTTTGGCCCCTTCCTCTCCTGCGAGGCTCTCCCTCCCCTTATTACGAAGCCACTTGGAGGAATGGATGCGGGTACTCCTGGCCCCACATCTCACCATGGGACAACTCTAGGATCATTTTTCATTTGCGTTTGTGTGTGCACACCTTCTAGAGCCCTTGTCAGTGGACTAAGCTGTGAGATCACCATCTACTTTTTAAAAAAAATCGTAAAGTATACATAACATAGAGCTTTCCATTTTAACCATTGGAGGTGTTCGGTTGGTGGCATCAAGGACACTCACACCGGTGTGTAGCTGTTGCTACCGTCTATCTCCAGAACATCTCCATCTTCCCCGACAGAAACTCGGGACCCATTGAACACTACTTTTCCCTTCCCTCCTCCCTCCAGTCCCTGGCAACCCCCGTTTCATTTTCTGCCTCTCTGAATTTAACCACTTTGGGTCCCTCAGTGGAATCCTACATTTGTCCTTTTGGATCTGGCTTGATTTCGCTGAGCGTGAGGTCTGCGAGGTTTGTGCACGCTATAGCAAGCTGAAGCATACTCCATTGGATACACACGCCCAGTTTTGTTTATCCATTTATCTGTTGATGGACGTTTGTGTGGCTTCCACATTTTGGCTGTTGTGAATGAGGCTTCTCAGAATGTGGACCGTGTACAACGCACCTGCACGAGGACCCACTTTTAGTTCTTGTGAGTATATACCTAGTAGGGGGACTACTGGATCATGTGGCCCATCTCCTGTGCAAGGCTGATTTTACCAATTAGAAACAGAGCTTGGAGGCGCCTGGGTGGCTCAGTGGGTTAAGCCCCTGCCTTCGGCTCAGGTCATGATCCCAGGGTCCTGGGATGGAGCCCCGAATTGGGCTCTCTGCTCAGCGGGTAGCCTGCTTCCCCCTCTCTCTCTGCCTGCTGCTCTGCCTACTTGTGATCTCTCTCTCTGTGTCAAATACATAAATAAAATCTTTAAAAAAAAAAAAAAAGAAACAGAGCTTAAACACCTGGTGGGAAAATTCTCTCTTCCCCTCCCTTCTCCCCACTACCACCGGGTACCTCCCACAGACCGTATTTCTCTCCATGAATGTCAGTGTTACCCCCAGGTGGGTCAGGCTGAAACTTTGACATCACCCTGGACTCCTCTAATTCTTCTTCTTCTTCTCCTCTAATTCTTCTTCTTCTTTTTTTCTAAAAGATTCCATTTATTTATTTGTCAGAGAGACAGAGAGAGAGAGAGAGCACAAGCAGGGAGAGCGGCAGGCAGAGGGAGAAGCAGGCTCCCTGTTGAGCAAGGAGCCCCATATGGGACTCAGGACTCTGGGATCATGACCTGAGCTGAAGGCAGATGCTTAACCGACTGAGCCACCCAGGTGTCCCGTGGACTTCCCTAATTCTTTTACAGCCTGTACATAGGTGATTACCAGTTTCCATCGGCTCCATCTTCCAGATCCGCAGTCTAGTCCCTTCTCCGCATCTCTGTCCTTACTGCCCTGATCATGGCCGCCTTGTCTCTCATCATCGGGAGGATGGCAACTGTTTCCAAACCGCTCTCCCTGTTTCTGCCCTGGGTACTCTCTGGTCCCTTAGCATGGCATCAGGCTCCGTTCCTTTAAAGCATTAGTCAGTTCTTGTCACGCCTCACTCACGACCTTCCCTTGCTCTCTGTCTCACTCGAGGGAGCTCTCAAGGGGTTGCAGAGGTCTGTTGGCCCTCCCTGCTCTTCTGACCCCAACTCTCCTCCGGAACAGAGCTCCGGCCACCAGGGTCTCCTTGCTCTTCCACCTCAGGGCTTCTGCATTTGCTGTGAACTATGCCTGGAATGTTCTTTCCTTGACGAACTCTTTGTCCCCCAGTGTTGCTTGACCAGAGAGATCTTCTCTGGGATCTCACCTGAAGTACCAAAGTTTTCTTCCCGCGACCTCAGGCACCGCCTGTGCCTCTTACCCATTTACTTATCGCTCTCCCACGCTTGTTAATTCCCCAATTCCTTCATTTCCTTCTTCCTCATTAGAAGTGCCGTGTTGTCAGGGGCCTTGGTGGTTCTTAGAAATGTCCCTGATGGGGGCAAGGAATTCTCTCCTAAGAGAAAACAGCCTTTTAAGAACGTCCCGGTGAGAGCACTGGGCTCTGCGGGCTCTTCTGAGGGGTTCAGGGATTCAGCACAATCCACAATTTTGTTTTCACATTTTGGTGACAATCTAAGGAGAACAAAAAAGAATGGAAACAGGTTTTTGGCTTT
Source organism: Lutra lutra (assembly GCF_902655055.1). NCBI lineage: Eukaryota > Metazoa > Chordata > Mammalia > Carnivora > Mustelidae > Lutra > Lutra lutra. The sequence goes on along the minus strand of NC_062287.1, from coordinate 105,559,229 downwards.
TTTGATGATGGTCTTACAGCCAAGGAGTGCTGTATACGTGGTTTGTGGGTGGTGTTTGCCTTTGCGTGTGATGGGATTCTTGGTACCCAGTGATCACTGGAAGCAATGGCCTCTCATTCTTGATTCTAATTGTTTAAAAAGATTTTATTTATTTATTTGACACACAGAGAGAGATCATAAGTAGGAAGAGCTGCAGGCAGAGAGAGAGAGATGGGGGAAGAAGGCTCCCCGATGAGCAGAGAGCCTGATGCGGGGCTTGATCCCAGGACCCTAAGATTATGACCTGAGCCGAAGGCAGAGGCTTAACCCACTGAGCCACTCAGGCGCCCCTCACTCTTAATTCTTGAAATGGGGGTCACTTGTTCATGGATGTCTTCTTGCAAATCTATGATAATTTTTTTTTTTTCCTGTCAGACGTGTCTGAATTAACTATGAACTAGAGCAAAGGCTTCCAGGCTCCAGGCAGCAGGTTTATATGGTCAGAGACAATGGACTACAAGAGAGGCAAGAACATTGGCCTTAGAGGCAGGATCAACCTCTGTCTCTGAACTGGGTGGCCCTGGGTTTGTCAACCCACCTTCCTGGGTCTCAGTCCTTCATCAACAAAGTGAAATAGAGAATCTCCAAGTTCTCTTCCAGCTAGGACGTTCGATTTTGGGGGGTATGGTTGAGCAGAAATGTCCATTTGAACACCAAGAGAAATACTCTGTTGGTATCACGCCCAGAGCACCGGCAATGAGGATTAAGGTGCCCCTTCCAGGTTGCTTTCTCCTAATGGAGAAATGGCCTTTTCTGAGGACTTTACCTAAAACCACAGCCCCCTTCCTGTCTCATTTGTCCTGCTTGATTTTTCTCCATATTCTTCTTCTGTGCTTTTGAGAAAATCTTATTTTATTTTGGTTATTTCTTCTTATCTGTCTTTTCCTCCCAAAGGCCAAGTCTGTGAGGTGGAGTCTTTTTTAAAGATTGTGCCCCAGTGCCTTGGAATAGTCTATCATTTTGTAGAAACCGGTCCACATTTGCTGAATAGCCCAATGATTTGAGCACCTCCTTTGGTTTGGGTTCTGTGCAAAGTGCTTTACACTTTAATCAATACGTGTGTAAAGTAAGCGTGGTTATTAGCCTTATGCAATGGCTGGGAAAGTGGAGGCTTGCCCATAAGTGTCAGAGCTGGGCCTTGAACTCAGGTAAGCCCTGTACCTTGCCATATCTGTCCTTGGCTTTGGCACCTTTCAGCCAGGAGAACTCAGGTACCAGATGCTTCAAGGCTAAGTTAAAGCTCTGTTTTTTTTTTTTTTTTTTTTCCTTTTTTTCCCCTCCCTTCTTTCTGATACTGCTCTGCTCATAGGGAAAGGGGAGATCAGACTCTCACCTATGGATGAGACTACACTTTCCCAGTTGTATATCCCTGGCTCCTTTGTTGTAAATTGTCCATAAGTGCATGGGTTTGTTTCTGGGCTCTCTGTTCTGTTCCCTTGATATGTGTGTCTGCTGTTAAGCCAATATCCTACTGTTCTGATGATTGTGGCATTGTAATGTAGCTTGAAATCAGGAAGTGAAATCAGCATGGTTCATCTTTCTCAAGATTGCTTTGGCTCTTTTGTGGCTCTTTACAATGTTAGGATTGTTGTTTCCGTTTCTCTGAAAAATGCCATTGGAATTTTGATAGGGATTGCACTGAATCTGTAGGTTGCCTGGGGCAAAAACTAAACCCTTAGAGCCCTCCTTGGCTGCCTTTGCCTACTCTGACTGTCCAGAAAGCACTGTGCTGGGGTGCCTGGGGGGCTCAGTTTGTTAAGCATCTGACTTTTGATTTTGGCTCAGGTCATGATCTCAGGGTTGTGGGAACCACCCTTCCAGCTGGGCTCTGCACTCAGCTTGGAGTCTGCTTGTCCCTCTCCCTCTGCTCCTCCTCCACACCCTCCCTCAAATAAATAAGTAAATACATAAATAAATATAATCTTTAAAAAAAAAAAAAGGAAAACACTGTGCAAAACTTCAGAACTGGGTGCTTCATTATCTCCCCTCTGGTTCCACTAATGCCCTCATTTTAAAGCTGAAGAAAGGGAGTCCTGAAAAAGTGGAGTGTTGCGTGACTTCCACATTATCTTGAACTAGGAACTGGCTAATTCATGAGCCTTTAGCAGTCTGGGCAGTAAACCAGAAGTCCCAGGGAGGGAGTGTGGAGAGTCTACACGGCACCAGGGACTGCCCCCCCCCCCCCACCTGATGCTGTCACCATCTAGTGGCCCCCTAGGATCTCCCCTAACTTGGGTGCAGTTCAATTTCAGGAGGAGCCGATGCAGGCTTGAGGTCCCCTCCTCTGATCAGACCACCCTCCAGGCAGTTCTTCTTCATGTGAAAACCATGTCTTAAAAAATGTCGCATTTTGGTGTTCAGATGCACCAGGAGGATGAGTTTCAGGACCGTTGTGGTGCCAGGGGACGGAGTGGGGGGTGGTGGGGTTGGGCAGGCATTCTCAGGTCTTTACGTTTCTGACGGTGGTTTTCATCTTTTTCCTCCTAGGCTTTTTAGGGGTTAAATGCTATCAGGAAGAAGCAGGGAACGTTCTCCTGCTTATTCTGCACATTAGGAATGAGGAATATTTTATGCTCATGCATAAGCTATTGCTTTTTGATGTTCCGATTACAGATAGACTGTTCTTGTTCCTCTGTGTTACACACGAAATTGCACCGAACGGTACAAGATCAACTATGAATAATGTGCTTGAGTGATGTGGTCTCTGCTATTACTAGGTGTAGAAACTCAGGGGTGAAGAGGGTTGGAGATGGGGAGAAGGGTCAGACAATAATGAAAATAAAAATAAAATAAGGACTAACCCTCATCAGGCACTTTCTAGATGTCAGGCATGATGGAAGGGCTTTATGTGACTTAACTCATGGATCCTCATGAAAACCCTGTGAGGCGGGTACCGTTATATGCCTGTTTTACAATGAAGGCATCTGAGGGGCAGAAAGATTGAGTGACGGAGGGCTCGTAAGGGCAAAGTCAGGGTTTGAATCCAGGCTGGCTAGCTCTAGAGTCCTTTCTCTAGAATGCTACCCCTCATGGCCTTGTTGAAGGAAGGTTTCGTGAAGGAGGCAAGATTTGAGCCTCGCACAATGAGAGGTCCTGCAACATGGAGACAACCTGAGGGGTGGCCCAGGGATGGAGAGACCTGGCAGGCCCCCAGCAGAGAAGGTGAGACTGACCTCAGTCTGTAGAGGGCTTGTATTGAAGAGCAGTGGGAAGGATGGCGGAGGGAATAGGGTGGGGACAGATTGTAAAAGGTCTAAACATCCAGGTAGAGGGTTTGGTCTTGGTCTTTCGCCTTTGAAGTGTGTTGCAGTATGGCCTTCTAGAAGCAGGGGCTTGGGACCAGCGGCAGGTAGTGGGTAGGAGGTGTGGAGGCAGGATGGAAGCCCTGAGGCTCTAGCCTAGATGATGCAAGAGGAATGGAAGTGAAGGAGAGCCGTGTGGGAGAATTCATGGCCGGGAACAGCAGCTGGGAAAAGAACAGGCTTTGGGATTCTGCGTCTGGTGAGAGGTCCAATGTTGACTCCATCAGGCTTACTCACCGAAACCGCTATCTCAGGGAATTAAACATACGGGACATCATCAGGTTATATGTCTTAAACGTGCACCTGTTCGGGTAGCCTGCTAAAACTGATTTTTTTCCCTGTTGATTATTGTATCAGTCAAGATTTGATGAGAGAAGTGGAACGTCCGTGAGCTATAGAGAGAAGAGGGGCTCTATCCCCGGGTCCGAGCGCCCGTGCTGGTGGGAAGTCAGTCTGCGGTCTGTGTAAGGTGCTGTCCTGTGTCTCATCTGGGCCGGATCAGGGAGGGACAGTGGGTAGACAGCCCGGAACCATGTCTGGCCCTCACTGCCTGCCTTCTCCACGATGACCTGGGGGGCGACCCGAGGGGCAAGCTGGGGCCCTCATCCCAGAGCCGCATTCACCTGGCCTGGGAGCTGGGTTTGCCGCCGGCCCAGCGGCCACCCCGCGCCAACAAGGTGAGCCGGCGGGACGGCGGCGGCACGGATGGGGCGTGTGGGCCCCGAGCCTCCTTCAGAGCGGAGCAAGATGGCAGTGCTTGTCCTGTGCCTTCCAAACTTCCGAATGCCACAGGTTCCTCTCGGGGCCCCGCGCTGACCCGGGACCCTAGAGGGACGGGAATCCTGGGAAATGTACCTACGTGGACCCAGCCCCCAGCCATCACGCCTGTTCACACTCACAGCAGGTTCACTTTCCTTTAGCTCTTCTGTTCTCTTCAGGGAGGTGGCAGGAGGCTGTCGGCAGCTCCGCCTTGGGCCTTCACCTGCGAGGGCCGTCGCAGCAGGGCGCCGCAGACCAGGTGGCTGAAACAACAAATCTTATTTTCTCACAGTTCTGGAGGCCAGAAGCCCAAGGTCAAGGCCTCTCTCCTCGGCTTCTGGATAATGTCTCCTGTTGGGTCCCCCCAAAACTGGGTACCCCGATAACGGGTCCGTGATTAAAGGAGCGAGACTGATATAAAGCGAAGGTCAAGCAAAGCTTTATTTCGCGCCAAGCATCAGGCATCATCAGACCGACCGTCAAACAGACCAGTCGGGGCCGCCCCTCCAGAGAGGACGACCCCTCCGGGCTTTCCAGACCAACTTTTTTTTTTTTTTTTTTAAATAAAGATTTTATTTATTTATTTGACAGACAGAGATCACAGTAGGCAGAGAGGCAGGTAGAGAGAGAGAGAGAGAGAGAGGAGGAAGCAGGCTCCCTGCTGAGCAGAGAGCCCGATGCGGGACTCCATCCCAGGACCCTGAGACCATGACCTGAGCCGAAGGCAGAGGCTTAACCCACTGAGCCACCCAGGCGCCCTCCAGACTAACTTTTATAGAGCAAAGGCCATGTGGTTGGGCCTGGCCACACACAGGCGGCCAATGAGATTGTAACACACACACAGGAAACTCCACAGGGATGCCAGGCGACCAATTGAATTACAATTTACCCTAGTAGACATTTGAACCAGCCTATCACCTAGTTCAGAATTGGCGCCCAAAATGTGCCCCAAAGGGCTGGGCCCATACTCCTTGGTAGCTAGGAGACCCTAGGTGCCCCCACTGATTGAATACCTCCACCTGGCCTGACCCACCCTTGTATTTGGATTTTGTTACCTGGGACTGGTTTCCCGAACTTGCTTTTTTATTTTTATTTTATTTTTTTATTTTATTTACTTGACAGAGAGACAGATCACAAGTAGGCAGAGAGGCAGGCAGAGAGAGAGAGGGGAAAGCAGGCTCCCTGCTGAGCAGAGAGCCCGATGCGGGGCTCGATCTCAGGACCCTGAGATCATGACCTGAGCTGAAGGCAGAGGCTTAACCCACTGAGCCACCCAGGCTCCCCCCGAACTTGCTTTTAAATAAGTTCCCCGGTTGGGGGCAAGGTCAATTTAAGCTTTACAGCAAAATAGCGGTTCAACCGGGGTGGGGCTGCTCTGGCTGAATAGGCCCTTACACTCCTCAGCATCTTCCTTCTCTGCCTGTGTCCTTACGGCCTCTTGTGGGTAGGACACCAGTCCTACTGACTCGGCCCCCTCTGATGACCTTCCTTTACCTCAGCCACTTCTTGAAGGACCTGTCTTCAGACACAGTCCCATTCTGAGGTGCTGGAGGTTAGGATTTCTCCGTATGAATTCTTCGAGGACAGGGTTCAGCCTTTAACTCTTTCTCATCCTAGATACCTCGTGGTGAAGGATCAGGCCCGCACCTCTCCCAGCTGCTCAGCTCTTCCGTCTGGCTGCTCGTGGAAGGCAGCTGCTGGGCTTTTTTGGGAAGGTCGAGGACGTTATTTTCTGAGATCTGCTTTCCTGCCCGTGGCTGACCTTGCCCAGGCAACGAGCATTCCTCCGCGACACACATTCCGACTTGGTCAGATCCGAAAGCAGCAAATCCAGGGGGGATTTTTTTTTTTTTTAAATTTTTATTGCATGCAGAATTCCTCGCATAGCGGAGAGCTCGGGAAGGAAGGCCCTGTTCGGGGACAGAGGTCAGGCCTTCAGAGTTCAGGGCCTTCCAGAAAGGGTCAGGCTCTCCTCTGCTGATCCCAAGTTTGCTTGATTAGCCTCTGAATTGATGTACCTAGAATGAACTGGAACACAAGCCCCGAACGCAATTTAACCCTTGCGCTTTGTTTTCTCCCATCCCTAAACTATCAGCTGCTGGGAGGACGTGTATGTAGGAAGGGGCAGAGGCTAGCATAGCAAGGATGAGGGTTCTGTGGCTCTCACTGTCCAGGACAGCAGTCCACTGGGTCCTGCCTGCCCCCCCATCCCCTCTCCCGCGGTCACGGGCAGTGAGCTAAGGGCTGCCCTGCCTGGCAGGAAGCAGGGTCTGTGTGCTCGAGGCTTCCCTGAGTCCTGTCTCCTGCCCTCCCGCTAGAAATGGGGAGAGCAGGCTGTGAAACCCTTCTACAAATCTGGAGTTGAGTCAGAAGGGCACCTGGCATCTGACTGCGCTCTCCTCTGATTCCCAACTCCCCGGCCCTGGCCAAAGTTGCCATCACTTTTTATTGAAGTGAAAAATAGTTGAGATAGGACTATCCCCTAAAGCCACTTTGGAATATTTTCGAGAATAGTTTCACAGCGAAACAGGGAAAAGGACAAGATTGCACAGAGGGCTGGATCACCCACTTGGAGAGCCGGTTCTAGAAAGAGAACTTTGATTCCACGCACAAAGGAGAAAAGGAGTGGGAGACCTTGGGGTGGAGGGATGGAGGCCTGCTGCTTTTCCAGGATGTGTCCCCCCCACCACTGCTGCCCCGTGCATAGCGACAGGCTGTCAGAGTGACATCTTAATAAAAAGGGTCCTGAGCAGTCTGGCAACCTGCCAACCCTCCTTGTACCTGAGACAAAATCACTGGCCTGACAAACGGGTTGAGGTGATTTCCTGGTGCGTTTATCACTTTACCAGACCCCAGACTACCCGAGGAAGTGGGTCTCTTTCAAGAAAACAAAGCCATTTGAAAATTTGTCCAACTATCTTATTACAGTAAGCTCTGCAGCAGGCGTCTTTTCTCATCTTCACCGTCGGCCTTAGTGAAACTCTTGCATTCCAAGGCCCGGCAGGTCTTATTTTAAAGTGATTGTGCCGGGCGCACACTCTCTTTTCTGAGCACGGCTAAGGGTGTTCAATTTGGGAAAGGCGAAGGAGGAGAGAGGAAAAGAGGCCCTTTTCCACCAGTGCTTTCCCGGGGTCTAGAAAGGGTTTAACATGGCCCGGGTGAGAGCTGGGGGCTACTTGGTGAGGGGGGCGCTGTGGGAGAGCAGTGGCAGGGACGAGGGGGTGGTGCTGGGGGGGTCAGTTTTGGTTTGAAGGTCTCAGGGCCAGGTCCCTCCCTCCCCCCACCCCCGCCCCCCCAGCCCCAGCTGTAGCTGGAAGAAAGGAATGTTCGCTCTGACCAGACCTGCCCGGCTGAGGGCTGAGGCGGTGGGAGGTCGGAGACCATCCGGAGAAACCACAGGGAATATAGCGTGAGGAGATAAGGAGGCCAAGAGCTTCGCGCTCGAAAGATAACACTGTCTTCTGTGGCAGGGAGTTCCTCCCAGCCCAGCAACCGAGATTCTAGGTCTCTGGGCACCAGGGCCCCAGGGGCTCTGACCAGGCTTCCCTTTGTTCTCGGTACACACCCCCCCAGCCCTCCCTTCTGACCCTTTTCACACGGACCAGAGGCCTTTGCGTGCGTAATTCCTCTGGCCAGCAGTGCCCCAGCCCCCCCCCCCGGCCCCCCCCAATTATTCCTCAGGGTCTGATACAGCTGTCGCCCCTCAGGAAAGCCTTGAGGGATGGGGTCGGGGATCGGGGTCTCCGTGGGCTCCCTGCCCCCATCTCTGTAACTTCGGCTTCTTCACCAGATAATAACCGTTGGAAGTCAGCAACCTCCTCATACGTTTTCACGTGGCCGTCGGGCTGGTCCTGGCAGGCAGCTCTTGGAAGGTGCGAGAGTGGGAGAAGGGAGACGCCTGCCACATCTCCTGGGCCAAGGGACGGTCCAGATCAGGAAGGCCAAGCTCAGCAGCCTGGGACTGGAGGGGACGGCAGCTCCTGGTTCTCACAGAAGACCCTTGCTGTTTAAAAACAGGGCTTCCTTGCAGGACTCCTAAGATGCTGACTGTGTCGTAGCTTCTTCTTCTTCTTCTTTTTTTTTTTTTTTAAAGATTTTATTGATTTATTTGTCAGAGAGAGAGAGAGAGAGAGAAAACATGAAGAAGAGTAGGGGGAGCGGCAGGCAGAGGGAGAGGGAGAAGCAGGCTCCCTGCCGAGTGGGGAGCCTGATGCGATGCGGGGTTCGATCCCAGGACCCTGGGATCATGACTTGAGCCCAAGGCAGATGCTTAACCCACTGAGCCCCCCAAGCGCCCCGTAGCATTTTTTTTATTGTGGCAAAATATGCATAATCGAAACTTGACCGTTTTAATCATTTTTCATGTGCACAGTCTGGCGTCATTAAGGACAGTCACACTGCATGCAGCCATCACCACCAGCCACCTCCAGAACTTTTTCACCTTTCCAAACAGAAACTCTGTCCCCGTGAAGCACTCACTCCCCGCTCGCCCTCCCCCAGCCCCTGGCAGCCACCTTCCATTTCTGTCTCTGTGGATTGACCGCTCCGGGGACCTCTGATAGGCGGAATCACACAGTGTGTGTCCTCCTGTGTCTGGCTTCTGTCTCTGTCACAGCATTTTAAAACAAGGCCCCCCTGGTAATCCTCATGTAGGGGTCTGGATCCCTCTGAGAAATTCTGGTAGTGGCTGGGAGTGGGAGAAGGGGGGAAGCCTGGCACAGGGTTTGAGGGCTGAGTTGACCGGGAGGGTGAGGCAGGAGGGAGTCAGACAGTGTGGACAGAGAGGCGGAGGGGGCGAGGGAGGGTGGCGGCGACAGTGGGGCCCTGGGGTGAGCAGCCGCTGGTTTCTGGCAAGTATTCCTTAGGGCAGGGTGTTGGCCAAAGCCTGGGAGCTCAGGGTAGAGGGACAGTGGAGGGAGCAGTGTGTGGCCCACTTGGTCCAGGGAGGGTCCATGAGCTGTGGGTCACAGGCCAGGGGAAGGTGCTGACAAGTGGAGGTTCGCGCGGGGAAGGAGTGGGGAACGGTGGGTGAGGGCCACAGAAGGGGAGATAAACCAGAGGGGGAGGGGGCTGGGGGGTGTCAGAGCCACAGGAGTCAGCCCAGGTGGGGGCGCCAGTGAGAAACAGGGGCCAGATCCCACCCTAGGCCTAGAGGTAGATGGAGGGAAGTCCGAGTAGGCGAGTGGGGTCATTCGCTGTGGGAAAGCGGGCCTGTGGGCCCAGAAGAGAGATCTGACGTGGTGCCAACCCTTTGCCTCAATCAGGAGATTGCTCATACTTCCTCTTGAGGACGGGCCAGCTTATGGGCAGTGTGACCCTGATGGGGGCTCCAGGGAGTGGCTCAAAGGGCAGCCCCGCCTCCAGCCCAGCTCTGGTCTTGATCTCAGGGTCTGGAGTATTGGGCTCAGGGAGGAGTCTGCTTGTCCCTATCTGCTCTTTCTCTCTCAAATAACTAAAATCTTAAAAATAAGTAAATACAAATAAAATTGGTAAAAAATGTTGAAAAGAAAAAACCTAATTAAAAAAAAGTATATAGCGAGAGAGTGGCTATTGGCAAACCAGGATGAGGACTGTCACCAGAAATCCCCATGCTCTGGCACTCGGATGGCAGATTTCCAGCTTCCAGAACTGTGGGATACATCTCTGTAGTTTAAGCCACCCATGTCGAGTATTTTTGCCCTAGCAGCCCGAGCTAAGACACCAGGGGGGCTGTCAAACATCCTAGGGCTCACAGGACAGCCCCCCGAGACAAGGAATTATCCAGCACAAAATGTTTCACGTGTCGCTGTTGAGATCTTCTGCACTAGGGGAGCTTGGAACCGTCTGCACAGCAAGCTCTCCTCCAGGGATTTCGGGCCTCCCCACCTCTGTCTTCATCCCCATCTGACCCTTTCATCAACATCAGGTCTCATTCTGCAGACGCATGACAAAGCACTGGGACAATTAGTTGGTTTTTGAACCTTAAAACTTGTGTGGTTTTGGTGGCTAGGAGCCAGAATTCTAGCTACAGGGGTTATTCTCTAGATTATATGAGTTTTTTTCATGTAATTTTTGGTTTGTGATCCAGCACTCATATGGCGTGGATGAGCTGGGCTTCCTGCTTTCCCTGTTTTTTTCCACTTTGTGGACTCAGGCCATCTCTCATGCCACCATTTCTCTCCCTCGGGGAATTACCTGTTCCTTTACCTTTCTCTACACGGCGCCTTAAACCCGCCTCAACCAAGCTTTCGTTATAGTCTGGATATGTGAACACAATCCCAATATAATTAATATAACTAATATACTTATCCCCCAGTGGAAGATTCTGGAGGGTAGGGACTATGTGTTGTTTACTCATCTTTGAGCCGTTGGCACTGGCCCTGTGTCTGACCCGAGATCAGGCTGCAGGAAGTGTTTGCTGAACTGAATTGAACTTCAGAGGTACGAACCGTATGCAACAACTTCACAGGGAAAATGGCAAACGTGGGCCACCCATTATATGGATCACATCATCTAGGGGAGGAAGGCGCTGCTGCGGGCTCAGTGGGGTGTGCTGAGAACTGCTTGAGAGAGTGGCTATCTCTCCTTTTCAAACCAATCCCAGCTTCTAGCATGCTTTCCTCAGTGTCAAAAGGCTTGAGTATTTCAAGATGCATTTTTGGAATGCTAGGCGAGCCACGGTGGAGACGAGAAACATCGAAGAGCTCGGGTGTTTCCAGCATGTGTATGCTCTCAGAGGTCACTACAAAAGTTTGAGTTGTAGATGATGCCTTTTCTTCTAAGGAAATGCACTGATATTACTTTGAAGGCTATGCTTTGAATGTATTGAACTAGGAAGGACCCAGGCTCTGTATAACCACCAAGTAAACCAGGTCATTTAAGAGGGAAACTTGGGGACCCTTGTGAGGACGTGATGATTCAGGGGTAACATATTGCTTGTAAACGGTTTATTGCCCCACATAGTTAAAATGCTTCCTTATCTTCATTTTACTGTTGCTGGGCTTGGTAGCCTTTGTTTATATGATCGCAAACTCTTAGTCAGGGGAATGTTTGAATTAATAAGGTTTCATTTCATTCATTGATCTAACAAGTATTTATGGAATGCCCATTACGTTCCAGGTCCCGTGGAGAGCCATGAACAGACTAAGTCCTTGCCCTTTTGGAACATTCTAGTGAGGCAAGAGGTGATGATGGTTGGCAGAAGGGGAGGAAATATCTAGAACGCAGAGCTGACAGAAACTGCTGATGGACTGGATATGTGGGGGCAGTGGTGAGAGAGGGATCGACGATGACGCCTACGTTTTTTGGCCTGAACAGCTAACAAAAGGCCGCTGCCGTGTACCCGGAGAAAAGGGTCTGGGAAAGAAAACCCAAAAGTTCAGTTAGGGACATGTCACGTTTGAGACTGCTAGGGGAGAATGTCAAGGACATGGATGTGCGAAGAGAGCTCTGGTGTTCAGGGATGCAGTCCAGGCTGGAAATCCAAACTGCGGGTCGTATTGGTTTCTCCAGGTGGCTTAAAATAACAGAAATTTATTGTCTCTCAGTCTGGAGACAGCAAGTCCAGAAAGAAAGTGTTGTCAGGGCCATGTGCCCTCTGAAGGTTCTAGGGAAGCCTAAGCCTCTTGCCTTGCCTCTTCCTGGCTTCTGCCGGTTGCTGGCAAGCCTTGGCATTCCTTGGTTTACGGCTGTACCCTCCATTTCTGCCTCTTCACACCCATGGCCATCTTCCTTCTGTACACATCTGCATCTCTTTGTCCAAATTTCCCTCTTAGAAGGCCCCCAACCACTGCCCCCCCCTAAGCCGGAGGGTATGGGATCTAGAGCAGAGCCTGGTTCAGGGGGACATGTTCTAGAAATTCAGAGTAGGCATTCAGCTATGTTCATAGCCATTTCACGCAAGCACGTCCTCATTCTTGCAGCTAGCTGTTCCTTCGTGTTCTCTTTCTCAAAAGTGTTGGTCTGTAATCAGTAGGAAATAAAGATGCAAAAATCTTGATCCCTTACCAATCTTACCAGGTTGAATAAGATAGGAACCCAGAATTCACTTTGGATTTGGCGGTGTGGGTGATCTTGACCACGGAGGTTTTGTTGGAGGGAAGAGGAGGGGGTCCGAGTGGAAGCGGTTGACCAAGAATGGAAGATGTGAAAGGAGGCAGTGAGCACGGGGAGAACTTTGCTCGGGAGGACAGCGAATCGAGTTGGCAAGAGGAGAGAAGAGTGGGGTCCAGGGAGATATTCCTTATTCTTTAGGGAGGAGGATCTTGGACCTTGTCTACATGGTCAGGGGAAGGAGTCCGTGGACAGGGAGAGGTGGTTGAGACAGAAGAGAGTGATGTTGGACTGGAGCCCGCAGCTGGTGAGAGGGGATGGCACCCTGTGTCCCCCGGAGGGTGGGTCTCCGATGGGAAGGAGTGGGGGAGGGGGAGCACATCTGTGTTTAGAGTGAGTTCCCCAGTTTTAGCACTGAAAGTCCCACATCCTGGGAAAGCTTTGAAACGGAAAGTTCCATGTCCTAGGGCCACTCCCCACTGCCAGTCCCGGGCAGACTGGGACAGGTGGTCACTGTATCAACAGAACTGGCCTGAAGGGAGAGTTGGATACTGGGGGGCCGAGGGCTTGATGGAGAGGAGATGAGGTAGCCTTTGATCGTGGCTTCTATTTTCTGGGTGACATAAGGGGCGAGGTCATGAACTGAGAGCAGAGGCAGGGAAGAAGGCTAGAGGGGGGAGGAGAAGGTATGGAATGGCCATCTTGGGAAGGGGGAGAGGGAACTTGCTAAGAAATGGAGTAGCCTTTCCGGAACAGTACTGGGTGGTAACTTGAGATCTGTGGTCATAAACTTAAAAAGGGATAGCAGTCAGAGTGACAGTGGGGTGTACTTTCCACAGAAATCCAAACGGCTAGCATTCCATCATAAGTGATTTGTTGGAACACAGGACACTAATGGTGTTGTCCTAGGATACGGTGGAAATGGATCCATCGTTAGAAACACATTCCCGGTCTGTAGGACTTCCAGTTAAAAATAGAGCAGAAGCCAGCTCTCCTGAGAGTAGTTTAATCACAGATACTTTTACTCCCCCCCCCCACCTTGATTTCTTCCCTTAGTGGCTGTTCACAATTACTGGGCAGACCTGGTCACGTGGTCCACACCCTTTGTGTCTCCTCTCCCGCAGAAACACCTCCGGTGGGCTGGCTCTTACGGAATACTTCTTTGCCATTTGCAATTACAATGATTCGATGATTCGCACAAGCTACCATTTAACAATAACGGAAATAAACAGTTACCGCCCAGCTTGATTCCAAGAATCTTCAAGTTAAAGGGGTTTAGCTGGGTTGCTGATTTTGGCTCCTTCTGCCTGTTCTCTTGGCAGATTTTAAGACACGTGATCAAAGTAGGTAATTGAAACGGTAGCAAGGTGGAAGGATTTGGGGTTAGAACACTGATGTTTGGTCAGGAGACCTTACGAAGCTCACAGAACCTGCAAACCTTAGTTTTGTCATCAAAATGGAGCTAAAACTACCTGTGTGGCTGCGTTAGAAACTCTATAAAGGACAGTGTCCTGTGTCAAACACAGGCTGCCTATTGCTGTGGCGGCTTGCCATGTGGTTCTGTGCCTTTCTTCGATAGATTCCAATTCTGTAGCTATAATAAGAGAGACAGAGAGAACTCCTGATCCGCCGGGCATGGCTGTTGAGCTCCGGGACGCCTGGAAGACCCACAGTAATGAGGCCCTGGAGTGGGGACCAGGGATGAAGTGAGTGCAGGGGGTGGGTGTTGGGAGTGAGGCACGGGTGTGGGGTGGGGAGGACGGCAAGAGAGGGAAAATTCTGGACCTAAGAGTGGAGTCCTTCCAGGCATTGGTGAGCGCCTAGGGGCCGCCTTAAAATGAGGTTATGTCCTGGGTCCTCTGTTTTAGAAAGCAGGGGGACAGTTTAGAAAGTTTAGAAACGACTTGTTTGCCACTTAAGGTTTTCGCCTTCAAGCTATTCAGGAAATTCTACTCTATAAAGTGACTCATTCATTCCCTAAGGGTTCCGCATAGCCAGGGTTTTACTGGGTCGACCACAGAGGCACCAATTCCTGGAATATTGTTTCCATTTTGTCATGGACTATAACTTGGAGGTAATATTTTTGAATGCTCAGTTGTGGAGAACTCAAAATACTTTAAAGAAATTAGTTCTAAAATCCTTAGGTGCTCTCTTTCTCCTGTGACTATGACAAGTAGAAATGCTTGACGATCTCCAGGTTAGCTACTTTTAATGTACTTAAAAAGGCAACTTGGAGTCCAATTCTGCCACCACACTGGCATCTCCCCTCCAGGAAACCCACCTTACCTCCAGTTACCGAGGGGTCCTTTGGTCTTCTTGCCTTGCTCTCAGCCTCTGCCTTAAAATCCCACTGTTCTCATCTCTCTGGTTTCTGCAGCTCAGGGCTTGGTCTCCTGCTCCTCTCTCCCGAGCCACCAAAGAACTCCCCCTCCCTGCTTAATCTTATTTATTTATTTATTTTATTATTATTATTATTTTAAAGATTTTATCTATTTGGGGGGAGGAGAGAACAAGCAGGGGGTGGGAGACCGGGAGAGGGAGAAGCAGACTCCCCACTGAGTGGGGGAGCCTGATGGGGGGCTTGATCCCAAGAGCCTGAGATCATGACCTGAGCCGAAGGCAGACGCTTAAATCGACTGAGACACCCAGGGGTCCCCTCAAAACTGTTCAAAGTGAAAAGTGAAAGTCACCCCCATGCTCTTCCCAGAATAGCCCCTATCCTCTGGGAGAAAGTCTCCAAGGATGAAGGCTTCGGGACTGTGTCCGTGGACCCAGGGCTCCAGTTCTGTCTCCCGGAGCACTGGTCCCTCCCTTCTGCTGCACAGTGTCATGAGGGTCTCTCATTTCAAACACAGTAAATCTTTGGATTCGTTGGCAGGTCCCACTGTGGACAGTGCTTCAGGGACCTGCAAAGGACGTTTCCTGTGTATGACTTTGAGGAATATATCTGATCTCTGTGTCGCTCCGTTTCTTATCTGTAATGTGTGTGGGGGGTTAGGACACCATGGTCCTTAAGCACTTGTTGCTCTACCCTGTCTATGCATCTAGCCTCCTCCCCCTCAACTGATATTTCTGGTTTCTTTTTCTGCTATTATCATTTTCTTTTTTTGCTCCCCAGAAGGGCTTGTGTTGCTGTGCAGAGATGAGAGAGCTGGAGTCACCTTTTGGGTGGCTTGCTCTGCGACACTGCCAATCATGTGGCTCTTTGGGACTCTAGTTTCCTCATCTGAGAAGTGAGGGACCAGGACTGTCTGAAAGGAGACTTTCTGGTTCTGACACCCCTTGATTCTCATGACCGCCTCCTATCCAAGGGTGACTCCTCTGATCCTAATTGGACAGTGGCTCAGGGCAGGTGTTTGCTGCTTTCAGCACAGGGTGGAGATGGTAGATTCTGGGCAGTGACCCACTGGGGGAACCGGACCCTCTTCTAGAGTCCCTGAGTCAGCTCCTCATGCTCTGACTTCATTTTTTCACCCGGAGTGTTGTGAAATCCCAGAACATCACCCATGCCCACTCTCAACAGTGAGTACATTTGGAGCGAATTCCAACACTAAGTAAGAGACATTTGGAGATGACATCTCACCTGGGAGCTTGGGAACCCCTGCTCCTTGTCCTTGTGTGTGATTTGAAGGGGGCTAGGATGGTGCCTGTTCCATGTCCCAGGAACCCTCTGTGCCACACCAGGACAGTCAGTTCTCCTCCCGATGTCCCCCATCAGGGCCTGGCCCACTTCCTGAGTGGGCTAAGGAGCCGGCAGAGCGGTGAGACTCAGAATCAGCTGGAGTGCTTGAGGAATGCAGATTCCTGGGCCCCATTCTGGAGAGCCTGAGTCCGTAGATGGAAATTGCGTTTATCAAGGCCTCTGGGTGAGTCTGGGGCAGGAGGTTCAGGTGCCGCACCTTGAGACACACGTGGGGCTTGGGACGATGGGGGGAACAGAGCCCACTCCTGTTCTCACGTTGCTTGTACCATGGGCAAGGAGAAGCCCGGTGGGGAGCTAATAACGCTTACCTTGAAATGAGCGCTGTAACATGAGTCCCATGAGGACCGACAGATTTTATTCCTCCTCCCACCCTCCAAAGTAATTCGGTGCTTACAAAGCTTGGCTTTGTTCATTAAGAGGGTTTGACTGTGGCATTTTTCTGCAGGGGGCCTGCAGGGAAGGTAAGTTAGCGGCAAGAGATGTGGGACTCCCCAGTCTCACCACTGCTGCATCATAGGACCCACTGCTGGAAGGACAAGGGGGCCATCTCTAAGGCCTGTTGCAGCTCTGACCTTCTGGCATGGGGGAGGGGACGAGGAAGCTGTCCTCATCTTATTCTAGGTAGGTAGTTGTCATTTCTGTTGCTTCTGAGCTATCCCTTTTTCTAAGGTCAATCGATGAACTCGAGCGCGCAAGGGCGCTTCGCTACAGGAATGATGTGAAGAGGCGGCTTGTGACGGGGGAGTTGTGGTGGTTCCAGTGGGCTTGCTCAGCGCCCGCTGCTGAGGAACAAAGTGGCAGAGGCATCCCTCAGAGGGGAGAGGAGCGAAGTCACGGCTCCACAGGCCTTCAGATGAGGAACGTGAGGTTCATGGGCTCCTGGCAGGACGTGCCATCCATGGGGTTCCAGGAAGACGCTCTGGGGCCATGTGTCACCACTGGCCATGTTGGCTCTACCCATCGAGCTCATCAAGCTGGTCTGAGAGTTGGGCTCAGGGGCGCGGTCTTAGTTGGGGCTGCTGCGACACGGTACCATAGACTGGGTGGCTTATTAACACTTGATCTTAGAGAAAAGGCCAAGAAGCCTGGGTGGCTTATTAATGATAGAAACCTATTTCTCGAAGCCCTGGAAGTCTGAGGTCAGGGAGCCAGTATGGTCAGGTTCTGGTTCTCTTCCGGGTTGGGGCCTACCAGCTTCTCACTTTGTCCTCACATGGTTGAAAGAGGTGAGGGCATTCTCTGAGGTCCCTTCTATAAGAGCACTAATTCCATCGCTAGGGTCCCCCCCTTATTGCTAATTGGCCCCACCTCCTGAAATCACCAGTGTGTGGTGGGGGGTGGTGGGGTGGGTAGGATTTCAGTTGATGGATCCTGGGGGGGCACCAACATTCATGTTGCAGGGTGCTTCCAGGAACTGGTGCCCTGGGCATCCCCAGGGGCATGTTGTGATGGCTGCAAGTTGAATCCCGTCTCAGTCATTTATCAGCTTGGGTAAGGCGTTAACTTCTCTGAGCATCAGTTTTCCCATCTATAAAATGGGGTAACATTCCTTATGTTGTTGAGAAGATTGAATGAGATAGGCAGGCAAACTGCTTTAGCACAGCGCCGGATGCGGAATAAAGATTAGCCTTTATTATTATTAGTCACAGAAAGTGGCAGAGCCCCGAAATGAGGTCTGTATTAATTTGCTCAGGCTACCATAGCAAAATACCACAGACAAGGGAGCTTCAACACCAGAAAATCATTCCCTACAGTTCGGAAGTCCCAGCCAAAGGTGTTGGCGGATTTGCTTTCTTCTGAGGCCTCTGTCCTTGACTTGTAGATGTCAGCCTTCCCACCTTGTCCTCATTGTCTTTTCCGCATGCACGTGTGTCCCTAAGTCTGTTTGTGGGTGCAAATTTCCTCTTCTTCTGAAGACACAGTCAAACTGGATTAAGACCCACCCTATGGGGGCGCCTGGGTGGCTCAGTGGGTTAAAGCCTCTGCCTTCGGCTCAGGTCATGATCCCAGGGTCCTGGGATCGAGCCCCGCATTGGGCTCTCTGCTCCATGGGGAGCCTGCTTCCTCCTCTCTCTCTCTCTGCCTGCCTCTCTGCCTACTTGTGATCTCTGTCTGTCAAATAAATAAATAAAATCTTAAAAAAAAAAAACCCCACCCTATGGGCTTATTTTAACTTAATCACCTCTTTAAAGACACTGTCCAAATAAAGTCACATTTTGAGGTGATGGGGGTTAGGGCTCCACACATAGGTTTAGGGACACAAGTCAGCTTGTAACAAGGGCCGGTCTCCAGGCCAGGATCTCCGAGGATCAGACAGAAGAGGCCCCCCTATAGGGAGCCTGATGCGAGAGTGGGGCACAAGCTTGCATGGGGGCCACGCTGTGGTTGCCTGGGCAGCCCATCCCACGGGACTGTACTGCCAACTGCCGTGCATCTAGGGTTATGGTTGATGGCTGGGTTTGCTGGGGGCCCAGCCTGGCACGTGGGGTTGACATCAGCTCCACAGGTGGCATGAGGAGGTGAGTGTTCAGGATACAGAAGGGAGAGCAGACGGTAGCTCTAGAAGAAACAGGAAGATTGCATCCTTGCCAATTAGGGGGACAAAACAAAGGCAAGTTTGGGGATCCCTGGGCCCCCAGCCCAGCTCTTTTGGGTTCACAAAACTCTTGCTTTCTTTCATTGGTTCAGGAAACCCTTTTAAGGAAGACAGTGATGGGTGTTCTGGCCATTTAGGGCCTTCTCTTGGTTCTGGTCCACGCATTTCCTTAGGAAAGGCAAATCCGGCTTTAGCAGACAACCAGGTAGCTGGGGTGTAGGTCCTCAACATCTTGGAGGCTTTTAAGGACAGGCCTAGAGTCCAGCGTGGGAACAGGTGTGCCAGTCCACTAACTTTCAACCCCCGGATGAGCTCGTGAAGGTCACTTGTCAAGCGCCCTCTTCTCCCCTTCCCACTCTTCTCTTCCACGAGGGTCCTCCTGAGCTACTTTGTGGACTTCCCCAACATCCTGGCAGATCTGTCCCTGCTTGGGTTCCTGGACTCAGCATCTCTTTACCCGCCATTCAGCTTTGATTTTTGGCTGAAGGCGGGGCTCCAAGGATGGCATCCTGGCTGGTTGTTGCTGGAGTGAGGGTGGGCAGTACACGCTGTCGCCACGAACATTCCAGCTCCCTCACCTTGATCTCAAGGCTGTCTTGGTTTCAGCCTTTTATTCACATCAGTTAGCTAAATGGTTTGGGGATTTGATAGTCTCTTTGTTCATAGTCATTCTGAGGGTGCTAGAAATGGAAGAGGGCATTCTTTTCAAACCCTTTGGCTGTGTCAGAATTAACTTAGAGTCTCTCACTGAGCCCATGGCAGAATGTATTTAGACACAGTCCTTTTATGGGGAGATGTGTTCCTGGGACAACCCCAAATCCAGACTAGAATTCAAACTAATCTCCTACTTAGAGGGTCTCCTCAAGCCAGCCCTCCTTCTAGGGGAGCCGAAGCACTCTGGAGAACTTGCTCAGCTCCTATGGGCACCAGGTTGTAACCTTCTTGGAAGATAGTCGTGAGGTGCCAAGTGCAAGTTCTGGGTTCAAATCCTGGCTCTGCTGTTGACGAGTTGGGTCTTCTGGGGTGTTTCTGAGTCTTAGTTTCCTCATTTCTGAGTCATGCCTGACACATATTAAGTACTCAAAAAATCATGGCTGATTTTATTCTTTTTTTAAAAAATTCTTTGAGAGAGAGAGAATGAGTAGGGGGAGGAGCAGGAGGGGAGGGAGAAGCAGACTCCCCACTGAGCAAGGAAGCTGACATGGGGTTCGATCCCAGGACCCTGAGATCACAACCTGAGCCGAAGGCAGACGCTTAACTGACTGAGCCACCCAGGCGTCCCCTGATTTTATTCTTATTGTTATCATGAGTTCAACTTCCTCAGCCCAAATGGCGTTGGGTATAGTGGTTTCCCCTGGAATGAGGATAAGGTGGAAGAAATAACCCTGGAGCCACGCTGGTCCTCAGGGAAGCTGATGAGTGACAAGTTGGACAAGAGTGATAACAGTCAGCTGGAAGGTACTGCTCGGGGGAAGAACAACCTCAGTTGCGGGAGAAAGCAGAGACAGGTTTAAAATATCTGAAGCACGCCTTCTGACATGTCAAGAAAATGCTGTTTACCCTTCTGGAAATGCAGCACCTAGCAGTGGATTTGGTATAGAGATGGGATGCTCCTGGGACATCTGACTTTGTTTTGGGGAGCAGAGGGCCATAGGATCCTCATATTATCCTTGCAAAACTTGCAGAAACCCCTCTTGCAACTTCACAGGTTCTGTTGTGTGAGCCCAGAAAGAGCTCAGACTCAGGGGACAGGGGTTGTGGAAGACACTTACTGGCTTCGACCTCCATCACTCCCCAGCTTGGGAAGTTTTAGACAGAGGTCACATAAAACCATGGAAGTGCCTGTCTGCCTTCTCTACCCTCCAAGTAAAAGCAGCTGGAAAGAAACTACAGGAATTCAACTGATCCCCCTAATCCACTGTCACGTGGGATCAGAGCCCGTTCTTGCAGACAGTACAATGGCACAGGCTCTGGGGCATGGTGGGTAGAACCCCGGGCTCCAGAGTGGGGGTGCCTCCAGGTCTGGGTCCCCACTTACAAGCTGTTCTTCTTCTTTTTAAATTAATTTATTTAGTGGAGAAAGAGACATAGAGAGGGAGGCAGGACAGAGGGAGAGGGAGAGAATCTCAAGCAGATTCCCTCCTGAGTGTGGAGCCCGATGTGGGGCTCGTCCCCATGACCCTGAGAACATGACCTGAGCCGAAATCGAGTCTGATGCTTTAGAGACTGAGCCACCCAGGCATCTCACAAGCTGTTCTTAAATAGCCTCTGCTTCCCCCTTGCTGTAAAGGGGATGATAGTAACCATGCACATCATAGCTGTGTTGTACAGATACGATGAGACTATAGATGTGAAATCCTGGGCATGTAGGAAGCAATGTTATCTGTTACTGTAATTACTCTCTTTGGAATGGGATTTGTGATCTGCCTGTAGGCTTCTTGGGAATATTTTGCTAATTGTCATGAAGTGCCATCTGTCCTTTGAGACCATTATTATTAATATTTTGAGACTAAAGGCTTTTGGTCTTCTAGAGGCCTCTTCTTCTTTTTCTTCTTCCTTTTTTTAAAGATTTTAATTTTAAGTAATCTCTACACTCAGTGTGGGTCTTGAACTCACAACCCCAAGATCAAGAGTCACATGCTCCACTGACGGCCAGCCAGGCGCCCCTCAAGCGTCTTATTAGTAAGCGATCATTCGAAGCATTCCAGCAATTGGCCTTCCAGGTGGCTTGCTGGGCAAGGACCTGGGATGGGCATGGGTGAGTGGGGTTGCAGAGGGACCCGGAAGAACACTGGACCAGATGACAACCGTTCTCTGACCCGACCTTTTGCCCTGGGCTGCATTCCCCAAACCACCCGTGGTATTTGAACTGAAGTCTCACCCCCAGGATTGTTCTGAAGTCTTGGTGGAGGAGAGATGAGTTGAGACCCGCCCTTGGCATGTGGAGGTGATACCTCTGGCCTACAGCTAGAAGGGCTGGCTGAGATGCCGGCCCTTCCTGGAATCCTGAGCTGATCTCTCCACCAACCTTCCCAAGACTGTTTTTTGAAAATGTCATGAGTTTTTGATATTTACTTCAGTCAGCCTCTTCTGAATGACTGCTGCTGTGCTAGGCCCCCAGAATGCAAATAGGTGAGAGATATCCCAGTCTGTAAGTCCAGCGAGGCAAGGGCTAGGGGCTCTTGGAGCTCCCTGCTGACAACTTCCTGTCCCCTCTCTGCTGGAGAAGGGCCAGGAGGGCGTTCTGCTCCTGGAGACAGCAAGAGCAGAGGCTCTGAGGAGGTATAACAATGCGGTTCATTCAGGAAGTGAGTGGCCTCAGATGGAGGAGCAGGTCGCGTGGGCGGGTCAGAGTGCCACCTAGGAGTCCTTATCTTTGGGGAGTGGGAGCCACAGGAGGCTTTTAATATGAGGAAATGACACCAGCTGGCTTTTGTTTTTCTTAGCTATCACAGTGATGGGTATTGAACATTTCTTGTGATAGGCATTAACTAAAGGCTTTACCAAGTTCTCTTTTTCTTTTTCAAGATTTATTTATTTTAGAGAGCAAGTGGGCAGGCAAGTGAGCGGTGGGGAGGGGCAGAGGGAGAGGGAGAGAATCCTGAAGCAGGCTCCCTGCTGAGTGTAGAGCCCAACGTGGGGCTTGATCCCAGGACTCCTGAGATCATGACCTGAGCCAAAATCAAGGGCCTGCTGCTTAACCAACTGAGCCCCCCTAGGCATCCCCCAGGTTATCCTATTTAAGCCTCTTACAGATGAGGCTGGGAGAGCCCACGGAGCCCAATTGTGTAGCGGCAGATGAACCCCTGTCTCTCCAACACCAAAGTCCTTGCTGTCCACGGCTCCTCCATCTCCCTGAACCTCAGAGCCCCGTCTAGAACACCTCCCTCATGGGGTTGTTTTATGAACTTGGGGGGTACTCGGGCACTTGGTACAGTGCCTGGCACATTGTAAACACCCAACAATCGTTAGTCACTGTTATTTTTAGCATTGTTGTTGTCATCTGTTGTAGAGAGTGCTTGCTGGCGTGTCAGGTGCTGGGTGGTACCTTGAAGTTTGAAACCACACGGGCTGGTGGGAGTAAACTGTGCTAATAAAGCCAATCCTGCCAGAGCAGGGTGCTGACTAGGGTGCACGGCATGAGTCTGCCTACACCCACCCCAGTTGCTGTGGTTTCCGACCTGGGCACCTCATTCTCTCTGTCCTGGGTGCCTCTCCAGCTCTGGTCTGGGTGACCCCATTCTCACAGCTCCTTCTCTGATGCTTCCTGCTGAACCTTCTGGTTTCAGTTTTGCTACAACTGAGCGGAGGCCCACCCCACCAGTGGCAGAATGGTGGATGCACTGGAGGGACCGAAGTCCAGGAGGCTGTTGAAAGTGTCCAGGGGAGACAAGGTCAAGGCTGGAAGGTCACAATCATGGGAATGGAGAGAGAAGACAGCTTTTGGGATATTTCGGATTTAAACTGATAAGATGTGGCATTCTGACATCACAAGGAGAAGACAAAGGGAGATGTGAAAAATAAATAATATCTCTCACTTCAGTGGCCTGAGGACCCTAGTGTTTCCCTTTCTGTGCTTCCTTCAGTGGATCTTATCCATTCCTATGGCTTTAAATACATTTCTAGGATGACAATCTAGACAAATTCCCAATTCCCTGAGCTTCAGCCTTGAGTACTTAGCTGTCTCTTGCTCTCTTCACTTGGATGGCTCTCAGGCATCTCAAACACAACATCTCCAAAACAGAACTCCAAATATGATTTGTCTGCCTTACCCCTAAACCTGCTTCTCCATTTCAATTAATGGTACAACTCTTCCTTGTGTTCAAGCTAGAAAATATGGGGATCATCCTTGATGCCTCCCGCTTCCTTACCCCTGGGCTCCCCCTCATCGGCTAGTCCCCTAATTGCTTCCTTGGGAATACATCACAAGGGAAACACGTAACCATCTGCACTGCCGCTGTCCTGGGCCAAGCCACCCCCATCTCTCACTGGGATGACTGTGAGTCCACACTGCCTCCCCTCTTCTACTTTGGCTCCAAATTCCAGCCACAGTGATCTTTTAGGAGCACAGATTCCACTGGACTATTTCTTCTTACCTCATGAATTCCAGCTGCACTTAGCATAGCAACCACCACCTTCCAGAGGCTTCCAAAGTCCTGTACAGATCTCAGCTTCATCAGACTCCCCCCTTCCCTTCACTCTTCTCTGGCCTCACTGGCTTCCTTGCAGTCCCCATAACGTGCCGGGTCTTTCCTTCCTCAGGCACTCACCTATGGTTCATGTTGTTCTCACTGTCTGGAATGCTGTGCCCCATCACTGCCGTCGCTGTTCCTTCTCACCCTTCAAACTCCAGCCTAAATGCTCCCTCTCGGGTCACTGCCTGCAGCCTGAAGAGGTAACACATCTTTCTCAACATCCTCTTTATCTTCATTCAGAGCATGGACTGATCACCAGCTGAGATCTGTTACTTGTTCATCTTGTGTATTGTTTGTCTCCACCACCTAGAGTGTCAACTCTATGAGGCTAGCCAGGCATATAGAAGATATTTGTTGAGTTAGTAGCCAGTAGATGAAGAGGGAACACACCGAGGCAGCATGGAGGGCCAGGAGAACCCCGGTATTCAAGGGGTGAGCAGAGGGGCTGTCAAAGGGTCATGGAGACTTGAGAATGAGGGACAAGAGAGAAGTGTCAGTAACCAAGAGGGGAATGACATTGGTTGGGGATGCTACTGGCTCCAGGTAATGGCAAACCTGTCCCGTGGTGATGAAGACAAGAGATGATTCTTCTCGTAGTCAGAATGTTTGGTGGCAACGCTCTGGGCCAGTGTTGCTCAGGCACTCTTGGCCTTCCCTCAGCCTCAAGTATCACATCCTCACACAACTGAGTTCAAAGACAGGAAACAGGGAGCAGGGTGGGGCAGACATCCTCCTCACATGTTTCTCTCTTCTTGGTGGGGGGTGAGATGGTGACAGCGCTGCCCCCAGAAGACTCCAACAGGTGTTCTTCCATATTCCACTGGTTAGAAAGGACACATGCCTGCCCTTGGACCAGGGACTGGGCCCACCTTGCTGAAATACAAGAATCACTTTCCTGTCCTTGAACAAAGTTGGGCTTGTGCCAGCTAAGGAGAAGGGGAATGGCTTTTGAGTAAGCAATGCACCGTCCTTGCTCTAGGCACATTTCACAAGGAAGAGTTTTTTCTGTTGGTCACATAGGATGGGTATGGAGCTGGGTACGGCTGCTGGAGTTGCTGCCCGTAGACTGTGTGTGCCCTTGAGAGAGTAGTTCCCATAGAGTGGTTGGGCCGGGCTGTCCACTACAAGCTTACGAATTAGTGGGAGAGATTTAGGAGAGGAAGGTAGATGACCAGGAAATTTGATGTTGAAGGTAAGAGGAGAGATGGGACAATCTCTGGCGGCTGGAGGCAGACGCAAAGAGGTCTTTCCAGTTTGGGGCAGACTTGAAGATGTTTACTGGATGAGCCAAAGAAGCCAGCAGGAGAGAGGGGGGAGCAGGATGGGGTAGTTGAGTCCCTTGCCTTGAAAGAGGCATGGGGATGGGTTCAAGTGCACAAGAGGGGTGGCTGTTACTGGGCGGAGCGGGGAGGCTTTTCTGGAGACTCAGATGCCTTCTGAGATGGGAGAAGATTCGCGGATGGTGAAAGTGACCAGGGATGAAGTTTCCCCTCACTTTCCTTTGTGTGACAATGGGCTCATGCAGAGAGTGAATGGGTGACCTTGACCTTTCCAAAGGTTAGAACATTTGTTTTAACATTCTGATATAACAGACTAACAACAACAACAATAACAACAACAACAACAAAACCACCCCAGATCCATCTGTGTGGTTGTACTCCGAAAGTCCAAGGACAAAGACTAATCCTTGGGTTTTCTCGGTTCAGCGGAACAGAGCCGCCCAGCACATGGTCAGGGGCGTGGTTGTTATATCATACTGTCTAGAAGTTGCAGGACACTTAACAGACAGCAAGAGCTTCCAGATCCTGCAGCCGATGGGCAACAGGGTGGAGGGGCGCACGCCCTGAATTGGTCAGAGAGGACTTGGGTCCTAGGTCCAGATGCACCACTTACATGCTGGGGTTCGCTGTTATCCTCCAGGCCTGCAACCTCATCTGCAGGGAGCTGGGCTGTTGACAGCTCCTCTCCTCTCTCCTCTGCCCACAGCTTTAAAATGTGCATGCTCCTTACTGGGAGCTAGGGGAGTGCCTTCCTGCCCCCTCCACATCCCTGTCTGGGGAGTTTTGACTCTGCTCAGTACCCCTTGGAACAGGACAGTGTTTTCTTTCACCATTAACCCTGGTCCCTCACTTCTGGCATCTTCTCCCCTTTGTTTTGGGGAATGATGGCATAAGGCCCAGCTAGTGGGATTGGGAGCCAAACCTTTCTCCTCTATTTATTCAGATCGTAGCTATGGATGCAGCAAAAAGCAAACAGAAGTTTGACTAGATATATGGGCTCAATATTCCACAACATTCAAAGCTGGTGCCTACTTACGTAGGAGGTATAAAACACAACATTATGTTAAAATGAATAATAGCCCCAACAGAAAAAAAGAGGTTATTTTTTAAGAAAAAGTCCTTAGGAGGCATGTTCAGATGCTAAATTGGTCAGATTGTCTTCTTCTCAAGGCCTCGTTAATGTCCATCCACACCCTGTGCTGTCTCTCGGGGTGAGAGTTCTAAAGGGGACATGTCTTCTCTTAGGTCACCCTGTTTAGCTGGCATGTGGGGTTGGATGTTGACCTCAGGAGGGTTCGTGCATGTCTCATGGCTTCGCTGGGGGATGCCGATGTTGGTAAGGAGTGGGGAGCGGGATCCCTGAGTCCCATCAAAGCTACTGCAGTCAGATCAGTCCTGCCCATCTCTGCATCGCTTGGACTCCACTTCCTCATGACGAAAATGTGACTAACGATAGTTTTGCCCTCATGGGATGGCTGTGGGGATTCGATGAGTTTACACTTGGGAAGTGTCTAGGAAGGTGCCTGGATGGAATCAGTTACTCAACCCACCATCACAGAGGGCCAGCAACTTGTCAGTTACACCTTGTGGGAAGGAAGCCCCAGATGCATCTCTGCCCTCAAGGAGTCAGCATCTAGCTGAAGAAAGAACATGGACCTTGTAGAAATCGATAGAGAACCAGAGCAGCCTCCAAGACCAGCCCTTCCCAGTGGCACGGATGACTTCCTGGAGGGCCAGCAGCTGCTGGGTGGGGCGCGCTCTCAGCCGGCCCTGCTTCATCTCCTGGCAGCCAAAGCAGGGAGAAAGGAGAATCTGGTGTTCATTGTGTGGTTGTTTCTAATTTCCTTCTGCTTTCGAGATCCTCTTTGGAGGGAGAACAATGCCCTGAACAAGGCTCAGGCTTCCTTGTCCAGGCACCCGCCCAGCTGTGGGGGTGGGGGTGCCGGAGAGAATACAATGGCCTGCACTCCCAAGGGCAGACGGCGTTTGACTCCTGTCCTCTGAGAGTGCTGGGGATTGGTGGATGGTTCGAATCCCAACCTATTGTTTGCTGTTATATCCCTGGGGCTTTGAGCAACTCCCCCCATCTCATTAATGACAGCTATTTATAAACTGTCCCTATTTGCTGAGGAAGGACAGTTTTTCCTGTACTACCAGCTACAGGTACTGATACAGGAAAGTTCATCTGAGGCTGGACCTCCCATGGCACCTAGATTCTAGAGCCACTAGGCTGCGCCATGTTCTCCCGCCACCATACCCCTGGCAGGAGGGAGTGCTGCTGGGTCCTTGACAGCATGGCCCTGGCCAGGGCCAGCGCCCGGACCAGTACGGGAGGGATCCTCAGCAGAGGGCCTTGGAATGGACATTTCCCCAGCCCATGTCTTGTAAGTCTGGTGGGAGCAGAAGGCCCAGGACTGGGATCAAGGAAAGGGCACGATTTCCGCATCCCTTTCTGTCTTCATACTTGTCCTCTTGTTTGTGGATCTCTGTACATTCATCAGCCTTGCTGGGTTTCTCTTTTACCACCGGAAATCAGAATGAGTGACCCTCAAGGGGAAGCAGGGCAGGAGAAGATCAAAGGGCTGGCTAGGGTCTTGCAAATCCACAGGGCTGTACTGAGGGAGAGGCCATGGGAGCGGCAGGTGGGAACCCAATGTGCAAGAACTAGGGCTGGGCAACTGCCTCTAAGCGGGGGTCCCACACTTAAGTCCATCTGGGGCCACCATCATCCCCTCTGCACACCCATACCCACTCTGTACACTGTTTGTTTAATGGTCCTCTTGAAATAGATTTATTTTTAAAAGCCCACATTTAATTACAAAGAAATCTTTGTCACTACCATAAATGAAATCTGGCATTTTTCTAATAATTGTCGGCACAAGTTCATCATGTTAAAATGAAAATATTCATCATGGACCCGCTAAAATCTTGAGCCTTGTGTGAGTTCTTGGTGTGGACTTTCACACAGAAGGGCGTCTCCGTGGGTGTCTGATGGTGACATTGGGGGTGAGCTTGGTGTTGGCGAGAAGTCATGAGTAGGGTGGTTCGTGCCCATCATCGAAGACGTTTCAGGAAGGCACCTTGCTGCTTGACCTGAGGCTACTGGCTCCATGTCAGCATCTTCAATGTGGGAGAATGACAGTGTCTCCTTCAGAGGCTGGGTGAGGATGGACCCAATTCACGTATGTATAAGGTGTTCAGAACAGGGTCTAGGGTCTAGTAAGTGCTCAGTAGGGGTTAACAGCCACCATAACTTGGGAGGCTCCAGCCTTAACTTGGGGGCTGTCCTGGGGATCCCATCACCTGCCTGTTTGGTGACAGGGCCAGAACAGACCTGATCTCCAGGCTCCCTCCTGCTCTCCACCCACCTCTGTTCCTCTCCAACTCCTCCTCTCGGGCAGGTGCACCCAGGTGGTATGTCCGTCATTTCCCTCACGATGATAGAATTAAAACTAAGATGTGGTCATGGCGTTAGTCATCTCAAAACACTCCTGTTGGCATGGGTAGTCATCCGTGCCCACTGGAGTCTCTGGAACAGACTCTCAGGGATCAACGGTCCCATGCACACGCTGGGGGCTTGTCCAATCCGAGTCTGCTGCTCGATCTGAGCAGCCCTGGTTGTTTCTGGAACAGGACCTGTGGCTTGGAGGGAGAAAGTTGCTGTGGGAAGCAGTCCCAGGTTCCCTGGTGGGACTGGAAATTCTGCCTCAAGCCCTGGAATTTTGACTTCCTGTTTGGCCTGGCTTTGTTCCCCCACATATTTGGCTGTGGTGTATCCTCTCCCTCCCCCTCTCGGGATCCGTTTCCTCATCTGTAAAATGAGGGGGTTGCACTAGATTGTATCTAAGGCTCTCTTCGGCTTGAAAAAGCTATGATTTGCCTCCCACCCCCTTACTGTTCCCTCAGGCCTCTTGATTGACAGAGGAAAGTGGGAAGGAAATGGGCGGAACCAGAAGAGCTGTGCATCCTACAGCGTAGAGGACGGGGCCCCATAGCACACGAGTTCCCAGCCCCAAATGTCTATGACACTGAGGCTGGGAAACCTTGCATTAAAGGAGAGGAGACGAAGGGAGGAAAAAGCAAAGACATTGTAAGTGCCCTAGAAATGACAAGTGGGTAGGTGAATGATGATAAAAGGGCAAATCCAGGGTGAAAAAAACATGCGTGGGGAAAAGTTTTATAAAGGGGAGCAGCGAGAGTGCTAGGATGGGAAGAATGTGTCTGCCAAGTTTTCACAGTTAGGGTTTCGGAGTAAGCCGCTGGTTTGAGAGTGTAAACAGTACTGAGGGGGACTGATATCCTCCCTTCTCCTTTCTGGATCATTTTGGAAGACGTGTTCCCCAGCCCCCCCAAATTAGGGTCTCTGGAATTACAGAAATGCAGCCAGTCAGCAGTGGTCCCCTTTGATGCTCTATGTTGGCCTTAGGATAACAGACTGGTTGGTCCCAAGACAGGCAGTCATTGTCCTGTGAGCAACACCATGCAAACAAGTCATGGTGAGGTTTTCTTTCTTTCTTTTTTAAAAATTAAATTTATTTATTTATTTATTTGACAGATAGAGATCACAAGTAGGCAGAGAGGCAGGCAGAGAGAAAGGAGGAAGCAGGCTCCCCGCTGAGCAGAGAGACTATGCGGGCCTGGGATTATGACCTGAGCCAAGGCAGAGGCTTTAACCCACTGAGCTACCCAAGTGCCCCATGGTGAGGTTTTCTGTGCAAACTTCGCTCCTTATTGAAAAAGCTGCTAATCTCCAACTCCAGAGGAAGATACAGGGAAAAGGAGATTAAAGGAAATTAACGTAGAGTGGATGTCTTCGTGACCTTGGGGGTGGACAAAATTTTCTAAAACAAGACCGAAAGCACTGACTATAGAAGAGAAACTGGTAAATTGAGCTTTATCAGAAGTATAACATCTCCTCATCAAAAAGCACCATTCAAAACATGAAAAGGCAAGCCTCAGTCTCAGAAGAAATCTGCAATACATATCTTCGAACAAGTGTTCACTTTCAGGATCTATGAAGAACCATCATAAATCAATAAGAAGGGGACCTGGGTGGCTCAGTGGGTTAAGCATCTGCCTTTGGCTCAGGTCGTGATCTCAGGGTCCTGGGATCGAGCCCCGCATTGGGCTCCCTGTTCATCAGTGAATCTGCTTGTCCCTCTCCCTCTGCTTCTTCCCTTCCCCCTGCTTGTGTTTTCTCTGTCTCTCACTCTCTCTCAAATAAATAAATAAGTAAATAAATAAAATCTCTAAAAAGTCCTTAAAATAAATTAGTAAAAAAAGATGATGACACAATAAAAATTGGGCAAAAGACTTAATACTCACAAGAGATCATATCCAGATGGCCAAATGAACTATGAGAAGGTGCTCGACAACTTCATTCATGAGGATGATGCACGTTAAAATTAACCATGAGGACATAGCACTACACACCCACCAGAGCAGCTAGAATGAAAAAGTGACAAGACCAGGGGTCACTGGCGATACAGATCCACTGGAACTAGCATACATTGCTGTGTGGACTGTAGAAATGTACGATCCCATAGGAAACTTGTTTGGTAGTTTCTGTTCAAGTTAAAGATATGCCTACTCCTTCACTCAGTCATTCCTCTCCGCGTATATGTATCTAAGAGATACGACCGCACAGAGATATGTACAAGAATGTTCCAAAGCATTGTCTCCAAACTTGAAGTTCCCATCAACGGCAGGTTGGAGCAGTAAACAAATGGTGGCATATTCCTACGGTAGAGTATGACACGGCAGTGGAAGATTACACGTTATAGGATTTCATTACTACGAAGGTCAAGAAGAGGCAAAGCTGACATAGGAGAGGTCAAATTTTAGTTCTGTCTGGTGGAGCAATGGACTGAGAAGTCACATGAGAGAACCTTTTGGGGTGCTAGAAATATTGTGTGTCTGGACTGGGGTGGTGTTTATATAAGTGCATATATGTGTAAATGATGATCAGGCTGTCCATTTATGCATTTCATTCTATCTCAAAGATTTATTTATGTATTTGAGAGAGAGGGTGAGGGGGGTTGGGGGGTGTTGGGAGGGTGGGAAGGCACAGAGGGAGAGGGAGAGAAATCCTCAAGCAGACTCCCTGCTGAGGGCCCCCGACGCCTGGGGCTTGATCGCAAGGTCCTGAGACCATGACCTGAGCTGAAATCAAGAGCTCAGCAGACTGAGACACCACACAGGCCCCCAATTATTTTATTTTATTTTAATTAATTTTATTTTATTTTATTTTATTATTTTATGTTATTTTAATTGCACTTAGTTAATGTATAGTGTTATATTAGTTTCAGGTGTACAATAGTGTAATGCAACCCTTCTGTACATCCCTCTGTGCTCATCATGACAGGTGCACTACTTGTGTGTTTGACTGTGTATGTGGTAGACTTTGATTGAAGAACATGAAAAGAAATGCAGATTCCTATGTCCAAGGGAAGTAGTAACAATAGTAATTTACTGAACACTCAATGTATGCTAAGTGTTTTATATAGATTATTTCATTGACTCCATCCAAACCACCCTGTCAGCTAGGTATTATTCTCATTTTACAGAAGATGAAACTGGAACTTCAGAAGGTAAATAGCTTGCCGAGCCTCACCGCTGCAAAATGGAGGAACCGGAACCTGGGCACCGCAATCTGTGTTCTTGCTACTTGGCTTGGGATCTTAGGGTGATGTAGGTGTGGCATCAAACTTCCTCTCCAAGCATCAAAGCCTTGGATACCATTAAAAAAAATTTATTTATTTATATTTGAGAGAGAGAGAACGAGCGATAGCAAGAGAGAGGGTATGGGGGGAGGGGCAGAGGGAGAGGGGGATAGAGAATCTCAAGAAGACGCCATGCTGAACGTGGAGCCTGATGCAGGGCTCGATCTCACGACCCCAGGATCATGACCTGAGCTGAAACCGAGAGTCGGATGCTCAACTGTCTGAGCCACCCAGGCACCCTGATACCATTTTTAAAAAAATTTGGTATATATTTTTAAAAGATTATTTATTTATTTATTTGACAGACAGAGATCACAAGTAGACAGAGAGACAGGCAGAGACAGAGGAGGAAGCAGGTTCCCCGCTGAGCAGAGAGCCCGATTCGGGGCTCGATCCCAGGACTCCGGGATCATGACCTGAGCCTAAGGCAGAGGCTTTAACCCACTGAGCCACACAGGTGCCCACCCTGATAGCATTTTAAAAGAAAACCATCATGTCTCCTCACATTCCAGGATTAGATCCCTCTACTGTCTTAAAAAGAAGAAGAAAAACCCCCCGGCATTGAGTGGGGAAACTTTCCATGAATTTGTTCTAATTGGGAGAAGAACCTGTGGTTTCCTACCCGCCCTGCTCATCCTAACTGTTCTGCGTTGTAAATTTTCTGAGGAGGAAGCATTGGCCACAGCAGTCAATACTGGAAGCCAAGCTTGAGCTCCAGTTCACTCCTCTTAAACCGGGAGGCTCTCAGGAAGTTATTTAGCTTCTCAAAGCCTTTGTTTCCTTGTCTGTAAAGAGGGGACTTGGTACTTACCTTATAGATTCACCGCAAGGGTTGAATGAGGTCATACCTAAGAAGCCCTCAGCCCAGCAGCAGGATCATAGCAAGTGCTCGGTAAAGGGTAGTATAGAGATGTCGGAGCTGGGGCACCTGGGTGGCTCAGTCATTAAGCGTCTGCCTTTGGCTCAGGTCATAATCCCAGGGTCCTGGGATCGAGTCCCGCATTGTGCTCCCTGCTTGGCAGGAAGCCTCCTTCTCCCTCTCCCATCCCCCTGCTTATGTTCTCTCTCTCGCTGTCTTTCTCTCTCTGTCAAATACGTAAATAAAATCTTAAAAAAAATGTTGGAGCTGATATTGAGTTGGTTCCACCCAGGGCTCTTAAGGCTTAGCACCTTTCTCCTTCAAACGATTCAGCACACATATAAAAAAAAGTTATGGGAATGATTTCTCTAGAGTGGAGACACTTTGGGTGGGGCAGACTCTCAGTGCTTTACTTAGAGGTGGGGGAGGGAGGTCACTTTCAGCGAGACTGGTCAGACAGAGGTATTAGCTGGGTAGGACTTTCAGAAATGGGTAAGATCTTGTCACAGAGACGGGACCAGGAAGGTGAGGGAAGGAGGTGGTACCTAGAGGGCAGGGGGTGCGTCTGGGAGTGGTAAGCTGACCAGTCTGGAGGGCGCCTAAGATTTATGTAGGAACTACTGGAAGATAAGCTTAGAAGGGAAGGCTGGCTCCGGATGAGGTCCCACTAAGGACGCTGGACTCCATCTGCAGGAAGAGGAGTCACCGACCATGGTTGAGCAGGGAGGGGGTAAGATGAATCCAGGGTGGGCACACCCACATGGGAGGTCAAAGAGACTGGGCCAGGAAGCCAGTGAGGAGAGAAAAAATGCAGGGTCAGGTGGGAAGGAGTTCGGTGTGATCTGGGGAGCATGGGGGAGGACTCCTGAAGTCTTGGAGTCAATTTCTTGAGTTTACAAAGCAGAAAGAAAGTCTGTGTGGAGATGGTAATGAAAGGGATTTCATCAAGGCTAAGACTGGAGGGGGCGCCCCTCATCCCTTCCTGGGTCCTCCCCTTCAGTCTGCTATTTGCATGTCCTCAAGAGCACAGTCTCCTCTTCTGGTTTTGGGCTTGCGCGAGGCACCCTAAGAACAGACACAGGCTCTCTACAAACATCCTTTCCATCCTCACAGCCTAGGAACCGCACAGAGGGAGGTGTTTCAAGACCAAAACAGATCCAACAGCAGAGCAGTGTCCAGATCTATCCTCCCCAAGACAAGACTTTGTTTAGATGCTGTACCAAGGGGTTCTCAGGGATCTCTCAGCCCGCGCAAAGCTAACAGAGTGGTCTCCCCATTTTATGGAGAGATGCAAATGGTGTTTTGAATAAAAATCCCTTTGTTATTGTTGTTTTACAGGGCTGTAGCAGCGGCCAGGAAGAAAACCGCCCCCTCTGAAAGTTGTTTTTGTGACTGTTCTTTGGAGCATTGTTCTAAAAATGGGAAATTACATACTGCCGGGCCAAAGGAAACAAACACCTGCAGTTAAAGGCATACCTTCCTCGAGGTGGCTTTTAGAGCCCAGCCCGTTCTGGGTGTAGGGCTGCTGCAGGAGTTCCACTTGGTGCGTCTCTTCTTTTCTATGGGGATTGGGCGTGGGCTTATATTTGTAACCAGGGTGGGCTTGGGCAACTACCGGGTTCTGGTGATTGTCTTTTACTCATTCATTCAATAAACATCTATTGAGCATCTCCGCTGGGTCCGTGTTGGTGGTTTTCACTACTCCCTTCCCTGGCACCAAAAATCAGGAGAGTGGGCCACCTGGGTGGCTCAGTGGGTTAAGCATCTGACTCTTTTTTTTTTTTTTTTAAGATTTTATTTATTTATTTGACAGACAGAGATCACAAGTAGACAGAGAGGCAGGCAGAGAGAGAGAGGGAAGCAGGCTCCCCGCTGAGCAGAGAGCCGGATGCGGGACTCGATCCCAGGACCCTGAGATCACGACCTGAGCCGAAGGCAGGGCTTAACCCACTGAGCCACCCAGGCGCCCAGCATCTGACTCTTGATTTTGACTCTGGTCATGAAGTCAGGGTGGTGAGGTTGAACCCCGTGTTGGGCTCCAAGCTGGTCAAGGAGCCTGTTCAAGATTCTTCCTCCCACTCTCCTTCTACCCCTCCCCCATTCTCTCTCTCTCCCTCTCTAAAACAAGCAAGCAAACAAACAAATAAAAATGTTTAAAAAAAGGGTGTACCTGGGTGGCTCAGTGGGTTAAGCCTCTGCCTTTGGGTTGGGTTGTGATCTCGGGGTCCTGGGATGGAGTCCCGCATCGGGCTATCTGCTTGGTGGGGATCCTGCTTCCCCCTTTCTCTCTGCCTGTTGCTCTGCCTACTTGTGATCTCTCTCTCTCTCTGTCAAATAAATAAATAAAACCTTTAAAAAATGTTTAAAAAAATCACAGGGAATGTTGGCTTCCAGTCACTTCTTGTCAATTTTCAGAGTCAATGCATGACTTCTGCCTCCCTATAATGGGGAACCAGACAGAGCCCCAGCACCTTCTCTTCCTCCTCTCTCTTTCCTCTTTATTCATCTACAAAAATAAAAATGTTATTTTTTAACATGTCACTCAATATGTTTCTTTAAGTGTATGATTTTTCAGTTTCCCGTTATGGGGCTACATACAGAAGTTCTTGTTCTGTGCTGTGAGACATCAAAAGGTAATTTTTTGGTTATCTGGTTAATAGTTAACACTTATCAACCTTGCTATCATTGCAAAATAATCAGGTCTTGAAACTCATCAAGGGTAAAATGAATACATTTCAGGTCGATTTGTGGTTTAGGGAGAATCCAGCTGTATAAGCTGATCTCATCTTTGTTGGAAGCAAGAAAGACAGGAGCAAGGGGGAAACAGCGAATTTCCAACTTTTTGGAATGCGTTGACTTTGGTTAGAACTTCCTGCCCAGGAACACGTGCCTTCCTCCAAGGGTTGGCCAGAGAGTGAGGGCAGATCTTTCTTGGGAGTCAGGATTATCTCTCTGGGGACCACTTGGTGACTGATGTGGTCCCGCCTGGAAGAAGAGAGATGGGGATAAAAAGGGTCTGTAACATGTTTAATTTACTGTCTTGGTTTCCACTTTGGTCTTAACTCTTCCACCAGAGGCTCAAAAGTAGGACGCTGTACTGGATTCGTATTTGAGTGCTTCCCCAACCTCCCCCCCAACCCCCAACCTCGGCCCCTTTTGCTTACTCATATTTTCTTTTTTAAGATTTTATTTATTTATTTATTTCACACACACACACACACACACACACACACACACACACACACATCATAAGTAGCCAGAGAGGTAGGCAGAGAGAGAGGGGGAAGCTGCTCCCCGCTGAGCAGAGAGCCTGATGCAGGACCCCAAGACCATGACCTGAGCTGAAGGCAGAGGCTTAACCCACTGATCCACCCAGGTGCCCTGCTTACCCAGATTTTCTCATTTTTCTTCAATGATTGGCATGATAACACAAATTTAGAACATGCCCTCATGGGGCTCATGTTCGAGAAAGGAAAGCAGATAAAAGGGAACATGCTTCAGGGAGATAAATTTACCACAGAGCCTAGATGAGGCCGATGGTGGTAGGGAGAGCCCCCGGGCTCTTGGGGCTGCCGGGGCAGGGTGGGAAGAGCCCAACAGCTGAGTCTTGAAGGAACTACAAATTTGCTAGATGTAGCAGATAAAAAGACAGGATGCCCAGTTACATTTGAATTTTAGATCAGAGATGGATTTTTTTTTTTTTTTAAGTGTAGCTGTGTCCCAGATAGTGCACAGATCATGAAGGGTGGAGGGTGGGTCTTCAGGTGACTTTGACAAGAGGGGTCCTTCAGTCCGTGGGAACTGCCTGCAAAGGTGTGGAGATGTGAACAGCATGGACGTGTTGCCTCTTTTGGATGTAAACTTGTGTGTCTCACAGTAATGCAGGTAAGTGTCACCTGAGGAAGGCGGTCTGCCCACCGGGAGGATCCTCTGTTCTGCGCTGGTGGCATCCGATTTCCTGTCGGCTCGCCCTTCCTTCCATTTGTCTGTCTTCCATAGACCACACACTTGGGGCTCTCTGGGGGAACAGATGAGCAGTGGGACCTCGGTCTTCGTCACCAGAGAACCTGTGTGAGGGGACATCTTGCAGAAGAGTTTGCACACTAAGCCTCCAGATCCGTAGCTGCCACCGGATCACCTTTATTTTTAAAGGTTTTATTTATTTAAGAGAGAGAGAGTTGGGGAGGGGCAGAGAGAAGGGAGAGGGGAGGGAAAGAATCTCAGACAGATTCTGTGCTGAGTGCAGAGCCCGAGAAGCGAGGCTCAGTGCCACGACCTGAGATCATGACCCGAGCAGAAACCAAGAGTTGGACACCCAACCGACTGCGCCACCCAGGAGGTCCCAGGAGCCCATTTATTAATCTGCTGTGAGGAAA
Source organism: Lutra lutra (assembly GCF_902655055.1). NCBI lineage: Eukaryota > Metazoa > Chordata > Mammalia > Carnivora > Mustelidae > Lutra > Lutra lutra. The sequence goes on along the minus strand of NC_062287.1, from coordinate 105,522,367 downwards.
GTCTAGTAGCCTAGACGAGCATATTCTCCCCTGAAGGGAGAAGTCCTGGAGGTTGGTGGGTGAGCACAGACTCGGTCTGTAGAGCCTGGCTGAGGGGATACCCAGTCAAGGCTCCCGGCCCGTGGAAGCTGCAGTGCTTCTCCTTCCTGCTCAAGACCGCCCCATCTCTCGGGCACTGCTGTCCAGCCCTCCTCTCCAGCACGCCAGCCCTTTCTGTTGGACCAGCGGGGCGCAGGGCATCGGGTTCGATTTCCACTTACTCGATGCCACCCACGTTCTTCATGTGACTCCCTCAGCTCCCTGGCAGAGCACGGGATGTGGCAGAAATCTCTCTTCATTAGGGGCGGTCCCTTGGTTCATCCCCGCAGACGGCTCACTACATCCATGGTCTGGGAATTCGCCAGCCTCATCTGGAGGGCAGCCTTATTCCCGAGCCTCTTCCACTGCTGCACCCCAGGGTAGCAGGGCCCGTCTCCGAGGAGGGCCTGCCGTGCCGGGTGAGGAGTCTTTATCCTACAGGAGATTGGTAGCCGAGAAGGATTTTAAGCAAAAGCCTGGCATTTCTGTTTGATTTCTGGCAGTCATGGGTAGAGTATTGTGGAAGGGGGCACGACTGGCATCTCAGAGATGATTTAGGGGCTGAATAATGACTCCCAAAGAGGCCCACGTCTGAATCCCCAGAACCTGTGCCTATGTTAGGTTCCATGGCAAAGGAGCCCCAGGAAGGGGACAAGGTCAAGTGACACTGAGGACACAGACTTAGAGACTGATTGGACACATGGGGTTGTGGTGGGAGCCCGAAGACCCTTCTCCCGCCCAGTACCCCGAGGCTCGCTTCTCATCTCATCTGTCCCATCCGGCAGCCCCTGACTGAGCCTCCACCCAGGTTGAGGAAATACCTCTTGGGCCACTAAAACCACAGGAGGGAATCCTAAAGGACACTCTGTAGTTACGAGCATCACAGTTAACACAGGATGGTCGGGCGCCGCAGACCCACAACCTCAGATACGTTGAGTTAACTAGACTTTTGTGAAGGGCCAGGAATCTCTTCATTTGGTGAGGAACAGATCTAAGTTCCAAACCCCGACACTGGCCACTGTGCATGAATCTATTTTTAGACTTTTTTTTTCCTGCGTCCACTATAGTTATAGAATTTTAGTTTTCTCATGGAAAGATGTAGGGTGGCTTCCTACAGATGATTCATTCTCACGATGTCCCATGTGCCCATTGGTGTGTTCTGTAAGTGCTTGGGAGGAGCGTTCCCTAATTACATGTTTCGGGGTGCACTGTTTGTGGGGCCCCGCCGGCATCCATCCAGGTGTGCTTTATCGTCCATCTGAAGCCACTGTGAGGGGCGGTCACCCTACGGAGGATTACTACCCACCCGTCCCCTGACTTTCACAAACAGCATGCCTTGCCTTAGCCATGAACTAGGCATAATTTTATCCACACCATCTTGATAAAGTTGATGAGGGCTGGTTTTGCTTCCTCTTCCTGCCTCGTGAGTCATTTAGAGATTTTTTTCTGCCAGCCTAACCTCAACTGTCTCATGTGTTGAGGGTGGAAAACTAGCTCGCCTGGTGATCAGTCACTTCAGGGGACACGTTGACTTAGAGCAAGGGCAAGCGGGGATTTTGCAATGTGACGGCCGGCGGTGTCTGAGACTCCCAGCCTTCTTTCCTTCTAGAGTAAACGTTCCTTTGTTGGCAGATGGTGGGGGGGACAGACTATTTTCAGAGACCACTATTCACCCACATTCACACTGTAGTGAATAGTGTGGTCGAGGAATGTGGTCTTTCCTCTGGGCTCCTTAGAGGTATGAAGGCCAAAAGGAACACAGTGCTAAAAATACAGTTTCTTGGGTTTTTATTTATTTTTTTGTGTTTTTGCTTTGTTGGGATGTATCGTAAGTTTTTTCTTTAGAGGCTTTGTGTGTAAAGCTTCTCAAATGCAGGAGGCTTTCAGTCATTCACGGGCCTCCCTGTGTTTTAGTGTTTGGCATATTTATAGTGAAAATGGCTGATTCTATAATTATTTTTTTATATGATACAGGGGTGGACTAACTTTCCCCCTACCTCTCCTCTTCCTTCTTCAAATGTAGAAATCATTCAAAAACAGACCATAGATGGGGTGCCTGGGTGGCTCAGTCGGTGAAGTGTCTGCCTTTGACTCAGGTCATGATCCCAGGGTCCTGGGATTGAGCCCCACATAGGGCTCCCTGCTCAGCAGGAATCCTGCTTCTCCCTCGCCCTCTGTGCTCTTACTCTCTCTCTTTCTGTCAAATAAATACATACATAAATAAGATCTTCCAAAACAGTCCATGGCTTGAATGTGGGCAGCTGGCCAGAGTGTGCAGACCTGAGCTCCAACTTATGCATAAGCACATGCAGACAGAAAAGAACCCAACGAACATTCCTTCAGTTCTCCCACTTCCTTCTGCTTTCTGGCAACGTGCACCACACAGATTCGTGCTCTTTCTGTGGTGGGGGCCAGTTCATCTTGCACTCTGCTCTCTTAAAATCGAACACACGTTTCCGTGTTGACTTCTCCTATCCTCGTGGACCACCTACGCCTCGAGGCCCCTCGAGGCGGACACTCGCTGCAGTGTAATTGTGTTTCCTTTCATCTCGAGGTAGAGGTACCTGTGTCGTATCTGCCCTAGGTAAACACTTCCCCGGTGAATAGGTAATTAAAATTCTGAACCTTTTATGGCCCTGGATCCTTATCCGTTTGGACGATACTCACCCAGGTGGATGGCTCACGGGAGGCGAAGGTATGTGAGCTGATGATGGCCTGGATGCCGAAGAACCCAGGGCCCCAGCCGTGAGGGAGCGAGTGTAGGAGGAGGGAGAGTCAGGAGGTCCCCCACCAGGCTCCCACTTTCTGCCAGGAATCTCTTTTGGAACGGCCAATCTTGATGACCTGCTCTGGAATTTTTACCACCGGAGTCCCTCCTTTGTCCCACAGTACCTCAGCATTGTCCCACAATGAAGGGTGGGGCCTGGTGGCCTTAGGACGTGTGTGTGGACGTGTTTGGGGGCGGGAGGACGTGCTCATCAATCTTCTTCATTGGTTTGGCAGATTCCTGCATCTGAAATCTCGTTCTCTGCAGCGCAGTGGTGGGGGCCTGGGCTCTGGAATCTGGGTTGTGTGAAGACTAAATCAGAAATGGCAAGCATGCCCCCCAGCAAGTAAGCCGTCTAGAAAGATAATGACTAGGTTGTGCTTTCTGCAGCCAGACTTGAAAAATGGGGCAGAATGAGGTCGAAGGTCAGCTCCAGACGCCCACCCTTGGCCCTCTCGCGATGTAGATTCTGCTGGACTCGCCCTCGGACTTGCCTGGGAATGGAATTAATACTAATTCCCAAAGGGCTGACACATTGCTGGCACCCCTGGGCCGGCGGCAGCTTTGTTTGTGGGACTGTCCCTGTGATTTCTCAGAATTCTGATTTAAAAAAAATTTCAGAAATCAAATTAAAGCTATCATATACACGATAAAAGGGTCCGAGGAAGGCGCTGTGTTTCATCATCTGTCCAGGGCTGCGGTGTGCAGGGTGTGGGAGCCCCAAGGCCCGAGTACCGCGCCCCACCCCCGCCCCCCTCCGCTCCCCGACACCTTGGCCGACACCGCCCCCTAGAGGCCGCGGCAGCCCCGGGGCGCTAAGGGCCGGGAAGGCGCGTCCCCGCCCGCCCGCGGTGCTGGCTGGGAAATTCCGACCGAAGGGCTCTCTCTCTCCTCCGCCCCCTCCCTCCCCTTGCCACACCGGTGCCCTTTCCGTGCCCGCCTCCCCTCTGCACGTCCTCCACTTTCATTCAGTGTCCGCGGATGGTGTGGCCGGGTCGGGACCGCTTGCCACGGAATGGGGAGGGGGTGTTTTTTGGGGGGTTTTTATATCCACACGGGACACAACCTTTATGACAAGTTCTATACTTTGCACATTTTGTTCTAGGGCCATTTTGTAAACCAATCAACAGTACTTCCGAGCTGTTGGTGCTTGGGGCTAGTACAAAGGCCCTGAGGTGGGAAGGGACTTTGCTCTTAGAAAAGCAGGGACCTGAAGGCAGGGAGGGAGGGCGGGTGGGTGGTGGCTTCAGCAGAGGAGTAAGCCGCAGGATGGAGGGTGGGAGGTGAGAGCCAGTGATGGTCAGGTTCTGCATTTAAGTTTTTTAAGAGCCCTAGAAAAGCTTCGAAGGTTTTACTCCGCGGAGGAGAGGGGGTGGAAGGGGGTTTTCATGTGATTAAAATAACTTTGTTAGTTGGGAAGAGAATGGACTTCAGGGGCACCGAGTGTGAGCTAGGAGGCCCCTGGGTTGTGAAGTGACAGGTGGCTGGTGTGGCCTATGGACATGGAGGGAGTTCCCAGACGGCTTTGGAGGCTGACCTGCTTGGCTGGACGCAATGGGCATGGCCCAGGGCAGGGTGAGGGACACCCGTCCTTCTGGCTGGAGCAGCTGGGAGGCTGGATGTAGAATTGACTGAGATTACACACAGCCTGGGGTGAGGGGTGGAGCATGAGTGTGGTGGGACAAGTGCCATTTGAGAGGTGGGGGTAGATGGTCTGGGGAGGAGGTCTGGGCTCTTTTGGGGATAGGTAACAGAACCTAGAGGAGAGTTTCTTTAGACAGGTTCTGAATTTTCTCCTGGGGTCCAGGGCTGGGTTCAGTGGGGCTTCGAGAAGGGAGTGGGGTGTCCCAGGCATCCTCCTCACTCCTTGCTTTATCCTCTGCCTGGAACACTCTGTCCTCCTCCCCTGGTGGCTGGCTCCTGTCCTCCCTTTAAGTCTCCTCTCAAATCCTAAGAAGGGGGCCTCCCGAGCTACAGTCGGCCTTTCCAAGCTACTCCGGGTCGCATCACTCCATGGATTTCTTTTAGGGTGTTTGTCGCTGTTTCATGTACCTGTCTGCCGACTTTTTTTTTTTTTTTTTGCCAGAGCAAGGGAGCTTTCCCGTGGGATTACAGCCCGTGGAGAACCGGAGCCCCCATTCATTCACACTGCCATACTCGGACCTCCGCGCGCTCCTGGCCCAGAGCAAGTGCTTTACACATACTTGTTGGGTTATGAAATCTGCTCCTGGGTCCTCAGAATGCCCAGCGTCACTATGCGCACATCGAAAGTGCCAGTAAACATCTAGGGATTGATTTCATGCCTGAAGACTCCTTTGCCACAGAAGACGGATTCTTTCTGCAGGAAAGTTGGCTGAACAGGGACTCAGGGAATGGGTCATGGGTGCAAGTCAGGGTGCGAGAGCATCACCCCATGGACGGTGGACAGCAGTAACCTAGTGCCGACCAGCCCTGCGTCTGTGACACTGCTCCCCACCTCTGGATCCTCTTCTGGGCAGAGACATCCTTAAAGGAAGACTGATATGAATGGATGGTTTGACTTGTAGGCTTTTGTGATTTAAACCTGGAAATAGAGGGGCGCCTGGGTGGCAAGGTCGGTGAAGCGTCCTACTCTTGATCTCAGTGCAGGTCTTGATCTCAGGGTTATGAGTTCAATCCCCGTGTTGGGCTCCACACAGGTTAGGGAGGCTACTTAAACCAAACCAACCAACCTGGAAATATAATGTCCCAACTATGGGGACAGATAAATGATCTAGAAAATGCATAAGAGGGTTTTTTTTTCCCTATTCTCCACCCCCTTTAAAAAATAGTTTGTTAAATAATTTCATGTAGCATATATGAAGTAAACAAAATACTTAACCTACCATCTCTGGTGACCCCATGTAAACTGCCCTGCTGGCCCTGAGGAGCCAGGGTCCGTCACCCTCAATGGCATCCCATACCCCCTGGATCCCTAATCAAGGGATTGAACCTATTCCCCCTGAAGCCTTTGTTGCTGAAGTGTCTTACAGGAATCTGTTTCCTTCTGGGAGTGATTGTGCGCTGTGTGTGACGTGAGACGTTCTGAGGCCGAGCCACCAGCCCTTAAGGGATCCCAACTGCTCTGTCCACATGCTAGAAACGGACTTTTCCATAGATCATTGGGAGATGGGACTCTCTGGAAGGCTCCATCTTTGCTTGCAGGTGTGTCTGGGTAGCATAATCAACTTAAATATTTACAGAATAGTTAATTTTCATCACTAAATGGCCGGAGGTTGAGGAGTCTGTCTGAGGTCAGCCGCCACCCTATACGGACTCCATTTTGTTACCCTATAGGTTATGTTTGAGCAGGTCCCTGGGTGGCTTTCTGCCCAGGAGAAGGAGTGTATGTCTTGCCACGTGTGGCTAGACTGGTGTGTGTTGGGGGTCTGGAAGTGAGACCCCTGGGTCCCTTGGAGACGTGTTTGCACGGCCACTGCCTTTCTCTTTGCACCTGCTGACCTTACCCTCGCAGTGGCCGACCTCCTCACTCTAGCAGGTGAGCAAAAAAGGGGCAGGGGTGCAGGACACAAAAGTGAGATGCTTAAAATTTATTAAAGGGAGCCAGGCTGGGGACAGAGTGAAGGAAATGTCCGGGGAGCTGCAGGAGCTCCAGCAGTTGGAGATCTTCTGCTTCTAATTCCTAAGCACACGCTGGGCTTTTTAAGACTTTGCCCTAAAACAGACAAAACAAAACAAAGCAAACAAACAAACAAAAAAAAGACACAAGACAATAGTGAGCAAAACTCAAAGTTAGACCAAGATGTCTGCATGTAGAGACCTCAATGTCCATTAAGAGGGTCAGTAGCTCGAGAAAGAACTAAGCTTGTAAGAGTTTTGATTATGTCTCAGAAACCTCTTAAAAAGGGTAAGAGGACCGAGTCTGCTTCCGGAAGGACTATTTGCACTGGGATTTTCCTTTCTGGATTAGAAACGGCTCCAAAAAAATGGGGCGAGGCTGTAGCCTAGGGACTGGGGGGGTCCGCTGCTAAGAGGCACAGGGGGAAAGGAGCTTTTTACCATGAACTTGAGGATGTTCTCTGTGGTGTTTGAGGGGAGGGTGTCCACCAGATTCCTCAGCTGGATCATCCCATCTTTCATGTCTGCGTCTGGGACGAAAAACTCAAGCGCAGCCTCGTAACTGGAAAGCGTGCCCACGAAGAGGGTTTTGATGACATTCAGGAAGCCTGGGCAGATCTCTGCTGAAGCTGAAGCACAGGAAAGAGAGAGGACACATGTCCGGGCCCTTTTCCAAGCTGGCCGGCCCCCGGGCTGGGCCTGTCCCAGAGGAAAGCGGGCAGGCCTGTCAGCAAGAGATAGCTGCCTTTTGGTGGATGGGATGGCGTTGAACGTGAGATCTGGTGGCACGCCAAGCAGTTGGTTCTTTGGCCAACTGTGGGAAGACTTCCCGGGGTTGCAGCCAACTTTTCCTGGCCTGCCCGAGCCCTCCTTGCACTTCCTGGGTTGGGGCAGGGCCATTTGCTATTTGTTCTTTCTGTTAGAGTTCCAAGCAGGGGACTGATAAAAGTTGTTGCTGATCTGATCTTTTATGCAACAGTGGGGGTTTGGGAAGAGGCTCCCGAGGGTTTCTGGTTGTCCCGCCAGAAACATACCTCTTACCAATGGTTAGTGGTGGTCTGGGCCACTTGCCCTGGGGCGGGAGACGGGTCTGTGGCAGATTCAGGCTCTGTTGGGAAGAAGGACTTGTCCGGGCCAAGTGCAAGCCCCTGAGCTGGACCGGGAAGAGGTGTGCACCATGAGCTCTGGGCCCCTGTGGTGGACTCAGCTGCCCACATGCCCCTTGTGTCCATGCCCGGCCCCACTATGTTCCCTTCACCCGCAGTACTCCCCAGACTGTACCCCCCTTCAGGCCCCTGCCCCAGGAACATGGGGGAGAGCCACTGGTTTCCACACCCTGAGTGTCGGTCCCCATCCTTGAATTCTTTGCCTTGTGTGCAAGTTCCGCTTCCCTGTTGGACTCCAGGGACTCCCAAAGTGGCCACCCCAAGTCAAACCCCCTGCGGAACGTAGAGCCCTGTTTTACTATGTCATCTGGCAAGTTACTTTCTCTTTGTGCAGTTCCATTTCTCATCTGTAAAATGGGAATAAGATCCCTATTTGATAGGGTTATTGTAAGGATGTAAAGGGGTTCAGAACAGCGACTGGCACATAGTGCCGAATAAATGGGAGATATTACTATTCTTATTATGACGTGTGTGCACGCACAAATATACAGAGGCATCCCAGGTGCACCCCTTCCCATATTTCAGCTCTGTCTTGGTGAACCACCCTCTGTTGACGGCGCTGAGGTGTAATTAACATACAGTTGACCCTTGAACAACACGGACTGAACTGCGGACTGAACTGCGTGGGGCTCCTTACATTTTTTTCAATAAATGTATTGGATTTTTTTTTTTTTTTGAGATTTGTGACGATTTGAAAAGACTCACGGATGAACTGAGTAGCCTAGAAAAAATGAAAGAATTCAGAAAAAGTTGGGTATGATTGTCAGAACACAGTATATAATACACACGATGTACAAAATGTGTGTTCATTGGTGGTTCATATTATCGGTAGCGCTTCTGGTCAACAGCAGGCTGTGAGCAGTTAAAAGTCAAGAGTTACAGGCAGATTTTTGACTGTGTGGGGGACAGTCAGCACTCCCAAGCCATGCACTGTTCATTGTATGTCAACTGTAGATGTCGGTCCAAAATGATGTTATTTCTCCTTAAAAACAAATATCTCTAGGGGCGCCTGGGTGGCTCAGTAGGTTAAAGCCTCTGCCTTCGGCTCAGGTCATGATCACAGGGTCCTGGGATCAAGCCCCACATCGGGATCTCTGCTCTGCGGGGAGTCTGCTTCCTCCTCTCTCTCTGCCTGCCTCTCTGCCTACTTGTGATCTCAGTCTGTCAAATTAAAAAAAAAAATTAAAAAAAAACAAAAAAACCAACAAATATCTCTACATAATAGTTGTCCCCATTGCCTCTTGGTTTTGGTTTTCCAACTTCCCTGCCACTCCCCAGGGTCATAGACTTATCGCCATGGGTGTCATGAAACTTTCAAAGTGAACTAATTGAAGTTTGCTAAAAAACTTTTTGTTTGCTTACTAAAAGTAGAAGAAGCGGATACAGAGTAAAAACCACGTAACTCAATTCCCGAAAGAACAGGGGGCTTGGAGAGAGGTGGGATCCTCCTCCCTCCTTCCCTCCTTCCCTCCTTCCTTCCCTCCCTCCTTCCCTCCTTCTCTCCCTTCCTCTCCCCCCACCCCTCATTCCTTTCCTTTTAGTGACAGCTGCAACTATTCAGAGACTCCTAATCCTTTTGGCAGAGGACAAAAATGTTTAGAAAACCCCACTCTAGGTTGGCAGTCTCCCAAAGGGAAGATCCCTTTCTAGAATATTCCTTTCCATTCAGAATGGGAGACCTTGCCTTAGCTTGGATTTCTTTTGGAGGCATGATGCTCTGCAGCTCTTTCTAGCCCCCTTGGTTGCCAGAGTGGTGTGGAGACCCCAAACCTGAAGGCGGCACTTTACCAAGGTCTCTTGTCATCTAGGGGTCTCTCCAAGACTGGGCTCTGAGGAGCTCATTGTTTCTATTCTGTTAGTCATTGAACACACATCCATTATGAGATCTCTTCCTTCCCTGCCTCCAGTCTATTCCAAAGCTGCAATTCTGAGGTGGTTGGCCATGGAAGATCAGACCCCTTCTAGGTTTCCTCACAGGCTCAGGGTGCTCCCCAAGTTCCCAAGATGGGTCTGTTCATAGACCCGGCTTCCCGGCCAGGGGGTCTGCATTCCAGCTAAATAGCTGGCCCCTGTTCTAAGCAGAACTAGGGAGCAGGAAGGGTTCCTGAGCCTGGCTTGGGGGAGAAGGGCTCTGGGAACTCACCAAGGCTGCAGCAGAGAGCGAGGGAGGCCAGGGTGAGGATGACAGCGAGCTTCATGTTGGGCAGGAGGCTGGCGAGTGAGGCGCTGGCCTGTCTCTGGATCGGGGTTGGGGTCTTGTGTGAGACATGCCCATTGGGGTGTCTTCTTAAATGCTCCAGGCTGTACCTGGAGGGAGGGAAGAGGGCAGGGCTGGGCTCCACTGATGGGACCACACTATTTACCTGGGTATCAGCTTGGTGGGAAAAGTAAATATTCTCTTTTCGCAACCCGGTTTCTTTCCTCATTGGAACTGAGTTCACACAATGGGGCACTTGGATGGGGAAACCCAGAGTCCTATGTGGTGGCCACAAGGGGACTCAAGTTAGAGGGTGTGGGGACCTGGCTACCCTCTCATTGAACCTGAGTGCTGGGACAGTCCAGATTAACCGAGGCAACTGCAGAGTTCTCCAGGAGACCCCCACGAGAAACCGAAGCCTAAGGGCCCTCACACATGGCGACACAGGATGAGGGCTTGGGACTCCTGATGCTCCATTGGGCTCCTCCCATCGCCTTTCCAAAGATGGCGGCCGGAGTCCACTTGGACCAGAGCATCTCCGTGGCCAGACTTAAGGGAGACCCTGGACTGAGGCATGTTGACAGATAAAGGCTTTCTCCAGAAAGCCCATGAGAAACCCACGCCTCAGATCAGACTGGAAAATGCACTGGCCTGGGCTGGGTCTGCTCCCACCCGAAGCTGCTCTGGAGTCCTGCCCTCCTGGTAGCCAAATCCATGGGCACTTCAGGCCTTATCTCGCTTGACCTCTTAACGGCCTTGACCCTCTTGACTTTTTCCTTCTTAAACTGTTCTTTCTCCTGTGCTCCCATGGTTGCATTCTTTCCTGATTTCCTTGCCAACCGACCATCCTTGTTCTTCAGATGTTTACTCTTCACTGACTGTGCCTCCCTGGCTGTTCCAGGCTTCGGCTGTAGCCCCTTCTCAGCCCCCACAGCACAGCTACGGCTTCTCCTGTCCTCCCCTAGTATCTGTGCCTCAGGACACAGGCCGCCTGCTCAAAGCCAACTCCTGGACGGCCTCCCGTCCTTCTCTTGCCCTCCTTGGCCGTCCTCAGGAAGGTCAGCAGAACGATCTTTCTAAACCCAGCTGATCATGTCAATTCTCCTTCTTCGAACCCTTCGAAAGCATCCTTTTCCCGACAGGGTAAAATTCAAGTGTGACCTACAAGGTCCTTGTCCACTGGCCTTTGCTTATCGTTTGAGCCTTGTTCCCTGACTTCCCTGCATAGTGATTTAACCCTATCTTTGTGTTTGTGGATTCAGGAACATCCCATGTGTTTCTTCATGCCTTTCTACCTTTGCACAAAGGATGCCTCATGCCCGGAATACATGTCTCCTGCCTTGTCTCCTTCAAATCCTGTTTGTACTTCAAGACCCAAGCAAACGTTTATTCGTTCATTCATTCATTCACTCCTTCATTCATTCTGAGCACCTACTAGGGGTTGGGGTAAATATGGAGAAGCATTGGCTGGAGCCCCTCCAGTAGAGCTTGTTACCTGGTAGTGAGGAGCATAGTCAGCAGAGAGCCACTAGATGCCCATCACTTTGGGGTCTGCCCGGGGCGCAGAACGCTGCCTGGCTCAAGGTTTCGCCCTTCCTGGGGCTGCTCCCCTCTGGCAACCAAGCAGGGACTGTGCTTCTGCCCTGCCCGGAACCACTCCAGAGGGCGACGCCGACTCCTGAAACTCTGGCTCGGCCGGCCTGCTGAGATTTCACCAGACCAGCATTGCCAGCTGCCTTTCCCTCTGCCCAAGCCTGCTGAGGCCCCTTCCCCACACAGTTACTACCTGTAATGGCGGTCTTGCCCTCCAGACTCCATCTCAGCATCGGCTTCCTTGACAGCATCGACCCATGGCGGCTGGCCATGATGGATGAAGCAGGCCCAGGTCCCCAACGTGGAGGAGCTTTGTGTTGGGGGTGGACAGCGGCAAGCAGGCCATGAAGCCAGGGACCTAACTGAAGGGGTCCTAGGTGCTGGGGGGCACGAAGCTGGACATGGGGTAGAAAGTAGGTGGGGGAATCAGTGGGCAGTTGCTCTGAGCAGGTGACTTCCTACTGAGATCCCCAGCATGGGGTCTGGGTGAAGGGATGCCCAGCACCCAGACCCTCCAATTGGAAGAACCAGGGTGTGCCCCGGGGGGCACAGGGGGCCCATGGTGCCTGCAGTGGGAAGGAAGCGGGGACCCGGATCTCGCACAGCCTCCTGCTAAGTAAGGTCTCTATGCTCACAGTCCTGGGAAGCCCTGGAAGGAGTTTCTTTTTTTAATGCTTTAAAAAAATGTGTTAAAATACACGTAACACAAAGTCTCTCATCTTTACCACTTTCACTTGGACCACTGAGTTTGTTAAATCCATTCACGTTGTGCAGCTGTCCCCACCACCCCTCCCTGTGGCTCTTTTCATCTTATAAAACTGAAACTGTCCCCATTAGACACGAACTCCCCTCCGTCTCCAGTCCCTGGCAGTCCCCGTTCTACCGTCTGGCTCTAGGATTTTGATCACTAAGTGCCTCCTCTATGTGCAATCCTGTAGTCTTTGTCTTTCCGACTGGCTCGTTTCACTTAGCGTGGTGTCCTCAAGCTTCATCCATGGGGTGTGTTGCAGAATTTCTTTTACTTTTAAGGCCAAATAATGTTCCATCGTATGTGCAGACCACATTTTGCTTATCCATTTGTCGGGCAGTTGGGTTGTGTCCGCTTTCTAGCTATTGCAAATAATGCTGCTGTGGACAGGGGTGCACGGTCTGGAAGGTTTTAATCTGGGGAGATGGGGTCTGATTTCCCTTTTGATGGGCTGCCAGACTACTCTGCGGGAGGGGGTGGCAGAGCAGCTTGGCAGAAGGGATCTTGGGCTTTGGAGCTACTGAAGGCAGTGGGGTGAGGATCTGAGAGACACCGGGACAGGCTCCGTGCTGGCTAGAACAGGGCGGGTGAGGCAGAGGGAGGTGAGACGATGAGCCGGGCGGGTTTCTGCCTGCTGCATATGGGTGCAGGGGTGCTATTTCCTGATCGAGAGAAGATGCCAGGTGGAAGAGGGTTGGGGATGGGGAGAGAGTGGAGCCTTCTCAACCTGCAGTTCCCGTGGCTGATCTCTCATTTCTATACACCTCTGCTACAGGCTCCCCATAGAGTGTTTTAACTGCATGGTTGCTCACTTGACTCATGTCATGGTCGCTAAACAGGGAGCCATGGCATGAAGCAGTACAGGAGCCCCGCTCGTCCTGTGGTCTCTGGAGGCCACGATGAGGCTCAGAGGTGCCTAAACATGACTCAGACCACAAATTCCAAACTATCCAGCCACGAGAACTTGCTGAGCAAGCCGCTGTGTGTCCAGACAATGCAACCGACAGATCAGGAGAGGGAGAGCCTCTGAATGAACAGTGGAAAGACTCCCTGCAGACTGCGGAGGGGAGAGAAACAACCACAAGCCAGAGCAAAGTAAAAAAATACCAGAATGAAAAAGAGCAAAAAGGAATCCATGAAGGTAACTGCTTGCGTATGCATAAAAGCTCTCTGAAGCTGATGGTACTGGCTGCTTCCAGAAGGAAGAACCACATGGGAGGGAGACAGAGAAAGGAAGCTTTTCACTTTCAACACTTTGGTGCCCTTGCAATTTGGAATTGTGTAAATATGCTATTGATTCGAAAAACATTTTTTTTTTAAAGTAGGCTCCTCACCCAGCGTGGAGCCTGACACAGGGCTCAAACTCACGATCCGGAGATGAACACTGGAGCCAAAATGAAGAAGGGGATACTTAACTGACTGAGCCACCTAGGGGCCCCTCAAAACAAATTTTTAAAAATCAACATATAATGTATTATTTGTTTCAGGGGTACAGGTCTGTGAATCATCAGTCTTACATAATTCACAGCACTCACCATAGCACCTACCCTCCCCTGCGTCCATCACTCAGCCAGCCCATCCCTCCCGCCCGCCTCCCCTCCAGCAACCCTCGGTTTGTTTCCTGAGATTAAGAGTCTCTTATGGTTTATCTTCCTCTCCGGTTTCATCTTGTTTCATTTTCCCCTCCCTGCCTCTGTGATCCTCTGTCCTGTTTCTCAAATTCCTCATATCAGTGAGATCAATGATAATTGTCTTTCTCTGATGGACTGATTTTACTTAGCATAATACCCTCTCATTCCATCCATGTTTTGCAAATGGCAAGACTTCGTCAAAACGAATTTTTAAAAAATATTTATTTATTTGTTTGTGAGAGAAAGAGAGGGAGAGAGAGAGAGCGAGCGCACGCACAATCTGGGGAGGGAGAGAGAGACCCTGAAGCAGACTCCTCACTGATCATGGGGCCCTGATTCGAGGCTCAATCTTACCACTTTGAGATCATGACCTGAGCTGAAACCTAGAGTCAGAGGCTTAAATGACTGAGTCACCCAGAGGATCCGCAAAACGAATTTTTTAAAAAAGATTTTAATTAATTAATTAATTAATTAATTTGCCAGAGAGAGAGCGAGCGAGAGAGCGCACAAGCAGGCAGAGTGGCAGGGAGAGGCAGAAAGAGAAGCAGGCTCCCCGCCGAGCAAGGAGCCCGATGTGGGACTTGATTCCAGGACCCTGGGATCATGACCTGAGCCAAAGGCAGCAGCTTACCCCACTGAGCCACCTAGGCACCCCTCAAAACAAGTTTTTAAAGAGAGAACAGATATGACACCTGCCACAGCATGGATAACCCCTAGGGACATTATGCTAAGAGACAAACCAGTCACAGAAGACAAACGTGGCATGACCCCACCTAGAAGAAGTCCTTAGAAGTGTCAGGTTTGTGCAGACAGAGAATCGAATGGGCTTGTTGGAGGCTACCAGGGGAGGAGAATGGGCAGTTGTCTTTGTCTGATGGGACAGTCTCAGCTTGGGGAGGTGAGAATATTCTGCGGGTGGATGGTGGTGAATGGTTGCACGGCACGGGGAAAGTCTTGCTACCACTGAACTTAGCATCGCAAAATGATTAAGATAATAAATTTTGTTATATGCATTTTACCACAATTTAAAAAAGTAATAAAAAGTATAGATAATAATAAAATAAAATACAATAAATAATAAAATAATAAAGTGCGGAACAGGTTTTAGAATTGGGCTGAGTTGAATCCCGGATCCATGGTTAATGCTAGTTGTATTATCTTGTGTGAAGCAGGTAACCCCTCTCTGCCTTGAGTTCCATGTCTGTACGGTGAGCCTGATACTATGATCTGTTGCACGTAAGTGGTGCTGGTGTGGAGAGCGTGCTCTGTGAATGAACCTTGCCGACTACTGTATTTGCTTGTCCCTGCTGGGAAGCTTCAAGAGGAAGGCCTTTCAATTTGGAAGTCTACAAATCTTTCAATTTGTCCAAGTCTACTCGTGCATGACCAGGGCAGGGAGGATCCACTTCCATACTCAGTACTTAGCCTAAGCCATCAGGATGAGCTTTTCTTTTTTTCCAGCTCCCATGGTGTGTCCACGACATGCTGAGCTGCCATGGTTTAGCGATGGCTTAGCTGACACCCATATTCCTGACCTGATCCTGGGGCGGGAGGTGGTAGGTGGGCTTCTACGAAGAAAGAGGAGCTCTGAGGTCCACCTGTACGTAAGCCATGTCAAGAGGCTTGGAATGCCCAGGAGTATTTTCATGTCCCCTGAGTTGTAGACTTGTAGAGCGAGGGTCTCTCCATGTGTTTTCCCCTGAAGCAGGAAGGGCTTCCTGGACACATGGTGTGACCATGCTGTGCAGAGAACGGCCTGATGAGTGTCATCAAGATAGTTCATCAGGTCAAGCATCTTAAAAATGCCGCCTTTGTGAAAGACCTCTGTCCGTGCCATTGAGGGCCACCCGTGCTATTCCCCATGGTTTGTTGGCAGCAGGGGGAACTGTGCACGTCCTGTTCTTGTTCCCACCATCTCTCTCTGGAGGCTCCTTTTCTGGTTCCTCTGTTCCTCCATGTTCCTTTCCTTCTTCCTTCCCCTCCCCCCCCCGCTCCTCTGTACTCTCTCCCTGGGCACGTCATCCCTGCTCAGTTTCAGTTACCTCCTACGATAAGGCAACTCCTTAATTTTTATCTCCACCGCAGCGTTCTTAGAACTGTAGCCTTGACCATCCAATACCCGCTAGACATCCTCACCTAAATTTTTCAAAGGCCGTCAAACTCACTTTGTACAAAGTCAACCTCATGATCTTTGCTCCTACTCCTGGTAGATCTTTCCCCAGGATTCCATATCTCAGCAAATGATCTCACCAACCAACTGGTTACATAAACTGGAGACACGTCTTTGATGTCTCACTTTCCCTGGGGTCATCTTGACCCAGCCCCATGTCTACCACCAAGTACATGGGCATAGACATAACTCTGAGGGTGCTCCCCCCTTGGTGATCTCTGAGGGTCTCCCCAGGTCTGTCAATCAACCATCCAGGTCCTTCTCTTCCTTGTTCAACTCCTTCTGGGGCCATCAGCTCTGTGCATCAGAGTAGGCCCCTGAGGTTTAGTCTGATTATTTCCCTCTACTTTGGGAATATCACTGATTCATGGTAGGTTTATTTGAGGGGCTACTTATCTAAGAGGTTAAAAAAAAAAAGAACCCACTGAAAGCTGAAAATAAAAAGCTTTTCATTATTAAAAGAAAAGAAAACAAAACCCCCATGATATAAATACCCCCTTCCTTCTGGGTCTGAATCCACGATCCAGTGACCTGGTTGGTCTCTTGAGGCCAGCCCATCTTTCGGGCTCAGTCTCAGGAGTGTGAGTCGCATGCTAGATGCCCCAGGGTACCCTGAAGTCCTCTCAGTGTTGCCCCTAGTGGGTTGGTCCCTCTGTGAGCTGGTGGCGGGAGTGACTGGGGCCTGTGGGTCTCCCAGCATGTCACCCACAGCCTTAGACTCTGTTCCCTGCATCCCACCTTCCTAGTTCGAGGTCCTGGGAACAGAAGAGCTGGCTCTTGGGTTGCTGGGGAACCTAACATCTAACATCTCTCCTGCCATTAGGAGGCTCTGATGTGACCCTTGGTCAGCCTCCGGGACAGTCAACCCCTGCTGTTCCCGGGGCAGTGGCCTTCCAGGTATGAGGCTGGGGGACATTTTTAGACTCGAACACTTGCTCCTCAAATCCTGAAACCCCACACACTGTGAACTCCAGGCCAGAACCCTCGAGCCTGCCTTAGCACAGGGGGAGGGCTGGGAGCCACCGTTTCCGGCTACACTGGGCAGTGACCCGGTCACTGTGCAAAGATAAACTGTCCAAGGGAAGACAAGCCGCTTGGTTATTGGCACTGTAGGTAGGACAGTGAATTTGCCTGGTTCCTGACAGCAGTGCTCCCCACCCCTGCCCCCAACCGGAACTCTACTCTGTGTTGGCTGTGCCTGGGTCTGTGTGAGCCCTGACCCCAGGTTGCTAGAACTTTAGGGGCAGGGCCGGGGGAGTGACCAGAAAGTCTGCCTCGGAGGGTATGCCTGGTTCTGGCCCATGAGAGGAGCCGGAGAAGGAGCCTCAGCCAGGGCCTGAGGGTCCCAGGGGATCCAGAAGTCTCCCTTGGGGACTTGGACTATAAGGCCCTAGGCCTGCCGGTCTCCCCTGAGCATTCAGGTGTGTGTGTGTGTGTGTGTGTGTGTGCACGTGTGCCAGGTTGGTGAGTCATGTTCACTGCCCCTTGGGGAGCCTCTCTGCAGAACCCACTTAAGGGTCAGGTAGAAATGGTGGGTGGGAGGGTATGAGCCAGCAGCAGCTCCCATCCCATAGGGCCAGAGGTATCGACTGGGGCCAGACGTTCAGCCCCTGGGCTCAGTGCTCGGTGTATCCCAGTGAGCAGGAAGCTGGGGGGCAGCCAGTGCGGGCATCCGGCTTGCTGCGAGTCCCAGCATGGCCCAGAAAACAGGGTGGAGGCGTGGGTGGGCCATTCTGATCCTGCCCATCTGGCTGGGTTGCTGAAGGGGGACTGGTCAGGCGGTCAGGCCACAGGTTCATGAGAGCAACTCATGGGGTCAGCTCACTGGGCAAGCTGCAGAATTCAGCCTCCTTCTACCCTGGGCTTCTGGCTCTGTGCTTGCTCTGGAAGCAACCTCTGAGCAGAGTGGATTTTCCCCTGTGGGTTTGGTTTACTCTCTTCTGCCTTGGCATCTCCTCGGGCTGATCCCTGCACTGACCCAGGAGGGCCTGGCAACTTCTGGACGGTCCAGCCATTTTGGCCACCAGCCATGAGGCCCAGGTCCTGTGAATTTTTGAGAATGCCCCCCTCCCCTAGTGGTCATGTATCCACAGGCTCCAGAATAGGAAAAGAAATCCTCAAAATTGTAAGTAATGAATATTTATCTAGGTAACATCATTTCACCTTGCTTACTGTAACTCGATTCAGCTATGACCTAGCTTTCTGTAGGAAGCTATGAAGTTTCAATTGTGTGAACAAAATGCATAATATGTTTCAGGATCAGAATTATTAAGTTTATATAAGCCCCTTCAAAAGTTTATAGCCAAAATTATGCATAGTGTGAGAAGTGGGTATATTTTAATGTTTGATATGACGTGGGGTGGGAACATCAACTAGGAGGGCCTCGGGTCCACTCTCCCCATATTTGCAGCTGTGGGCCTTGTGGGGCACAAGCCACTATCAGAACAGGAAAGGAAGGATCAGAGGGAAGAAACGCCTCAACTTGTCTCTGGTCCCGTCCTCTGATCTATAGCTAGAATGTTCCATGGCTCAACCAACTGACATTGTTCCCACCTCAGTCAGTGAGGGAACCCCACTTTTGTGGTCCGTAGAGGTCAGCTTCCTGGGGGCAGAGAGTAGTTCAGAGAAAGGGAGAGAATGGACGGGTGGGATGAGTGTCAAATATAGAAGAACCCGCACATAACGGTATCATTCAATACACAGAGCTCTGGATCTTGCCTTTTTCACTTCATATTGTGTCTGGGATATCTTTTGAAACTTTGGCACTTAGAGATGTACTTGATTTTTTTTTTTCCAATTCCAGAATATCCCTTGTAGGATGTCATATAATTGGAGTTACCAGTACCTTATGGACGGGCGTCTGTACTTTTCCCAGTTTTTCTGCCATTAGAAGCCACACACGGTGCCTCTTGCTTCGGGTGCTTGCCCTGTAGGAGAGACGCCCGGATTCAGACCTGCTGCGGCCGCCTGGCGGTGCTGGTTCCCCAGGCTGAAGTCTGTCTGTTCTACCTGCAGGGGTGGGGGTCGGGGGTGGGAAGGTGGGAGAAGGAGGCGGCGTGTCCGCGGCCACTGCTCTGATTTCCCACGGGGATCTTGGTCATTTTCCCAGAGCAAGTTGTCCCTCGGCCCCAGACCAGGGCAGGAGCCAGCAGAGATGGTTCTGGGGCTGCTGAGAGCACCCTCTGGCACCCCTTGCCCACGCGGGCTGGACGTCGAACGCAGGTGGGAAGTGAGCCTGGTGTTAGCTGTTTCTGGAAGCTGAATCTGAGAGTTTCAGGGAGGGGTGGGGGTGAGTCAGACCATGACCTGTAGAGGATCAGAGCCCTTTCTTGGCTCCCCAGCCAGCCAGGCGGATGAGCTGAAACTTGGAGGGTGAGAGGGCGGAACAGGCCTGGGAACCGGGGCTGGTCCCCGTGGAGCCTGGCAGAGCCAGCTGGTTCTTTGCCTGGGACCAGCTCTCTTGAGGGGTGGGGACAATCCATTCGATGGAGGTCCCTGTTCTGCGAGTGGAAACTGGTTCCCCTTCACTTTCCAGGCCAGCTTTGGGGATTTGGGCAGCAGGCTGGGGGTTGACCTAATACTTCTTACCCTTTCCCAGGAAGCTTGCTTAACTCTGCAGGTTCTTTGTTCAGGGGTGAGTCACCCCAGATCCTACCTTTTGTGTCTGTCCTCTTTCACCTTCGCTGCCCTGGGCCTCTTTCCACCCACAGACGTGGCAGGTCACCTTTCAGGCCCCTCTGGGTGGGTCGTACAGCCCTGCTCTCAGCCGTCCTGGGGGACAGGAGCCGCCGTGGTCAGCAGATGCGGGTTGGCCGGCCTCGTGGCTCTGCAGGACTGCAGCTGTCCTAGATGCACAGGGATGGCGGGCTGTGGGGAAGACTGCCTTGAGCTCCCTCTGGCTCTTAGTCTGAGGCAAGGGGTGTCCCACCCGAGAGGAGCCTGCTGGGTCCCTGGGTCTCTGTCGGTCCCCCAGACAAGCGCCCGTGCTGTCCCCTCCGGGCACCATGTCACTTCTGCGCCTCGAAATGGCTGGCTTGTGCCCTGGGAGAGTGGGGCGGGCTCAGGGCTGCTGCATCCCTGCCCTGGTGGTGAGCCCCGGCTGAGGCCCAGGGCCTGGACTCAGAGATTCCAGATGGTTCTCCATAGCTGCCTCTGGCTTGTTCTTGCCTCTGGGATCTGGAAGGGCCGCAGGGAACCTCTGCTTCACTCTCTGTGCTCTGGAGATGGGGATCTCTGGACGGGAGAGATACTGTGGGTTGCAAAAGTGTGGGGCAGAGACAGGACTTGAACCCAGGTCCTGTGATGCTTGCCAGGGGGTGGGACAGGGGGTGCCCTGCTGTGCTGGGCTGCGGGGCAGAGCTTGGCCCCTGCAGTTTACAGCTCCAGGCATAAATGCACCCAGGCTCCTACGGGCAAATACGGGTCTATGCATTTATGCTCTGAATCTCACGGACCCTTGGGGTCTGCAAAAATGCTGACAAACCAGCACCACGGGCTGTAACAGACCTTCCTCTGGTCACTGGTGGGTCTTTTCCGGGTAGATCCCGAATGCCAGGAAATGGGATAACTAGAGAGAGCAGGCATCCCTTGGTCCCAGAGGGAGGCCGGAGTTGGCGAGGCACGAGTTGGGCACGGGGACAGTTGCAAGTGGCCTGTTCCCATTCTCCCCAGAACAGCCAGAGTGACCTTTTAAAAACATCAATCAGGGATCATGTCAAGTCTCTGTGTAAACCCTTCTTGGCTTCACACAACACTTAGAATGAAATCCCAAATCACCTCTGGTCCACACAACCCAGAGTGACCGGTCCCCACGTGTCCCTCCTGTCAGGTGTGTGTCGCTTCCCTGTGACTCAGCCCTTGGTGACACCCTGGCCGCCTTACGCACAGGGTAGTGAGTGCGGCTGGCTGCTCGACCTTTGCTTTGGCGTTTCCTCGGCCAGGACACTCCACCCAGATTATTTCTTGATCACACCCTCTATCATTGTCAACCCACACAGCTCCTCTGTGGATAAGCCTTCCGATCACCGTGTTCCCCACCCCCATTACTCTGGGTCCTGGCATCTGAGCTGTTGCCACCCTCTGTGGGCATCTGTTTCTTATCTACCCACCCCTAGAAGGCATGCTCCATGCTCAGCGGCGAGTCTCCGCGGCCCAGCACATAGTAGGTGCTTTTTAAATATTTTTTGGCTGCATGAATGGGACTCTGAGCCTTTTAGCCTGCGGCCCCATTTCCAGGTGTTCTGCGAGCACCCGTGGGGAGGGTGTGTGTAGCACGTGGAACGTCCGACACATACCAAAAATGAAAATATTCAGTGTTTTCTGTGACAATCCTTGCACCCCAGGCTCACCCAGAGGCCTAGCCTCGGTAACTCCTCCCGTTCCTGAAATGCACTCATTTCCATCTCTGTGGGCTGGAATACCCCGGTCTCCCTTCACCCCTTCGGGGAAAATAGGTCCCTTCTCCAGGCAGCGGGAGCTCAGTTCTCTCTCTCTCACCAGGTAGGTGCTCATCCCATCCCCATTTCAAAGATGGGGACACTGAGGCTCAGAGAATTGCCCAAGGTCTCCTAGTCAGAACGTTGGAAGAGCTGGGATCTCCACTTAGGGAGGCTGACCCCACTTATGTACATCCCTCTGCTGACGCCCGTCCAGTTGCCTCACCTTGCTTGCCATGCTGGCGTCTGTCATCTGTCTGCAGGGACCCGAGAATTCGCAGACTGTCCTCTCTCGCAGCTCTGCCTCCTCCTGGCTGTTCCTGGAACCTCAGTACACTGTGAGTCCCAACAGCGTTGCTGGTGGGATCGAACCTAATTCCACCCCTTCCTACCCCACGCCAAGCACCTGCTCTTTTAGCCTCTTCCCTGGGGCGGTGGTAGAGGAGGCACCCTAAGTTTCTCCATCTTTTATTAAATATGTGGATGACTTAGGTATAATTGACCTACGGTATCATATTCAGGTATACAACGAAATGATTCGGTATTTGTATCTGTTGTGAAATGATCTCCCCAAGAAGTCTAGGTAACGTTTGCCACCGCACGGAGTTCAAACATCTTTTTCTTGTGATGAGAACTTTTTTTTTTAAAAGACTTTATTTATTTATTTGACAGAGAGAGAGAGAATGAGCAGGAGAGCACAGCAGGGTGAGTGGGAGAGGGAGAAGCGGGCTTCCCAGCCGGATGCGGGGCTCAATCCCAGAACCCTGGGATCATGACCTGAGCCGAAGGCAGACACTTAACTGGTTGAGCCACCCAGGCATCCCCAAAGCCTGTATTTTTTGAGGAATGTTCATGCTGTTTCCACGGTTATGTTTGTCGAAAGAGTGTGAACAATCCCTTGACTGGACCCCTGAACTTGAGCTTGATCAGACGGATACTACCCCACACTCACACCCTCACTTGGCCTGAGCCCAGCTCTGCCCTGGGCCCCACAGTCCCTCCTGTCATTGAGGTGGGAGAGGCGGCTGGTACAATGGCCCCCAGTGGGGAATCCTGGGCTGCTGAGCTGCTGAGCGGGGAGCGCCCGAGACTCTGGAGCTGCCTCTTCCCTCCTCAGGGAATCGCCACTCCCGGCAGTCCTGCCTCAGCCCTGCCCCACTCCCATCCGGAGGCCTTTGACTTGCTGGAGCCTCGGCCAAGAGGGCCTTCGCCGTGGCTGGGAGGTGATCCCTCTCCCCCAACAGCAAGGGGACCCTGAACTCAGGGGGCCTGATAATGGGACCTGGGGGGGCCGTCCTGGTGGGCCCAAGCTCTGGCTGTGGGTGGGGAGGGAGCTGTGAGCGGGGCTGAGGCCCAGGCTGTATGTGACCCAGGTGTCCCGGGCTGCCCCGCTTGCTAGCTGGGCAAGTCACATCTCTCAAGCCTCGGTTTCCTGTCTGAAAAACGAGACTAGCACCTGGCTGGCTGGGTTGTTAGGGTATGAGGAGGTTAGTGGCAATACAGTTGGCTTTGGCCACTCCTTGTTCTGAGCCCTGCGGTCTGGCCCTGGCTGTGGTGAGAGGCTCCCCTCAGCGAGGTCTTTCTGCCAGGAGCTGAGCTCACAGGGTGGGGTGGGCCTCGGGGGCCACATATCAGTTGTTCTCTCTTTCCTGGGAGCTGGTCCAGAGACCAGGGGGAGGGCGTCTGCTTTTCATCGGGGGGCGGCTGCCTCTAATTCCTTTGGCATCTCAGCTTGTCAGGAGGAGGGAGATGCACTTAACCGGTTGTGGACCAGCTTGGTGCTGAGACGCGGGCGCTGGGCTTGGAATCCACCAGCTGGGACTGAAGGCTAACTGGGCCACTTACTGGTTGTGAGACTTGGGTGAGGCACCCACTGCGTCTGAACACTGAGGAGCCCACTGGGACACGGGAGTAATCATTTCTGCTCTGCCTACTCCCCAAAGCAGAAATCCATGTCAAAGTGCTTGGTAAACCACGGAAAAGATGAAACAGGGGTTCCCCCTGCCATTGGGGGTGGGATGGGGGCTCTGCCCAGGGACCTCACCCCAGGCCTGCAGGCCCAGTGCCTGGACCCTTGTCCGGAATGGTCAAAACCAACTGTTGGGTCCTTGGAACAGAAGCGCATTTCAGGAGGTGCCGGCTGTGGTCTTGAAGAGCGGCCGGGCCCAGAAAAGGAAGAGTTCGCCTCGGTCGGCGTGGCTTGGGAGAAAAAGAACACGACAGTCAGAGTTCCTGCGAGCTTACTATAGGCCAGGCACACGTCTAAGAACTTTCCACGTATTAAGTAGTTGACAAGGGGCGCGTGGGTGGCTCAGGGGGCGAAACCTCAGCCTTTGGCTCAGGTCATGATCTCAGGGTCCTGGGATCGAGCGCCGCATCAGGCTCTCTGCTCAGGGAGAGCAGAGAGCTTCCCTCTCTATCTCTCTGCCTGCCTCTCTGCCTACTTGTGATCTCTGTCAAATAAATAAATAAATAAAATCTTAAAAAAGAAAAAAAGGAAAAAGTAGTTGACAACAGCCCTCCGAAGGAGGTTTCTATTATCCCCCGCTTTAAACGTGTTGTTAAGGGCGAAAAGGCATTTCGGGAGAAGGAGTGGGATCTGCAGAGTCTGGGGAGCCTCTCCCATCCTGGGGGCAGTGGCCACCGTGCCTGCAGCCGGGGGGAGTTGGCCTCGTGGGGCCCTGGCAGCCCGCCCCAGGGGTTAGGTTTGAGACGGCAAGCCGGGGGATGCTATAGGCTCTTGTGTGACCTAATCCTTGAGGGTGGGTGGGATGAGGCTCCTGGGAGGGGGACAAGGGCCTTAATGGGCTGGCTTCAGGGTGTAGAGTCCCCGGAACAAGGAGAGGGGTTCCTCATTCTTCTGTCTTCATACTTGAGGACAGGCCCAGCTGCCGCCCAGGGAGCCCCCAGGGGACGCCTTGACTTCGAGACGGGCTCAGAAGCTGGGCTGTGGGTGGCCCGGGGGCCTGAGCTCTCAGAGGCCTGGGAGGCCAGGCTTGCAGCCAAGTGGCCTGAAGCGGGTCCTACACGGGCCAGACGGCGCCCCATTGCGGGGCTGACCCCAGGAAGGCAGGATGGCCTTGCTTGCTGGGTTACAGAGGAGCCTAGAGCTTTCTGCTCACACTGGCAGGACAGTGGCACCTTCCTGGTCTGAGCCCCCTGCACAGCCCGGTCATGGGGGCTGGCCCAGCTAGGGACAGAGAGGTAGGGCAATGGGGCCTCAGTGATTAGAAACAGGAAGCAGGGCTGGAACATTTTCTCCCAAATAGAATGCAGTCCGGGGAGGCCACCGCAGAGTTGGCCACGGTGGAGGCTTTCCAGTCGGACGATTCGGGTGCCCACACACCAGTAGGACACTCTGGGGAAGTGAAGGCAGGTGTGTGGCACCCTCCCAGGGACGGGCTGCCTACTCTCTGCAGCACCTCTGAGCGAGGACCGGGGGCCGGGAACGCTGGGTGTGCATGGGGGGAAATTCCATTCTGCAGGGCGCCCCACCCCGCGTCCTGACCATTTCTGCTTGGAAGCAGTCGGCAAGCACGCTGGAATTTCTAACCAAGACAGGGACAGGGTAAGAAGAGGCTTGGGGGAAGTGGCAGAGTTTTTTTAGCCATGAGGCATCCAGGGTGTGATATCTGCAAAACCCAGAGATGAGATGAACAGAGATGGCCAGGAAGATTGGGAAGGCCCGGGGCAGAGGCCAGATCCGGGGTGAGGTCACCGGGGAAGCATGCGGACCCACAGTGAGCTGTGGGCTGAGTGGGCCCAGGGGAAGGGAGGGGAGCAGACGGAAGGGAGGAAGGGAAGAACTTGCCTTGGCCTTTCTTACTTTGTAAAAGAGTAAGTACTTGGTGTCTGAATGGAACGTTGGGGGAGAGAGGTCAGGAGTTCAGTCCCCCAGGGATCTGGTGCTGGATGGACAGTGGGACATTGTTCTCGAAGGCGAGAGAACCCCAGCCTTTGTTCTCATTCCACTTCCACAGTAAATATTCCGGGATTTGGGGTGAGACCAGTGTCCACCTGTGCTAATTAGTCGGTAAATACTTCGGGAAAGTGTTCTTTGCCGGAGAGGCACTCGGGGTAGCTCTTGTCTGGCAGGGCTGGCCTTGGGAAAGGTTGAAGGGTGAGCACAGCCGGGAAGGGAAAGTGACCTGGGAAGGGGCCACGGTTTCTGGTGGCCACACAGGGGGAACTCGATCCCCACCTGTTCTTCTGACGCCAAGTCATTCTTTGCCAAACTTCTGGGTGGGACCTTGTGCTCTTGGCACAACCTGCATTTCCCTTTGCAAAACCTGGAGCCCAGTCCTGTTCCCACAGCCCGGCTCTGGAGGCTTTTGGTGCAGAATGGACGGCCACGTGTGTGTTCGGAACGGCCAGCCTGGCCCCTAGCATCCCAGCCATGCGTTCTAGCCCAATGCTCACCTGATGGCATGAGGAGGCAACCTGGTCTCCTGCGGAGGTGTGACACTGCCTGGCCCCAGGTCCTGAGTGCCTCGCCAAGTCACGGGGGCCGAACTCCGGAGAATAGCCAGGGGAGCCCATCACTCATCCAGACTGACTGTGGGATTTGGATACACCTGTTGTTGGTGGTGTTTTTTCTTGAGAAAACTGCAGACATTTGGATATTGACTATTATATAAGGTGAAAGTTTACTGACATGGAAAGGTGGATTGTTAACTGAAAAAAGGTTTTATTATTTTTTAAATGATTTTTAAAATATTTTTAAAATTATTTAAAAAAATTTAAAAAAGATTTTATTTATTTGACAGAGCTAGAGATCACAAGTAGGCAGCGAGGCAGGCAGAGAGAGGAGGGGAAGCAGGGAGCCTGGCGCTGAGCAGGGAACCCGATTCGGGGCTTGATCCCAGGACCCTGAGACTATGACCTGAGCCAAAGGCAGAGGCTTAACCCACTGAGCCACCCAGGTGCCCCTGAAGAAAGGTTTTAAAAAGCATGGATGGTATGATTTCAATTTGGAAGATAGACTCACAAATATACAACAGGTGTTAATAGCAGTAGTCACTGGGTGGTACGAAATGTTCCCCCTATTTTTTTTTGTTTTTCAGGATCTATGTTTTCTTGTAACTTATTTAAGAATTGCTATTTCTTCCGAGTTCTGCAATGCACACATAGCTCTTTTACTTAATTACATGATTAAAAATTGCTACCCTGGAAGGGAACAATTCAGGGGCTGCTTGAACCAGAGCATGGGGTGGTGGACCCTCAGTCCCACCTCAGAGATTGGGAAGAACTGACCTCTTTTCTGCTTTTCTGCTAGTTATAGTTTAGAGCCAAAACCCCGTCCAAGTTCTGCACAGAAACCAGAAAGTGGTGATATTTGCGGAACAAAAATCAGTTAACTCTGAGATGATCAGTGATTTAAAAAAAAAAAAAAAAAGGAAAAGGAAAAGAAAAAAGAGACTGAGAATCCCAGTCTGCTGTCCTCTGTCAACCCCATCCATGCCTGCCCCTTCTTGCTCACTGCCTGAAAAATCCAACTTCACTTTTTTTTTTAAAAGATTTTATTTGATAGAGACACAGCGAGAGGGAAAACAAGCCAGAGTGGGAGAGGGAGAAGCAGGCTTCCTGCTGAGCAGGGACCCCCCATTCAGGGCTCCATCCCAGGACCCTGCGATCATGACCTGAGCAGAAGGCAGACACTTAACGACTGAGCCACCCAGTCGCCACCCCTCCCCACCAACTTCGCTCTAATAGAGGGTTAAGAGGAAAAGCAGAGTTCGAAGGATAAAGTTGTTAAAACGTGGTGTTCTTTCCTGGTTCTCACCTGTAGGCTCTTGGGACTGCCTCTACGCTCTGTGCGGGTCTTGGAAAGCGCTGGGAGCCGTGAGAGAGATCATGAGGATGGGCAGGGAACAGAGAGGCTGAGATAAACCTCAGTTTAATCTGAGGAAACTCCAGTTTTCCAGGCCTTTTTTCATCTTTCAAAAGGGCTCCCTGTGGGAGTCCCCCCATCTTTAACTCCCTGCAGGACACAAGCTATGTATGACCGTGCAGTTGTTTTGGGGTGGATGGAAGCGAGGCCCTTGCCCGCTGAATGGTGCCCGCACCCTGGTTGGGACCACTCTGGGCACCCACACCCACTCCCGGCCCCAAGCCTACCTGTGGTCCAGGCCCAGATCTCCCAACCCCTTTTCCGGGCCTGGTGCGCCTCAGTCCTTCAGTCTGGCCCCTATCCCCTTGGGGGCTACACAGGGAGAAGGAGGAGGATGCCTGGGTTTCTCCAAGCTGGACCAGCTTCTGTGGGCACCTCCTTACTCCCTGGTTGGTATGGAGTCTGAAAGCAGTGCTGGTCTATGCCAAGATCAAGGCTGCCCGAGGACCACAGGGCAGGTGTGGGGCTGAAGGGCCAAGTCCTCCGCCAACTTCTCCGAACACCACCCAATTCTAAGGAGAGGGATCCCGACACGCCCCATTCTACCTTCCTTCGCACTCAAGTTTGTAATCTCTCATGCCAGAAAGGAACACCTTCGGGAAGGATGTCATTTGGAAAAAAAAAAAAAAAATTATTGTGCCATAGCTATGAGGTTAAGGCCCCTTCCAGCCCACTGCTAACCACGGCATCTGCTGGGGCAGACACCCACTCTGGACTCTGGGCCCCTCTTGTGCTCCTTCTCGTCTCACCATTTTAGCAAGTTTAGTCCAAAGAGAGTCTTCCTGGCTGAGGGAGCAACCGAGGGCAGAGGCTGGGGCTGTCTGAGCGTGCTCACCGGGGGGTCGCTGGCATCGGGCGTCAGGTGTGGGATGTGCTTCTGTTGTTTTAAGAGTCAGAGATGTGGTTTAAGAGTCAGAGACATGGTTGATTTTGATGGGTCCTTTGCTAGCACTGTTTTTGGGACAATCTGCTCTAAAGTAAACTGTAGTGTTTGGATGAAAATGAAGGTCAGGAACAGGAGCCCTCTTTTGGTCCCAAATTTTCTGACTAGGTTATAATGATGCAATCAAAGATCAGTTGGTCTCCCTTGTGGGCCCCGGGCAACGCTGGACGTTTTATGGTTTGCTGCCCTCTTGTGGTGCACAAATGGTGACAAGATTCTCCTCTTCCCCATAGCATCTGACTCCGGGGAGAATGTGCTGGACAAAACATTATACGAGGTCTCTGCTGAGGGATTTCCCAGGCTAGTGGAGGTGACTTTTCACTGAACCAGGGTCCGAGGGCAACAATCCACACCTTGGGCTCTACAGGGGGCTGACATACATACCCTTCCCTAACTAGGGTGCCCGGCCGAAGAGGTCAGAGGCCCCTAGAGCCTCCAGCGGTCTTCGACGACTAAAGTTGCTTTCCTTTGGAATGGTGGAACTGATGGGCACAGAACGAGAAGCTTCAGCTGGCCTTCCTCCTACCTCAGCTCCCACTCCCCCACCCTTATCCACTGAGTGACGGCTCCCTTCTTCAGTCTCTCCTTCCCCAACCTCTCATGTAATCCTGCTTTGCCTCCTTTTCAGGCTGAATTGTATCCCCTCAAAACTGGTATGTGGAAGTCCTAACCCCCAGTACTTCCACACGTGACTCTGTATTTGGAGACAGGGCCTTGGAAGAGGTGGTCGAGTTAATGGAGCCGCTAGGGTGAGCCCTCACCCAGTCTGACTGGTGTCCCCATCAGAAGAGGGAAGTTGGCTACGGACGTGTAAAGACCATGTGAGGACCCAGTGAGAAGGCGGCCATCGGCCAGCCAAGGAGAGGCCTCAGGAGACACCTTGACTTCCAGCCTCCAGAGCTGTGAGAACGTAACTGGCCATTGCTGAAGCGCATGTCTGTGGTGTTCGTTCTTGGCACAGCCCTAGCAAACGAATACAGCCCTAATATAATACTTATTTCTACAAGGGAAGTGGTTGCATTTTGAGTTTTTTCCCCTCTTTTTCTTTAATTTAGAGAAAGAGAGAGAGTGGGCGAGTGCCGAAGGGGGCAGAGGAAGAGGGAGAAAAGAGAATCTCAAGCTGACTCCCTGCTGAGTGTGGGTTAGCGCAGGGCTTGAGCTCCTGACCCTGAGTTGGACGCTTAACCGACTGAGCCACCCAGGTGCCCCAACATTTTGAGGTTTTCAAGGATAGAAATACACCCAGTCCTTTGTGGGCCCAGCCACAGTTTCTCTATCTGTCCAGAGGATTCTTAAGATAAACATGGAGCAGTTTTCCTTTAATCTCGCTTAGTCTTTATGGCAATCCATTCTACAGATGAAAACATTCCTAGAAATTAACTTGCCCAGGGTCACCCGAGTGGTGGGGACAGTCAGGATTCAGACTCAGCCGGGCCCCCGAGTGCCACCTCCTTGTCCATAGCTCAGAGTGGCCGGCCAGCCTGGGAAGGTCATGGGCAGGGATCGGGAAGGGGCTGGCTGTCGGGTAAACTTCGAGAACACTGACCATTTTCCCTGCTGATCCTTGCAAACGGTGGTCGGGTCTCTCTCTTAACCCACCGAGAAAAAGCTCCATTTCTCTGAAAAACTGTCCAATCTACTCCATGGGCAGGACGTATGGACACCCCCACACCACCCTCCTCTCGAAAGTCCTCTGGAGTTAGTACGCCTGTCTGAACTGACCGAAACAACGGGAGCTTGTGGACACTCTGGTCTTTGTCAACAGTGACTCCTAACCACACTGTTATTCTTTCAAAATATATTTTATTAGTAGCACACGGAATTTAAAGTTAAGCAATTTCTTTCCAGAGAGAAGGTAAGACCTGACAGACTAAAAAACCGTCACAGCTAGAAATATCATTTCCAGTGTAAAGAGAGATGGGTAGGAACAGTTTCTGCCAAGGAAATTACGTTTTCGGTCACGCTGACCATGCTGAACACGAGGCACCTGCAGTCATGTGGGGGCCCACGGCGCTGGACAGCGAGAGAATGCAGTAGGTCGAGGGCCATCCCCATGCGCTCTGGTGGGAGCAGCGGCGGCGAGCTCATGAGCCCCCTTCCTCAGCACGAGCACCAGGAAGGCCTGCAGCAGGCAAAGGCTGGTGGGAAATGCTAGGCCAGCAGACTCACCTGGGAGCCCACGAGACCTGCAGGAGTCCCGCAGAGTCTCCATTACACCCTTCACCTCCAGACTGGGGGCTATGGGTTACCAGAGGCTACTTTTAAAGGATCTGGAAACATGTCTACATTAGTAAGTCAAAGGAGATATGAACCTTCTTAGAAAGAAAAATCAGCTTCTCCTCTCATGGGTTCTTTTCCCTGATATTCTTCTGACTTAACATGAACTCTACAACCAAGACAGCTCTGGGAGGTGTTGGCCTCGGTCCCCCCAGCTTTCGAGCCTGCCGCTTCTGTCCCCGTGGCAGGTCTTCTGATCCCAGATGGAACTCCCTACACTGAGATGGCTGCTGTTCTGCTCAGATCATGTCGTTTCTTCTTTCTAATCTAAGATACTGGGGGCAATTCATAAGAAAGACTCAGGACTTGGTCATCTGCACTGGTCTTACTTTGACTTTAGTAGGGGCGTTTCTCTCGGCACTTCCCGATCCGCCCCCTCAACCAAACACTCAGATACTTATTGATCAAGGCGACAAAACGAGTGACAGACTGCAGAATTTTCCATTTCTAGATCTAATTGATTAAGCCAAGTCTCCACACCAGGAAACCGGCCTTTCCCTCCAAGCTAGCTTCTACAATACAATCTTCAGGGCCCTAGGGCAGATCAGCGACACTGGTCTCATGGAGATCGATTCCAGAGTGCAGCTTGCCATCCTTGGCGGCCGCCCAGGGCATGGAGGTGGAGGTCCATTTTACCGCCCAGTCTCCTGCTTTGCTGACCAAGATGACACCGCCTAAACCCTTCAGCTTTGACTTCATATAACCCAACGACATGTCGGCAGCCTCTTCCAAGGTCTTTCCTGAAAACAAGGAAAGGTTGAGAAACAACACGCATTGTAATGAAAGGAATCTGGTGGGAGAATCAGTTGCCGTTTGAAAACCCAAATGAGTTAACAAAAGATTTTGGGCAAATGATTTCTTTTTCTTCTTCTTTTTTTTAATAGAATTTATTTTTTAAAGATTTTTATTTATTTATTTGACAGACAGAAATCACAAATAGGCAAAGAAGCAGGTAGAGAGAGAGAGGAAGAAGCAGGCTCCCTGCTGAGTAGAGAGCCTGATGCAGGGCTCTATCCCAGGACACTGGGATCCCGACCCAAGCCAAAGGCAGAGGCTTAACCTACTGAGCCACCCAGGTGCCCTGGGCAAATGATTTCTATTTGAATGCTTCAAAGAAGGGTCCTCACCACAGAGGCCCTCTTTGCACGGAGATGGAGCCTAGCATCAGCCTAAGGGGAGCTGCCTTCTCTCCCACACCCAGGCTCAAAGTCTCTCTACTGCCCCTGAGATGCCCAACATGACAGGAGTCTAAGTGTACTTCTTTCCAGATTCTAACACAAGGTGGGAAGAAGTCAAAGTAGTGTAACAACCTGAAAGGAACATCTAAAGCAAACGGGAAAGGGTTTCAGATACTTTACAGCCTATTTATAAAACGCTTCCATTCACTTGTCTTCAGACCATATGAACTTGCTCTATGTACCTTGTTCTACGTGGAAGAGAGTCAGTCTGGCCAGATTCACCTTCAGGATGCTCTCCCCGTGCCCCGTTGTTGAAATGGCACCAATGTCATTGTCAGCATAACCTCCGGATCCTGCTCAAAAAAGGTGGACTGGTTCTAACTGAGCAGCAACAGTGAAGAAATTCAAACACGTATCAAGTCTAATGCTACCTAAATGCTAAATCCCAGCGTGCCCAAGTATGAATGAAGGTCAGTAGCCGTGACCTTGAGATGCAAAGGTGGAGTAGAAATGGCCAGGTAATGACCCAGAAATCAGTGGTGGTGGTGGTGGTGGTGGTGGTGGGGAGGGGTTGGCCTGAGCTCCCAGGGAGCAGCTCCTCCAGGAAGGCTCCTTCTCCTCCTCAGAGCCCATTCGGCCACTCCCAGCCTGGCCACTGACCCACGCCCCGGAACTAGAGGATGTACTTCAATGTCAACGCAAACACTTCCGTTTGTAGCAGCACTACGTCACTTTCATACCACTCAAATCTAGTGGTGTGAAATCAACCTAAATTCTCAGCTTGTTAATTTGAGCCCATGCCTGGGAAGAGGCTTTGTGTATGTAACTCTTCTGGACTAGGACCGCAGAGCCTGAACCTGGGGCTAGAGAGAAGAAAGAGGCCCTCGGGGGCTCGGAGAAGCCCGCGCCTGCTAGATACAGGCTCCAGCTCAAAGCGGTGCCCCACCCGCCGCGTTCCCGGAAATGAAGAGGCGGGGAGGGAAGAGACGGAGACTGGTGGACGGTAGCGGAAGGGGCGGGGCAGCAGCCCAGCAGGGAGCCTACCTACGCAAGGAGTGTCCCCAACCCGGCCGACCATTTTATTAACGATGCCACCCGTCGAGGTTGCGTAGGCTACGTTCCCTTTGCAGTCCAAGGCGACGGCCCCCACGGTTCCCAAGTCTCTGCCAAGAATAAAGAGAAAAGTGACAGACGAGACACACCATCACAAGTTAACATTGTAGCTGAACGGCCCTTAAGTTCCCACGTTAGATGTTAAGGGCAAACGGGACACGATTTGATTCCAACATTCACGGCTCACATTAGCTTTTTTTTTTTTTTTTTTTAAAGATTTTATTTATTTATTTGAGAGAGAGACAGTGAGAGAGCATGAGCGAGGAGAAGGTCAGAGAGAGAAGCAGACTCCCCGTGGAGCTGGGAGCCGGATGCGGGACCCGATCCCGGAACTCCAGGGTCATGACCTGAGTCGAAGGCAGCCGTCCAACCAACTGAGCCACCCAGGCGCCCCTCACATTAGCTTTTTATTCTGCAGGTCAGATAGGTTGCTAGACATTCCTTTAGATCTCAGCCTTTAGAGCACATCCCATCCCAGCACCACCGTCCTCTAGTCATGTGACTTAATTACTAAGTTTTCTTTTCTGTGTCTCATTTTCCCCTCCTATAAAATGGGGGTAAAAACAATTGAGTGCATCTCAAACGTTGTGTGCATAAAAATCCCTTGGATCCCTGAGCCTACCCTGGAGATCCTGAATTTGTGAGTATGGGGAACCCAAGACCTTGCATTTCTCAGAGCCTCCCAGGTGATGCTGATGCTGCCTGTCACACACCACTTTGCCTGTTTCACAGGGCTTGCTGTAAAGATGTAATATGCTATTGCTTTCCCTAACATATTATACATTTCAAGTAAAAAGAATTGGAAGAAACTGAACCACAGCTATAATACCCACCACCCAGATTCTATAATGATCTATATTCGAGGCACGTATTAAGTGCTGGGCATGGGAGTGAAGTGAACGGACAAAGTCCCTTCTGTGCAGCTTGCATTTGGGGGCAGAGGGCAACAGGGGGATAAAAAATTTTTTATGGAACAACAGTAAAAATGATGACGACTCCAGCAGTATGGAGAGGACTTTATGCAGGGCCTCTCTGAAGGAGGTGAGGGCAATCCCTAGGCTTGCTGGGGAGAATGCTCCTGAAGCTGGAACATGGTTGTGAAACTCATGGAATTTGGAGGTCACTGTGGTTGCAGCGAATAAAGTGAGGGACAGAGGATAGGGGGCCTCCGGGGATGGCTGGCAGCCAGACCATGGAGGCTCTGATGGGCGGGGTGACTGTATCCTGGTGACCCAGGACGGTCCTGATTTATCCCTGTGTCACAGTTCCCCCTTCACTCTCAAAGTCAAGTTTGAACACTACTGAACACAATTTGAACACTAAATTATAGGGTCCTCCGACACATAGGCCCTGAGTGAGATGGGAAGACACTGCCAAACCTGAGCTGTGTCACAAGATGAGTTCAGTTTTAAAAATATCATTCTTTACCACTTCACCCATCCATCAGGATGGCTAAAAACGAAGACTACCTGGTAGCAGGTGTGGGTCAGAATATGCAGAACTGGAACACTCAGTCACTACTGTTAGAAACATAAACTGGGGCAACTCTTTGGAAAACCATCTGGCAGAATCTACCAACGCTGACTTGGCAATCACACTCCTACATTTCTGCATTCTCCCAACAGAAATGTGGAGCTACGTTCACCAAAAAACATACAGCAAAATGTTCACAGCAGGACTGTTTGTAGTAACAGAAATCTTAAAGTGATGTAAATGTCCAGCAAAGGCAGAGGGGGTGGGCTGAGATGTAGGCATGGAACAGAATCCTCTACAGCCATGAGAATGAGCTACTGTGGGTGTGACACAAGGAAGGGTCTCAGAAATACAATGAGGAAAGAAGGCACCAAATAAAGTACATACTATATGGTTGCACTTAAATCAAGTTCAAAAACTGGCAACGGCCGTCTACAGTGTTAGGAGCCAGGTAAGTGGCTGCCTTTAGGGCAGGACTGGGAATGGAAGAGAGCATGGCGGGGCGGGTGGGGAGGGCATCGGGTGATGATCTGTTTCCCCACCTGGAGGCTGTTTATATGGGTCCACTGTGAAAAGTCATCAGAGGTGACGTAAGACTTGTGCTCTTCCGGAGGTAGGCTGCACATGTACGAAAAGTTTCTCTTAGAATAATTACTCTGGCAATTGTGTGTGGACTGAGGGAGACCAGAGTGGAACTAGAGACTGTCAGGAGGCTTGAAGGGTCATTAGGGGCCTTGTTAGGGTGCCCCTGGGACACGGAGAAGAGGGCTTGGCTTAGGACACTGAAGGCAGAGCTGACGGACTTTGCGGGGGAGCTGGGTTATGAGAGAGATTAGGGATGGCTCTAAGGCTTTGGCTTCCAGAACCAAAAGGGTACAGAAACCATTCACTGAAATGCAGAATATTAGGAATAGGTTTTTTGGTGTCTGTTGGTTTACGGTGCATGAGGAGCGAGGTTAGGTGGGGAAATGCTGGGTTCAGTTGTGGACACAAGCTTGAGGTACCTATTGGGCAATTCCACGGAGGGAGCAAATTGCAGCTGGGTGTGGGCTGGCATTCAGGGGGCTACAAAGAGAAGTTTGGCAGTCTGCTAGGAAGAAAACAGGAACCCTGTCTTCCTGCATTCACAAAAATCAACTCCAGAGAGTTCAAGGCCTGAATATAAAACATAAAACAGAATTCTTCAGGAAAGTCTAGGGGACTACAGACGTCTCAGGGTAGGAAATACCTTCTACGTTTCCAGTCCTACAAACTATATGAGAGAGGCGGACTGCGTATTTGATTACAAAAAAGTAAAAACTTGTGTATGGCAAAAATACCATAAGCAAAGCAAAAGCAAGACTAAAAATAACAGATTTGGATTTTTTTTTTTTTTTTAAAGAGTAGACAGCCTTAAGACTGAGAAGGGACCTAACAATGAAAGAGAAAAAAATGATCATAGGACAAAAATAGGCAAATCCATAGAAACAAATGGCCCACCAACAAATGCCAAAAGCTCACACATGTTGATAGGGGATACAACTTAAAGTGACAGTGTTACCCTCCTCATGTCAGATGCAGGGGACACCCCCAGACTCTGCTGGTGGCAGGCCCACCCCTAACATTCGTAAGGTGTGGAGGCATGACTACAAGGTACAAATGGTAGCCATTACACCATCTGTTCACTTTTTAGAAGTTGTAGATACGTTCTTTTATCTTAGTGTGGTGTATAGGTCTTCAAAAATATTGTAAAGCCATGGTTTTTACATGACCAAAAGTAGACAAACTACCAATAATGACTTAATGTAATTATTATGGTGCCCATCTAGGTCTTTTGTTGATCAGCTATTGATGCCTGGATGAGTGGGGGACACACACACACACACACACACACCCTATAAATTATTAAGTGTTTACTCCACGAGGTTGATTTTCCTGCTTTCATTTCAGGAAGCAGTATGCTCTTATAATCGTATGTCTGTACAACATGCATTCTCTTGAAAAACTGCCACATAAGACTGATCTTTTTTGAGTCTGTGTAGTTCTTAGCAGGTTTTTAATTTGGAGAAGCTTCCCTCGGCTGAGGCAGCAGCAACTGGAATGTGCAACAAAATTCTTAAGGCAATCCTTATATTTGGAAAGGAACTCCTGATTTGAACATTACCAGCTCAAATGCTACCAGGCATGCAGGATACATTTCTGTAACAGAAGACACTATTTCATAATTTGATCATACATGTCACCATTGTTCCCGGTAGTCATTTATACCGTCTCTTCAGCAGCACCTAGATCCATGTAGCTCTTTCACATTTCATTGCCAGTGTATTATAAAGAAGACTGAAAGTAGCAGCTGTGTTGTTTTTGGCCAAGTCTCTCTTCAAATGGCAGTATGCTCTGATATACAACAGACAGGAGGACAGCCTCTATGGGAGCTGATTTGGGGATTATTTGTACGTGAATCTTCTCCTTCAAGGTAGGCAAGAATTTTTGTTGACTTCTTTCAGGTTCCTTTTATTTTACTGGAACGCTATTCTCCTCCTCCTCCTTCTTCTTTTTTTAGAGAGAATGCAGAACACGCAAGTGGCTGGGAGGCACAGAGGGAGAGGGAAAGAGAGAATCCCAACCAGGCGCCACACCCAGTGCAGAACCCTGGGGCTCAATCTCATGGCCCTGAATCATGACCTGAGCTGAAATCAAGAGTTGGACACTCTTAAGTAACAGACTGAGCCACCCAGGAGCCCCTGGAATGTTATTCTTCTTGCATATTTTCCATGCAGTGTGATTTTGTTTTTCTCTAAACTTAATATATTTTAATAATATATATTCAATATATATTCAATAATATATTTAATGATATATTTTCAATCCTTTAAAAAGTGAAATAGCCAAAAAGATTTTTAAAGCTTTTATTAAGCTTATCAATAGAAATTAAGGGTTCATATTAAGTGACTGTATGTAGCATCAAAATTAATTTCACTAAGTCCATAATTTACTCTTTGAGAATCTTCTGTGGTTTCATGGAATTTTAAAATCTAAATTCAATGTAATTACTTTAACAGAACTGAGTTGGTCATTGCCACCATCTGTCAGAGATTTGTTCCAAGGTCAGACAGGAGTTTGAGCACACTGTTCCATTTTGGCCCTACCTAGAGAATCCCGCGTTGGACCTTCTGCTGTCCACCACGTCGGCGCTGGCGCACAATAGGGGCACACCTCCTATTAGTAGTTTTGAACTGTGAGCCTGCATGTCACATCGAAGACTTCTGGGCTCTTGGCTAAACTTCATGTTTATATATCTTTTATTTACCAAGCACGTTCACTCCATTATCACAGGCTTGCCTTTGACAGTCTTTTATTTTTTTAAAGCTTTATTTTAGAGAAAGTGTGCATGTGCAGATGGGTAAAGGGGAGAGGCAGAGGGAGGATCTCAAGCAGACTCTGCACTGAGTGTGGAGCCTGACGCGGGGCTTGATCTCACAGCCTTGAGATCATGACTTGCGTCAAAATCAAGAGTTGGTCACTTAACTGACTGAGCTGCCCAGGTGCCCCATGGCCTTTGATGGTCTTTTAAATTGATACCTAAGATGAAACGTTCTCCCCACTTCTTCTATAAATCCAAAATGTCTACTTCCAAAAAGCAGGTGAGTTAGACGTGTTTTTCTTCTCGGGGTGGTACAGCAATATGTACAATAAATGTTAGTTGCTTGACGTGTCTTCTGACCATGGTACCTTCTAGTTGAACTGAATATTTTGTTAAAAACACTTTAGGTATTTGATTTCCTCTCTCGCTTATCACCCACTAAATTAATGTCTGAATTCTCTATCCTAGATAGTGATCGTTGGTTTTATTATTTTTTGTCTTAATTACATGTATTATTGAATTCTGAAATAATTTTTATTAAGCCTAGAAATGTCCCACGGTGTTTTGTAAACACGGTGCTGATGACGGAGTGCCATGGCTAAATATCGGGCACGCTGTATTATTCTTTCAAGAACGTTACATCACTGTTTCAGATGGTCTTTTTCTTTTTCCTCTGTTTTCGGCTGCTGGTTCCCCCAATCCTACTGACTGCACATGTCCTTTTGGTGTGTGATTCTTTGTGATGAGCAATTAGCTCTTCCTGCAGTAAAGGATGGAAAACTGCTGGGATTTCATTGGAACTGTACAAACTGAGGATGTGGCAAGAATAATATTCTTAATAATTTCCACTGTTCCGAAAGGTAATTAAATCATCACTGGACCAAGAATTTGGAATGTCCTGCTTGTGAACATTAGGTGGATCATCTTAGAAGATGACTCTTTACTATGTTCCTTTTTAAAATGAATGTGGGCTATATCCTGGAAGATTATTTTCCTTTTTACCTCTCAGTTTTTTGTTCACTTTTGTATTCTTTTTCTATCAAAATCTTGACTTAACATGCATTTTCAATAATCTAGGGATTAAAAAGATGTAATTGTCTTGAAAGTGTATAAAACTAGGATATATTTTCATCAAAAATGAACAGCAAATGTAACTGAGTAAATACAAATGAACTGCAGATATAACTTCAAAAAGTTAGGCTTTTTCCTAAAATATACCAAATTATCTATTAATAGTAAAAGTAAAACATGAATTATAATTAGTGAATATAACATTTTAAAATTCCTTAAAAGCTAAAAATTTTAACATATTTTTACAAATAAAATCATAGCTAACATTCAATGTTCATTTAGTTGCCAACATAGAGCTGGTTCTTCAGGCAGGCTCTGTCTAGACCCGCACTGTCCAATGTGGCTGGCATGAGCTACCCGCACCACTGGCCACTGGAAGTATGGGCAGCCCCAGGGTGAGGTGGGGAGGTGTGCTGCAAGCCTAGCATATGGGTCAGATTTCTGAAGATTTAGTGTAAAAGACGACTGTAAAATATCTCAAATAATTTCTTATATTGATTACATGCTGAAATGATAATATTTTGATTATATTGGGTTAAATATATTAATTTCACCTGTGTATGTTTTCTTTTGTTGTTGTTGTTGTTAGAGACAGAGAGAGTGTGAGGTGGGGTGGGGAGGATCAGTGGGAGAGAATCTCAAGCAGACCTGCACTGAGTGTGGAGCCTGATGTGGGGCTTGATCTCATGACCCTGGGATCATGACCTGAGCCAAAATCAAAAGTCAGATGTTTAACTGACTGAGCCACCCAGGTGCCCCATACCTGTTTCTTTTTACTTTTTTATTGTGGCTACTAGAAATTTTTTAAATTGCAAATGCAGCTCTTGTCTTCCTATTGGACAGTGCTGGTCTAGACCTACACATGTACATATTTTAGACTAATGAGCATCAGTCCTCATATGCAAGTCTTGCAGATATTGTACTAATCTATGAAGCCCACCAGAACCATAGCATAGAGCACATAAGGAGGCAAGAAAATGGATACCTGGCACTACTGGGAAATAATTACTTTGTTATATAAGAATTTATTTGACAAGTTATTAATTTGTCTTGTCTTTTCCTCTTACCTAAGTCCTTCTGCTGTTCAATTCTTCCCCCCACTCTGAAGCAGTGTCCATTTCTGGTATCAGCAGTGGCACAATCCATAAATCTTTAGATTTAGGTGGCCTTCACTTCAAAGACATAGAGCAAGAGATGCAGAGAAGCATTTCGCTGGGGGCTGAGTGGTATTAATCACAAGAGTGGATGATGAGGGTTAAGGGTCATGCTATGCCACTGCTGAGTGACAGAGGTGCCCCAGGTGTCGGTAATAAGGCAACTGTTTTGTGTATTTGTGATGGGGGGGGGTGTTCCTCTAAAGTGCAGGACCCAGGGCGGGGCCCTCTCGCTTATATCTAAGGGGAATACTGGCTGGTAGAGATGTGAGCTGTTGCAGAATTTCTGGAAAGTGATGTGGTAACATCTGTTAAAACACCCAAGAGCCATCGATAAAGCAGCCCCATTCCCGTGACTCTAGCCTACAGGTACAACAGCACACTTGGTAAGGTTATCAAAAGCTACCAGTACATGGCTGATTTTGTAAAACAGATTCTTAAGCTGGGGACACATCAGAACTACCTGGGAAACTTTTTCCTAATACATCTGCCTGGCCTCTTCACCTCAAATCTATTAAATTAGATTCTTTAGGGAAGGGGACCAGGCATGTATATTTTGAAAAAGCTCCCTAGGTGATATTAAAGTCTACTGCTGGTTCAAAATGACAGATCTTAGAAGGAGTATGCAGAGTTAGTAATTATATCCCATTATAAACTTCCAGCCCATATTCCAATTTTATTTTTCAAATTTTGCTTTGAATAAGGGGGCTTTTATTTTGGGCTTCTGAAATCTGTAACACAGAACACCGTAATTCAGAACAAATGATTAATTCAAACTTCTAGGAACTGTACGGATTCCCCTGCACTAGGGCAGCACGCTCAAGTAACTTCAGAGGGTACACGAGATCCCAGACAGCCTGTTTTGTCTGCTTATGGTACAAACTAATCAAGAGGCATCGGCAGTTAATCCCGTAACATAAGGCACTCTACTACTGGAGAAGGAACTCTTGGCCGAATCTGAGTTGTTATTATAGGACTAATAAACGAGGTTAAATGTAAGAATCAAAAGAGCAGTTTTTTCATGATATAGTGTCAATTGCTCTGTACAAAAACTGAAACTACCAAGTGATTCTTGACTTATCTACGAAATGTAGATAATCAGATACTTGTCTGATACACCTGAGTAAGTCCGCAAACTGCGAGCCACAGATGACACTTACTGTTGGAAGTCTAGCTTCAGAGCACCTTTTTCATGCTTCTCTTTTTCTAGACGTTTTATGTTTCTCTCTGTCACCAGCTGCTCTTTAGGAATCGTGGGAACTCCCATGGCTGCTGCAAATTTTGCTGCACCCTGGTCAGTCAGAAAGCAGTGAGTTGTCTTGAGCCAGAAAAAAACAGAAACATGGTTAGTTTTTTGAAATAGTTAAAATCTTTTTAACCGTTCCAACTGTGTGGATATAATTACTTCTCTCTGGGTACAAAGCCTCAAAGATGCAAATTCCACTGGCTTGCTTTTCTGAATGTTGAACAGGGCCTGGCACTCTGAGACCTTGTATTTTTATAAAAACTCCCAAAGTGATGGAATGGTACTAGAAAGGTATTCATGTATGATCTTAAGTTTAGAGAACACAATTCATCTTTATTTTACACATGCTATTAAATAGTTGGTCTGTTCAGTTTGTATCTGTTATGTCATACGTGTTGAAAAAGACTTAAAAAAATACAGCAAGACAACGTGAAAACAAAGTAATTGTTGGACAAGGGATTGCTAGTCAAATTCCACTGTCAACAGCGCCGAGTCTCGGCTTATTTGAGAAATTTAAATAACATTGCTTCTCTTCTTTTATATGGTTTTAGGAGGACAGTGCTCACAAGTATTTCCCTACAGTTAGACAACTTTTACTTGCTAAAGTACATTGGTAATAATTTCTTATGAAGAGGATGCTTTCGTCACATACCTTTTCCATAACAAGCCGTGCAAGCTTAATGGGATTTGCTATACAGCGGACTGCAGACACAGCTCCTGCAGACAGGTCTTTTCCACTCATGATACTGGCATCCATTTCAACGTCACCATTTACATTCAAGACAGATCCACAACCTAAAACCAAAGAGAAGTTGAAAAGCAAGAATTAAGAACCTAGAAATGGCTCCCAAGTTTCCTTTAAGCCACTGACGTTAATTCATCCTCTACTCCATTGCCAGACAAAGAAGTTTGGAAACACACATCCAGCTCGGCACCCCATGACCTACAAAATATAAAATAGGAAACCCTTCTCGATCTGGCTTCTGGTCTCCTTTACCAGCTGTATCCCCCTTCCTTGGCTGCATTTTACTGAGATATTAGGTTTCCATGAAAGTACCATGAGTTCTCATTGCTCAGTGCCCTTGGGCATGCTGTTCTCTTTACCACCAGCATCCTTCTTCCAACTGCTTTTGCCCAGATAATGGCTGTAAGGCTAGCTACACTTAACCTCTTTGTGCCTGTTTCCTCATCTGTAAAATGGGATAAGAACAAAGCTCAAGAATATTTAAAGGATTATAAAACTGCCCAGTACCTAATAAGGTAAAATTCACAATGTTTGGCATCCAATAAGAAATTTCCAGGCACACAAAGAAGCAAGAAAATATGACCCATAACGAGAAGGGGGAAAAAACCTTAATAGTAACAGATCATAAATGACATAAATGATAGAAAGTAGACAAGGATGTTAATAAAATAGCTGTTATAACTATATTCTGTGTGTACCAGAACATGCAGGAAAATATAAAAAGGACCCAAACAGAACTTCTAGAGATGAAAAAAAAAAAAAATCTGAAGTGGAAAATACGCTGGATGGGATTAAAACAGGGTTAGACACTGCAGCAGGAAAGACTAATGAACACGATGACACAGCAATAGAAACCATCCAAAATGAAAAATAAAAAAGGATTAAAAAACCGTCTGAGCAGGGAGCCTGATGCCAGACCTGATCCCATCACCCAGGAATCATGACCTGAGCTGACACTTAAGCACTTGAGCCACTGAGGCCCCCTCACCTATGGAATCTGATGTTACCTCCAGGTAGATAGTGTCAGAAATGAGCTAAATTATAGGATACCCAGCTGGTGTAGGAAAAGTGCTTGGTGTGGGAAAACCTACACATGCACTGGAATTGGGTTCAGAATCTTCAGACAATGGCAATCCAGGGGAGCAAAGGTAAGTCTTTACAACAACAGTTCTGGAACAACTGGACATCCATAGGCAAAAAAACCCAAATCTAAACCCAGACCACACACTCTTCATAGAATTAACTCAAAATGGAACACACACCTAAATGTAAAATGTGAAATTATAAAACTCCTAGAAGATAACATAGGAGAAAATCCAGATGACCTTGGGATTGGCTTTTAAGATACAACACCAAAGGCATGATCCGTGAAAGAAAAAAATCATTACGCTGGACGTCATTAAAACAAAAAATTTCTGCCATATGAAAGACACTGTCAAGAGAATGAGAAGACAAGCCACAGACTAGGAAAAAGCATTCTTAAAAGACACATCTGATAGAGGACTATCATTTAAAATATACAAAGAACTCTTATAACTCAACAATAAGAAAACAAAAAATCTGATTAAAAAATGAGATAAAGAAGGAAAAACAAAAAACAAAAAATAACAACAAAATGAGACAAAGACCTGAACAGACACCTTACCAAAGAAGATCTACAGATGGCAAGTATGAAAAAGATCAATTGTACTTTTATACTAGCAACAATCGTAAAAAGTAACATTTACAATAGTACCAAAAGACATGAAATAACTAAGTATAAATCTAACAAAATATTTATAAGATATGCATGCTAAAAACCACAAAACACTGATGAGAGAGATCAAAGATTTAGACAAATGCAAGTATGTACCGTGCTTTGGAAGTACTGGATTGAAAGGCTCAGTACTGCTCAGATTTCAATTCGCCCAAACTTATCTATAGAGTTAATACAGTCCTAGTCAAAATCCTAGCAGGACTTTTTTTTGGTAGAAACTGACATGGTGATTCTCAAATTGGTGGGAAAGACAAAGGGACTAGGATAGCCGAAACAATTACCCACATATGCACCAAGAGTTGCAAGACTCTTACTACCTGATTTTAAGACTTAATACAAAACTACAGTCACCCAGACAGTGGTATTGGTGAAAGGTGACACACACAGACCAATGGGTTAGAGTCCAGAAATAGACCCATTTTATACAAAGTCAAGTGATTTTTCACAAAGGTGGAAAGGCATTCCATGAAGAAAGAATTGCTTTTTCAATAATTGGTGCTGGAACAATTATGCAAAAACAACGTTGATAAACACCTCACACCATATATAAAAATTTATTAAAAATGGATCAGAGATGTAAGTACAAAACCCGAAACTATAAAATTTCTAGAAAACACATAAAAGAAAACATATGTGACCCTGCGTTAGGCAGATATATATATATATATATTTTTTTTAAAGATTTCATTTATTTGAGAGAGAGAGAGAAAAAGAGAGAGAGAGAGAGAGAGAGAGTATGAGCAGAGGCAGAAGCAGACTCCCCATTGAGCAAGGAGCCCAACTTGGGGCTCAGTTCCCCAGTTCTGGCCGAAGGCAGATGCTTACTTGACTGAGCCACTCAGCATAGACAGATAGATAGTCTTAAGGTATGACACAAAAAGCAGAGTCCATTAAAAAATTGGACTCCTACAAAATTAAGAACTTCTGTTCATTGAAAGCCACTCTTAAGAGAAAGAAAAGAC
This sequence comes from Lutra lutra, assembly GCF_902655055.1. NCBI lineage: Eukaryota > Metazoa > Chordata > Mammalia > Carnivora > Mustelidae > Lutra > Lutra lutra. The sequence goes on along the minus strand of NC_062287.1, from coordinate 105,477,837 downwards.
ATGACACAGACCGAAAGAAATTATTTGCAAATCACGTATCTGATAAAAGGCCAACATCTAGAATTTATGAAGAATTCTTAAAACTCAGTAATAATAAAAAACACAATACAGAAATTGACAAAATACTTGAAAAGATATTACAATAAACATTTGCTGTTAGGGAAATGCAAATTAACACTAGAATGAGATCCCACCACACAGCTGTTAGAATGGCTAAAACACAAATACTGACAACACTAAGAGCTGGTGAGGATGTGGAGAAACTAGAGCTTTCATACACTGCTGGTGGGAAGGGAAAGTGGGAGTCACTGTGGAAGACAGTTCGGCAGTTTCAAATAAAGTGATATACACACCTGCCCTATAACCAGCAATCCCACACCTTCGTATTCACCCAAGAGAAAGAAAAACTTACGTTCACACAAAAACCTGTATGCAATTGTTTCTAGTGATCTGTAATGGCCCCCAATTGGCCATGTCCTCTGGTTGGTAAATGACCAAGAATTAGTATATTCATACAATGGAATGCTACTTAACAGTAGGAACGGATGGACTATTTTTTTTTTTTTTTAGATTTTTGTTATTCATTTGACAGACAGAGATCACAAGTAAGGCAGAGAGGCAGGCAGAGAGAGAGAGGAAGGGAAGCAGGCTCCCTGCGGAGCAGAGAGCCCGAGGCGGGGCTTGATCCCAGGACCCTGGGATCATGACTTGAGCCGAAGGCAGAGGCTTTAACCCACTGAGCCACCCAGGTGCCCCACAGATGGACTATTAATACTCATGTCAACATGGGTGGCCCTCCAATGCATTATGCTAAATGAAGAATCCAGACTTGAAAAGCTACAGATTGTACGATTCTATTCTCTTCTCCCTCAATGTGCTGCACAGCAGACACCTGGGACAGAAGAAGTGAGTCACTTAGAAGGCAGGCTCTGGTATAGAGCAAAGATGAGAACTAGCCCCTCCAGTTCTGAATCGATATTCCCCAGTTCATGCAAATGACTGATCCCAGTAGTTTAGAGAGTGGCAGAGCAGAAGACCTGTTCCAAATCAAAGTCCTTTGTGAATAAGTGGGTGTTTGTCAGCCAGAGGGTCCCAACTGCTAATGGCATGTCCTTGAACAAGACTCCCATGAAACAGCAGGCTACTCCCTCTGCTGGCAACAGGGGAGGCAGGTCGCGGTTGGGGGGGGGGGCATCTAGTAAATTCCAACTCAACAAACATAGCCATAACAATGCACTTATGCCTTATTCTATGGTCAGGCTGACTATGAAATCTTGCATAAGTGTTAAAGAGTGCTTAGCAGAAGTGAGGGGCTGGAACAAATACTCAGTATTTCATGACTGAGTTCAGGTTCAGATGTCCTGAAATTCTTTTCTCTGACAGATGTTGGGTGGGTGGTATCATCCCAAGCAGTATTTTAATCCCTAGATTTTAGGTTCTCTATTTTAAGATCAATGAGCATAAGAATTATACCTAACTCATAATGCAGATTAAATGAGTTAATAATGCAAACTTCTCAGACCATTGGCTGATACATAGTAGATACTTGTAGTAGTTACGATGATTACTAAAAGGGATCAACTTAGAGAAGAAGCTAAACAGAGAAGATCACACTCTGCATGATTCCATTTATATGGAATTCTGGAGAAGGCAAATTAATCTATAATGAGTAGAGCAGTGGATACCTGGTAGTGGGGATGAGGGCAGATTAAATGCAAGGCGGCATGAAGGAAATTCTGGGTTATGATGGCAATGCTTTATTTTTATTTTTTTTAAAGGATTTTATTTGTTTATTTGACAGAGAGAGAGAAAGCGAGAGCGCACAGGTAGGGGGAGCAGCAGGCAGAGGGAGAGGGAGAAGCACTGGCTCCCGGGATCCGGGGTTCCTGGGACCATGACCTGAGCGGAAGGCAGACACTTGACTGACTGAGCCACCCAGGTGCCCTGATGGCAATGTTTTAAATCTTGTGATGTGGTTACACAGGTGTATATATTTTCAAAACTTAAAATGGGTATGCTTTATAGTATATAGTCTATCCCCACACCCCCATGTAAAGATCTACTAAAAAAGCGTCTCAGTATGTGAATCCTCTGAAGCAAGTTAAAAAAAGTGAACTGATGGATTTAAAAATTCTTAAAGCAACTTGGTCAACAGGTAAAAAGAGAAAAATTAAATATTTTAGCACATTTTACCGAAAAGCTTACTAGATTCATTGGCACTTTAGATTCTATTTGTTTCGGGGGATAAGCGTAGCCTCATTTGGCATCAGCTACTAATCGCACTGCAAACATACCTGCGTTGAACTCAGGATGATCTTCCAGGAAGGCCACTGCTCCTTCCACAGCGTCAACTGCGCTCCCTCCCTCCGTCAGGATTTTGTAACCCACCTCAGCGGCTTTGATGATCCCCTGGCGCACCCGTTCTTTCCGGTCCTTAGGGATACTGCTGGCTCCGCCACCGTGGACCACGATGACCGGATTCATGTCGACGGATCCTAGGGATCAGGAAGATGGAAGTGTCACTTCGAACGGGTCAAGAAAACTACTCTGGGCATAATCTCCTGGGGGAGATTCCACCGGAGACTAGGTCCAGTTTCTACCCCGGGATGGAGGCCAAGTTTACAGCCTCAAAAATTTTCCTGAGACCGAGGGGCTGGGGGCAGAGGACAGAGACAGAGATTGAGCCCTACTCCTGGGCTCTTTCCGGTTTTGGGTTTCCCCTAGGATGATGGTCCCTTTTCCAAGCCTGTAAGTCCTGGATATCTGAAGGCAGGTACCACACTGACTAGGCAACCAAGAGCCCTGGGATTGGTCTGGAGTCTGGACCATGTAGGGGTAGTCGGGGACACAGGTGGAGCCTCTGGGAAAGACACCAGGCTGCTGAGGGCCATCCCGATTCAAAGCAAAGTTACTAAATCCTCTAAAGCCGGATCTCGCAGGACCTCAGAAGCCATTCTGGGACTGTCAGAGTTTAGGGATGGGAGACAGCTGGGAATCATGAACGCCAGGCAAGGAAGAAGGGTCTGAGGGTCTGAGGGTAACCACCAATTCCAACCTCCTCATCACTACTTCAGTGGGAGGAAACTCTGGCTTCAGGATTATTCCTGGTGGGGAAAGACAGGTCCTATTCAACAGGCCCCCAAAAGGCCCGGGGGGGCTGCAGACCCAGGGGAAGGTGCTCCGGTGTGAACTGCGCATACACTTGCCAGTGACACTCAGTATCCACGCTCCCTGGGATCGTCCAGTCCAGGCCGTGTAGGGACATACTGGGCCACGGACACGGATTTGTGGGGGATACCCCGCGTTGCAGAGGTCCAGGTCCCCCTCTCCCGCCCCCCAAAAAGAGATGCGCCACATCTCACTGGAATCCCTTAACCTTGACATTCTCCGGCAGTGCCAGTTCGTCGGCGGCCCCCTACCCCCCACCCCCAACCCCCACCCCCACCCCATCCTGGACCCCCGCCACGGGACAGGGCGCTTTCCCGGTCTCCGGCGGCTGCTCCGGCTGGACCCTCGACTTACTGAGGACGCCGCGGGAGGCAAACGCTGGGGATTCAGGCTGGCCCGAGCCGCCCGGCCGGCCTCCGAACCTGCGCGGCTCAGCGCCTGGGCGAGCCTGTGCGGGAAACCGCTGGGCTCGCAACCGCTCCGGGGACAACGGCTCCGCGCTTGCGCACGAGGGCGGGGCCGGCGCGCAGCTCAGTTACCGTAAAGTCCCGACCGCCGAGCAACACCTCGCACCTTTGCCCGCGTCTCAGCTCCAGGTTTGACCCCAGCAGGCTGTCTCCCTGTGCTGGGCCTCCACTCACCCGAGCTTCTTGGTGGAAGGGGGAACCTCCTCTTCCTCTTTATGAGGCTGGGGTGTTGGCTTTGGTAGCGAAATGCGTGATGTGCCAAGGTTTTGTAACTGAAAATTGAAAGACTGGGCGCCTGGGTGGCTCAGTCGTTGAATGTCTGCCTTCCGCTCAGGTCAGGATCCCAGGGTGCTGGGACTGAGCCTCAAATCCGGCTCCCTGCTCAGCGGGAGGCCTGCTTCTCCCTCTCCCACTCCCCTTGCTCGTGTTCCCTCTCTCCCTGTGTCTCTTTCTGTCAAATAAATAAATCTTAAAAAAAAAAAGAAAAAAGAAAAAAGCAACTCTGTGCACTAATATACTTCCACTGCTCGAAGTGTTTCTCATTCTTGTAATTTGTTTAAATTCAAATCTTTCCCTTTTAATAGTCTTTTCCCTTAACCTTTTGTAAAGAACAGAAAGATAAACTTTAATTGGTCTGGTTCTTCAGAGCCGGGAGTGCTCTGAAGGATCTGAAACCCTAGGCTACTCCCTCCTCTGAGCTTCCAGGAGCCCACCTCTAAATTCTTTAAACCACCTGTGCCCTTAGTTTTTGTTGTTGTTGTTGACACATTTTTTTCAACCTGCCCTAGAGAGTTCCCTTAAGGCTCTGACCCCCTTGATGACTTGGACCAATCACCTGTATCTGCATATCCCCCATTCCCATTGTCATGGCATCCTTCCAATTGGAGGAATTTAATTTCTATCCAGTAAAACAACTAACTGATACTAGATTAGTGGCATGAACCAAAGGATACATTATTCTAATATGCAAAGTAACCTTTTGAATTATAATTTTATTTTCATTAGTAATTTGCTTTAAACTTTCAATTGGTTGATGAGCCAATGTCAAAAATAAGTTTTCACTTTGTCTAACAAATAGCATCACACAGCCTCCCCAATTTAAGACACTGATAATGCAGGACCTGATTCTGAGAGCAGACTCTTAGTTAAGAGCTGGTGACAAAGGTGGTGATAAATAGATGACACATTAGAAGTCTGACTGTGGCTTTTTAAAAAAATTAAATTAAATTAGCCAACATATAGTACACCAAAAACGATGTAGTATTCAATGACTCATTAGTTGCATATAACAACCAGTGCTCATCATATCACATGCCCCCCTCCTTTTTGGTTTTTCTTTTCTTTCTTTTTTTTTAAACTTTATTTTATTCTCTCAGTGTTCCAAGATTCATTGTTTATGCATGCCCTCCTTAATGTCCATCACCTAGATACCCCATCCTCCCACCCACCTCTCTTTCCACAACCCTCAGTTTGTTTCCTGGAGTCAAGATTGTCTCCTGGTTTGCTCCCTCTCTGATTGTGGCTTTTAACACTCTCCTCATCAACCTCTGCCCCAGGGTAACCTATAACTTCATTTTAATATATTTACATGGTGGTTTCACCCCTCCCACCCCCCATTCCCACACTCCCTGGAGGAAGATGGCCATGACAATCTGGCAAGAGCCTGGTAGGGCCCAAAACTCTCCCTCCCAATCAGTAGGAGTGCCCTAGGTGATTGGAAACAACCTCTGTGGGAGATCACCCTAGCTACGACTCATTGCCTCTGCAAACATAAAAAGAAAAGACATTCTCTAACCATAGTGCAATTGCCAAATCTGGGTCTGCCCACTTTCCCTTCTTCTTCTTCTTTTTTTAAAAAATTTATTTGACAGGCAGAGATCACAAGTAGGCAGAGAGGCAGGCAGAGAGAGAGGGGGAAGCAGGGTCCCCGCTGAGCAGAGAGTCTGATATGGGGCTCGATTCCAGGACCCTGAGATCATGACCCGAGCATAAAGCAGAGGCTTAACAAACTGAGCCACTCAGGTGCCCCCCACTCTCCCTTCTTGAGAGTGTACTGTGCTTAATAAACTGCTTGGTGCTGGCTACTTTCCTTCTATCTTTATTCCAGTATGGATCCTCACATAAATCTTTCCTGGGGAATCCAAGAACAGAGACCTCCATCCACACAACACATAGTCTTCCACCCATAACAAATTCTTCCTGAAAGACTGAATTCAAAAGGGCAGCGGCCAGACCTTATACAAAAATAGAACTCTGAACCACAACTTCTGCAGCAACCAGTCCAGGAAACCATGTTGCACAGATTAAATGAGAAAATGTGTGCAAAGTCCTTAGCATTAACTTGGTGCATAATAAATGCATAACACAGGGTTGATGTTGTTTATGCTATTGTTATTTTTAAAATATTTATTGTTCACTTACCTCCACTGCCCCAGAGAAGGAGAATAACTAGCTCTCTCTTTCATCATTAGGCATTTCTTAGTGAAAAATTTTGAAAGTCACCGTACAGGAAATGAATGCACAAGGGAGAGACTCAGTGACAGGAAGGGAGGAAACTTCAGGTGTGCTCTGACTGGAACTTATCGGTGTGGGAAAGCTGGGGGCGGGCTGACCAGAAGTGGACATCTTACGTCATCAGTTAGGGAGATACCTTTGGTCTTCTCTGGTTGGTCCTAAGTTGGAAGCTGGGACAATTGTTGGGGAGGCTGGCATTTATTGATCAAATCCTGGCCGTTTCCATCCCCCTTTTTTTCTGGTTATGGACCCTCAATCCATAACCATAGACATGGACACAAAACCCAACCTGGTCAATCATGTTATTCCATTTGTTTGGCAACAGCAGTTGGCTAGAAAGTGACTGTGTGATCCAAGCAGGGTCAATTATATAACTTCTCTAGAATTGAAGTTTGGACACAAAAAGAAAGAAGTTTTTTCTCCTGCAGTAACTAATTAGAGAGACTGTTGATTTGGGGCTGTTGGTGGTCATTTTTTCCCATGTGGAGAGTCTGTTTATGGAATGAAGCTATGTAATAAAGGATTAATCTTACCTGAAGAAGGATCCGGCCTTTGCCCTTTGCTTCTGGGAGCACTGGCATATCCTATCTGATAACAGTGTCTTTGTTTACCTGGGGGACTTGGGCTGCAACAAGTGGTCTAACAATGTGATTATAAGAAGGAAATTTGGATGCAGAGAGGGAGAAAACCACGTGGAGGTGGAGGTTGGAGGGATGCATTTACAAGCCAAGAAACCCAAGGATTATCAGCAATGTCCAAAAACTAGGAGGAGGCAAGGGAGGGTCCTCCCTTAGAGTCTTCAGAGAGAACCTGGCTCTACCAACATCTTGATTTTGGACTTCTAGCCTCCAAAAGTAGGAGGGACTATCTTTCTATTGATTTAAGCTGACTGAGTTGTGACACTTTGCGCCAGCAGCCCTAGGACACTAATAAAACCACCTAGCTCTCACCTGATTCTGTACTCTTGGGATCCAGGTGGGCTCCTTGTCAGTACAGAGCTGGGAGATCTTATAGAAGCTTCTCATGTTGCCTTTCCAGGAGTCATGAACTGCCACACTGCAATGTTTTACTTCATTTGGAAACTCATCTCATGAAGCTTTGAATCCAGAGACAAAACAAGCATTAGGCATTGCATAGAGAGAACCCCATTTCCCTGCTGCCTTTTCTTAGAGTCTAGACCATGGAGATAGGGCCTGGATGGTATCAGCAACCCAAACTGTCTTATTTACTTTCTGACCACTCTGGCTAACATAGCCCCACATCTGGCGAATTTTATTTATGAAATTTCCCTTATATAACTACAGAGTATTTTTCACTGGACTATTGTACACAAAAGGCATTCTAGAAACATTTTCCTACCTCTTCTGCATGTAGTTGAATCAGTATGTCATATGTTGTGGCTTATCTGCAATGACTTTGAATCCCAGCCAACATTCCCTTACGGCTGGCGTACCTCTTGGGGGCCCAGTTTGATAGCACAAATCAGGGCACATAGATAATTTCCGCATCAGCCTAAGGCCAAGACCACAGAAAGGAAGATGACTGCTTGAGGCACCCTGGTTTTCCCTCCTGGCGCCCCAGTTGTCACTGTTATGTTTGAATTTACCACCAAAGAGTGAACCCAGGAAACCCTAGGCACCCCATCCTCAGCTCCAAAAAAGGCAGAAGCCCAGGTCAGAACTCAATCTCTCTCTACCAGTTACTTCCAAGTGTGACCCCCTGCATGCAGTATTCCTCCCAGGACTTGTGAGTAACCGACCTTGTTTTTTGAAGCTCCCGACGGTTGTTGCTGAACGCAAGAACCACAGGCTTGGTCTAGCCACCACATAAGCTCCAGTTGGAATGTGTCTGTGGGGGATCAATACAGGTGGTACAGGCTCAGGGAGTCCCCAAGGCATTGCTAGCTGATACCATCACTACTGATAAGCTCAGACAAACCCAAAGCTGGAGGACCAGAAAGGACTCACGGAGGGCATAATGCTTCAGCCCAGCATTCATCCCTCTCTGAGGGAGGTGAGGGAGAGAGGGTGAGGTGTCTAGGAATGAGCATTCTTGCTGGAAGGACTCTCCAGAGTCTGGTCAGACAGTTCTCTTCGTTTTTATATAAACATGTGTTGTCCTCGATTATTCTAGAGAACACATTCCCGAAAACAGCACATTTAGGTTCTGTTGACCAACATATGGAACAACTATCACAAGACCCTGGAGGCTGACTGACTGTTCTCTTTTCAACCTTCCATTTACTCCTCACCCCTATGTAATCTGGCTTCCAGGCATGTGATGTGGCAACATTTAAGACTGAAGTAAATATGTAAAACCAGCTGTCTTCTATTGAGACTAGGAAAAATCTAAAAATGCTCTTCTCTTCTCTGAGAGACATTTGAGTAAAGACCAAAGAGGGGAGAGGAACTGAAGAGAAAGAAAAAGAGGATTTAAGAATTGCTGCACACAATAGGGCACCTGGGTGACTCAGTCGGCTAAGCATCGAGCTCTTGGTTTTTGTTCAGGTCATAATCTCAGGGTTGTGAGACTGAGTCCCATATTGGGCTCTCCGTTGGGCTCCCTGCTGGGGATGGAGCCTGGTTAGGATTCTCTTTCTCCCTCTCCCTTTGCCCCTCCCCTGCCTCTTTTTCTCTCTCAAAAAAAAAAAAAATTGCTGCACACTACGTATTTCTATTTGTTAACTAACATAACATAATAAAAAAAGTATAAAAAATTCCAAATAATCCTAAAAATGCAATTAAAAGTAATTTTTAAAAAACCGTTATTCAGTGGTTGGACTGTGTATTTTTGGAAAATACACTGCTCAGAGAAGGGCCAAATGGCAATCTATTCCATTTGGTTGCAGAAGTCGTTTCTGAGTACCTGATCTTCTTCCTTTACCCCCAAAATACATATATATCTCTCCACTTTTCTACTTATTTTTCTTCATAGAAAATAACACATAAGCATTTATTAAGTTGAAAATGTGAACATATTATTTCCCAAGGAACATTGTTTTATGTGGTAGTTCATTGTAATTTTACAGGCATGTAATGTTCACAGTAATACTATCATGGTAGCCCCCAAATGAAAACTCCTCAAATGACCTTAACATTAGAATAGAAAGATAAATTTTGGTATATTCACATAACAGCATGCTATACAGCAACGAAAAGACCTGCTATTACTTGCCACAGTATAGATGAATCTCACAAACTTTATATTAAGTGAAAAAAGCCAGACAATCAAAGAATGCAAACTGTATGAGTGCATTTACATAAAGCATAAAAATTGGCAAAGCTAATCCATGCTATTCAAAGTCAGCATAATTTATTTTATTTTATTTTATTTTTTTCAGTGTTCCAAAATTCATTTTTTATGCACCACACCCAGTTCTACTTATTTTTTTTATTATCTCAGTGGATTAAAAAATAATGGCTCATAATTATTAGACTATTTCAGTGCAACGCACTTGGCCAGTATAGGGGAGATGCTCTGTGACATGCTGGTGGTGGAGGGTGGTGTGGGGGGAGTGTTCCCACAGTGTATGGAGAGTGAATGGGTGCCTGTGTGTGGAGGATTTAAAAACGACAGTGAAATGGAATTAAAGTCAACTGCCTTTACTGATCATCATGAGCTAGTTTTCCTAGAGAATATCATGGATAACATGTCCCATCCTTGTTCGACATTCTAGAATTTTTTGTTTTTAAGAGAGAAAGAGCAGGGTGGAAAGGGCAGAGAGGGAATCTTTTTTTTTTTTTTAAGATTTTATTTATTTATTTGAGAGAGCAAGCATGTGCATGCTCATGAGCAGGGATGGGGGAGAAGAGGAGGGAGAGGGACAAGCAGACTCTATGTTGAGCATGGAGGGCTCAGCCCCAGGGCTCAGTCTCACGACCCTGAGATCATTATCTGAGCCAAACCGAAGAGTCAGATATTTAACTGACCGAGACACCCAGGCGCGCCTGGGCTGGACATTCTAAATAATTGTTACATTGACCTGGAGCAGGGTGCTCCTAGTGGCCTGTCCATGACACATCCTGACCATATCCGGTCATTCAGGAGTCCAGGCTCCTCCCACTGAGTGGCTCCGGTGTCTGTAAGGGGCTTAGGGCTCTGCTGGATCTCTGCATTCTGTAGCAGACATTCTGGAAAAGTAAAAACTATGGGGACATTAAAAAAACCAGTGGCTGTTAAGAGCTTGGGAGAGGAGGGAAGGAATAGAGCTTAGATGATTTTTAAGGATGGTGAAACTCTCAGTACTATGGGCTGGGTGGTGGGGGGAGATGGTCATCACATAGATTTCACAAAAGGTGTAGACTGTAAAACACCAAGAATGAACCCTAAGGTGAACTATGGACTTTGTGTGATAAGAGTGTGTCCATAGAGGTTCATCCTCTGTAACTGATGTACTACCGCCGCTTCCTGATGGTGCACAGGAGAAGAATGAGGCACAAACAAGTCAGCTACGAGAGAAAGGGAGCAGGGGACAACAGTAGAAAAGACTGTTGCCCGGAACAACTCTTCAGTCCTGCTCTTATTAGATAGAAACAGTAATCAACAGAAGAGCCGAAGAAGGCCAAACATTAGTCATATGCCTTGTAGATAAACAAGAAGGAAGGCGAAATATGTCTGGACAAGCAGTATAAAGTTTATAGTTGAACAAGCACACTCAAAGGACTTATCTGATTAGCCACAGGTGCTCTCCGGGGGGAAAGGGGAGATAACGGAAAAATGAAGTAGGCGGTGTTCCTTTTTGCTCAGCTTCAAGGCCGTTTATCGTCCTCTCCCCAGAGGCCTGTTGCCAGTAAGTGTTTTTTTTTTAAGGTTATATCTAAACGTGCTTGGTAACTAGTAAAATTTCCCATGGGTTATATTTCAAGTAATACATTGTTCTGAGGGACAGTTACATACTACCTGGTGGGGCATGTTGTTGTGAGGGAGGCTGTGTGCGTGTTGAGTAGGAGATATGTGGGAACTCTCTGCGCTTTCTGCTCAGTTTTGCTATATACCTAAAATTACTCTTAAAAAACTCATCAAAGACCAAAAGGAAGGAAAACACATTGAGAATATTCTCTTGGGCACCACACAGAAAACAAATAATCCAATTAAACAATGGGCAGAAGACATTCAGATGGCCAACAGATACCTGAAAATGTGCTCGATATTCTCATCACCATGGAGATGAACAAAGAAGCTGTGTTCATCACAATACATTTTTTTTTGCCTCAGGAAGACAGTTTTTAACTTTGTACTTGAAAATAACTTCAAAGTTACAGAAATGATGCAGTGATATGTGCACTGGATAGAACACCCACGTACTTTTACCTGTAGGAATTTTTGTTGATGTGCTACTCCATTTACTTCACTACAATCCCCTTTCTTTTTTTTCCCCCTCAGTTCTAGAGTCAGCCCTGTCTTCTCAAAGAATCAATCATTGGACATCCTTCATCTTCCCTTTTTATTGCTCCAGTCCTTCAATTACCTTTATTATCAATTCTTGCTTGAAAATTGGTCTCCTCAATATGTAGACACCTTCAACAAATGGGTCAGTGTTCATCTCTACAGATACAAATTCCTGCAAATCTGTGTGACTATCTCCAGTTCTGCAGCTGAATGTCTTCCTTTTCCTCTTCTCTTATGGTCCAAAAGTGAGAGAGGGTGGACTGAGGTCCCCATTTTTGAGAGACAGAGAGAGATGGTGCGGCTTCCCTCCCGAGTGAGGATATACCCAGAGCACTGAGAACTGAGTATGGTCCATGTGGTCTTACTAAATAATTGTGGGAAAGCCTGTTCACGAATGTTCAGAGCAGTTTCATTCAAATTCGCCATACACTGGAAACAACCCAAGTGTCTTTCAATGTATAAAAAGTTAAACAATTTGCAGTGCATTCGGGACTACTACTCAGTAATAAAAAGGAGCTAACTATTGATACACACACATGAAAGGAATTCTACTGAATGAAAAAAGCCAATTTCAAAAGATTAGACACTATAAAATGGTAACATAAGATTCTAGAATATTCTAGAAATCACAAAATTATAATGCTTGCCAGGGATTAGGAATGGGTTTGACAGAGCCGGTGTGACTATAAGAGAAATGGCTTGAGGCAGACTTTTGGTGAAGAAATGATTCTGTATCTTGGTTATGGTGATGATTCCATGAAGCTACACATGTAATAAAGTTGCATAAAACTATACAGACATGCAAATGAACAGGTGTGAAACTGTGGAAATCTGAGTAAGTGCTTTGTATCAATGACGATTTCTGGGCTTTAATATTGTACTCTAAGTATTTAACATGTTACCATTGAGAGACCAACGCTGAAGGAAGCACAGAACATCTCTGCACATGTTTGTGGCAACTTCCCGTGAAACTATATTTTAAAATAAAAGGGATAAGGAAATTACAATCAATCAATCAATCAATCAATCAATAAATGTGTGTGTGTGTGTGTGTGTGTGTGTGTAATAGTTGGGAAGTGTTAAGATGTGGGTCTTGGGAGGGTATGTGTTATGGGGAGTGCTGTGAATTGTGTAAGACTGATGATTCACAGACCTGTACTCCTGAAGCAAATAATACATTATATGCTAGTAAAAAAAAAAAAAAAAAAAAAAAGATGTGGGTCTTGGGCAAGGGTCTGTTTGGCGTCACAGACCCTGAGGTGTTTGGGAGAAGGAGAGGGGTGGGAGTTCTTATGGCTTTTGTGAGCCTTATGTACTTTTGGCCAGTGTCCATAAAAACCCAATTAAACATCATAAAACCACATCGGTATAAAGAAGAATACCACGTACCTCCTCTGGAGGGCAGACTTCTCTCATCCACAGACTTCAGTAAGGCGCCTGACCTTTGAGAATACTCACAATGCCTTATTTTCACTGAGGCTGTTTTTATAAAGAATATCTCATTTGGGGATGCCTGGTTGGCTCAGTCAGTTAAGTGTCTGCCTTCAGCTCAGGTCATGATCTCAGGGTCCCGGGATCGAGCCCTGCGGCAGGTTCCTTGCTCAGTGGGGAGCCTGCTTCTCATTCTGCCTCTCCTCCTCTTTGCTCTTCTCTTCCCCCTGCTTGTTCTCTCTGTCTTTCTCTCTCTCAAATAAAGAAATAAAATATTAAAAAAAGAATATCTCGGGCGCCTGGGTGGCTCAGTGGGTTAAAGCCTCTGCCTTCGGCTCAGGTCATGATTTCAGGGTCCTGGGATGGAGGCCCGCATTGGGCTCTCTGCTCAGCAGGGAGCCTGCTTCCTCCTCTCTCTGCCTACTTGTGATCTCTCTCTCTCTCTCTCTGTCAAATAAATAAATAAAATCTTAAAAAAAAGAATATCTCATCTAATTAACTCAATTTCATAAATTCAGTCTATTATAAATCTACGAATTTTTTTTTTAGCTGTTTAGGATTTTTTCCCCCACTGATTCAAAGGATGATGCAAACTATAGAGCAAGTGGTTGGTCAGCAGAGGCAGTGTGAGTGGACGAAATGTGACCAGGTCTGGGCATAAGCAGATGTGAATTCAAATCCTGGAGGCAACACCTAATCAGGAAGTATCCTCGGGCAAGTGAAAGTGCTGCTCATTTCAAGTTTCCTTTTCCTAATTTCTAAAATGAGCAGGAATAATACCACACCTGGTTTTGCACGAATGACAGACACTCTGTGAAGAGCTTATTCAGGCTTCAAACAAGGTAATTAGGAATAAATGGGAGTTCCATCCATCCACCATCCATCCATCCATCCGCTGTTCCACAGTAACCATGAGCTTCCCCCATGACTGGGGCTGTGCTGTGTGACCCAGATTCAGGTGTCAACCAGGACTTTGACCCTGTGGAGCTCACTTCTCACAAGGGAGACAACAAACAATCCCATAACAGAATGAATGACATCAGAAAGAGTTTGCTGCACAGAAACACAAAACAACCATGATGGGCCATGTCCTGTACAGAGGTCCAGCCCAGCCCCAGGAGGACGGACTTTAAAGCCTGAACGAGTGCACAATGATATCAAGGGGAAAGTGTGGGAAGGAGCGTTCTTGGCAGAAAGAACAGCAGGTACAGACGCTCTGGGGCACTTGGTATTTGGCAAGATAAGGAAAGCACACACTGTGTTGCCTCTGGGTGTCAAGAGAGACACAGGACAGCCTCAGACTATAGAAATAGAAAAACCACATCAGCTTAAGCAGGGACAATAGGAGTAATAGCAACAAGAGAAACAATATTGGCTCAAGGTAAGAAAAAGAAAAAGAAATTGATGAGAAAGTCAGAGAGATGAGTTAATTACTCACGAATGCAGTATTTGCTGTTTGGAAAATTAGCGACTCATTTCCTTCCATCATTCAGCTGGAGCATAAGTTGCTAAGAACAATACTAATTTAGGAAGAGGCTAGAGATAGGGAAGAAGGTGATGTTCTTATGTGTATACTTTCCCCCACTTGACCATTGCTGTCAATCTCCATTCCAAAGGCAAACAAAGGACTTTAGTGATGAAATGAGAGACTTTTTGGCTAGGTCTTAATGGGGACTATTCCTGGTGCCTCAGATACTATGGACTTTCCCTATTACCTGTGGGTTCATAGGTCCTGGTAGAGGTTTTTTACTCAGCAAGAAATAAAGTAAACTAAAATAAAATAATATCCCACATGATGTACATGGTGCCCACAATAGAGAGGTGTATATTTTTTTTTATCTTCATGTTTTCTCCAGAGAAGATGATGATCATTCTCAGGTGAATGAACAAGCAGTAAACTCAGCCTGCAAACGACACATTGTCAAGCCAGTGTTGACAAGGAGAAAGAGAAGAAACCAATGTCAGGATGCACGTGTAGCTAGCATGATGTTTTCTTTCCCCAAAAGGGGCTCTAAGTCAGGTCCCCAGATGATGCTCAGAAAGTAGAGGAATGAAGGAGCCTTCAGTCTGGGTGTTGGTGTGACACTTATTGATCCCGTACTATGACAGACCATGGTGTATGGGTGAATTTGTACAGGTACAGATTTTGCCCTGAACAACTTGTGTCATAGGAGAAAGAGAAAGTATGCAGCAAGAGTGAGTTATATTTGGACTGCCCTCAGGCTCACAGAAGACCTGAGATATACTTACATCAAGATTTTGGTCATTGAGCCCTTGCCGTATTGCATAAAAGTAATAACAGTCAGTCAGAACCATATTTTCTCAGCGATTCATGCATTGACACAAAAGCCTATGAAGTTTTTTTTTTTTTTTGAAATTTAGATGATCTTTAAACATTTCTAAGTTGTAAGTTACTGATATGAATTGGGGACATTTGGGGACAAAACACCCCACATTTTTTTTAATCATTCTGGAAAACCAGTTCTGCCCCTTACCTGCAGGGCTGTTGGGACATTAACCTCAGGCATATTCTTTGGAAGTGAACTTCTTCCTCATTATGATCATGTCAAAGAACTTGGGAAGGGAGGGAGTTACCCAGGCCAGCGGTATTAAGAAAGGACCTGGCCTTGGAGACATCTCGAAGGCAGTGAGATGTTGGTTGTTCACAGTATCTAGGCCATTCCTAGACCAGGCTCACTACCAGCCTTGGGCCAGCCAGCTATGGAGATTTCAAGATTGCATTTCTTTGTACCCTGGGAATAGTCCTGGGATTGTCATAAGTCCTTAGGATTGGGTTGGGCACAGAGCAGGTGCTGTGTACATGGCAGCCGTCAGTGACTCACTTTATACAATTGAGAAAGCTCTTAATGATAAACCTTGAGGGATTACTGGGACTGTCAGAGACCACAGCAAACTTGGTTGAACTTTACATTCTCTGAACGATCTAGAGAAGGTCATGTTGAGATCTGAGGCAAAAGTCCTGTGTGTGATATACAACACTATATTTTGATCTGTGCTTACTTATACTGTTCTGACTTCTTTTTGGAAGAGTTTTTATTGAGGTATAATTTACATAGCACTTCTCTGTCAAACACATTCCACACACTGTTGGTTTGTAAATCTTCTCAAAGCCCAGCAGCCATGGGTGTTTATCTGTTTTCAAAATGCAATAAAATATGAATGACAAACAATAGTAGAGCGGTCACTGGAGACAAGGCACTGGTCAAACCTCCTTTAATCTTGTCAACAACAACCCAGTGTGTGAGGTGATAATAACATTTATTGGCCTGAAGTGGGTAATTTAGAGTGTGAAAGAGGTCCCAAAAATGAGTGGACTGCCAGGAGAGCAGCATAAACCAGGATTTTCCAGAGACACCTGAGATGTGTGGTCACCTTCCCTTGGTTGGCAACCTCCTCTGCAGCTTCCTGGGTGTAATCTGAAGGCAGCCCCTGTACACAGAGAGTAGGGAGAAATCGAAGAAAAGGCCGGCCACTCCAGTTGGAATGTGGCAGGTTTAATGAGCAAGGGGTCTTAAATAAGAAGGTTGTCTTGAGTAAGCCCCAAGATGGGTAGATCTCCACACCAACATGCCAGAATTAGAAAGTGTACAGAGGGGCCTCAAGTTTGTTCAGTCACATTCTCAGTTCAGGTGGTCTCAACACCACATCACTACCTCAGGGCATTGTGCTTGGGGCTGCTTCTGGGAGTGGAGCCAGCAAGAGGAACCTGCATTCCAAGGACAGGGGAGGTGGGTGTGGAGCCTCCAATTGCCTGGGTTCAGCTCATGGTCAACTGGTCACATCCTCTCTCCCAACTCCTCCCCATGAGAAGGGCATATCATTTCTTCCCAGATGCAGACAATGGGACAAGAGAGGTCAAGTAAGTTGACCCTCAGACCATGTTTGTGGGTGGCAGGCAGGGTAAAGACCCAAATGTTCTAGTTGAGAAACCACTCTCAACACTATCGACCTCCTTGTTTGACACTTATGGACTTTCATCTATGGCTCAAATGGATTCTTGTGATCTTGACTCACACGATTGCCCTGTGTGAATTCCAGGTCGATTACTGTGTAGGTCCACCAGTTTTCTGCTGAGGACTTTGCTCCCTGTAGACTCCCCTTGCCACTGTCCTTGCCTCAGTCCCACTGGGTTGAAACTCCTTATTCTTTCCCGATGTTACATCAAAGACAACCCTCTTCTTGTGCCCTTTCCTGACTCTGAATCGATAGGGATCTCTCTTTCCAAGACTCCTCGGCTCTGTTTGCAACTCTCTCCTTATTGATCCCATGGTCCTTCCTCCCTGTTATGCTCTTACAGGGTACCACCTATGCACCGTTGGTCTTTGTGTGATGACAGTGATAAGGTAGGTGCTTAATTAATTGTGTAACTGCTTTTCAGGGTAAATTTTGGATTTATATAAAGATTCACTGATTATATTACATGTTTATTATTAGGTCTACTGAGAAAGAGAAGTGCATTTAAATTTGGATATTTAGTGAAGTCAGGGATCAAATCCCAAACTAAAACCAGTCACCAGCCTGTCATTGTGGTGCTAACATCACCTTGTTTATGTTCTTGGATGAAGACTTTGGTGTCACAATAGGGAGATGGCTGGTAGAAGCAACCATTACCTTGAGCCAATGTAACTTTGATTCGATCTATCCTGGATCTATCTGATGACTTGGGACCGCAAGCCAGATTTGGAAGCCAAGCCAGGACCATGTGTCACCTCCAGTGAAGTCTTGGCTCATTCACCAAAACCCTGGACTTTACACAATGTGACATTGTCAAGAAATGTGTGGTAAAGAATTTAATACTCATTTACCCATGACAATTCATATGGATCATTAGATATCTACACCATTATCTTCTGTATTGAGTTAGTATTTTTCCCTCCACTATGTGCCCACCTTTTCTCTCTAATCATGGCATGTATAGTTTTGAAGCTCTGGTCCTCAGGTACATTACAAGATGTATATGGGAGAACTGATATAGTGTTTGCACTATGAAAACTGATTTTTCTACTGAACCTGACTGACTTTCTCCTTCCATTTTATCCTTTTAGGCATTTGTCAATGTCTGGAGATATTTTGGGTGTCCCCACAGGGTGGGTGGTGTGCTAATGGCATCAAGAGGTTGTTCTTAAACAACTTGGGATGCTCAGGACATTTACTCAAAAAGGACTTTTTCATCCTCAAATGTCAATAGAGCCTTGACAAATAACTAAAAGCATTTTCCCTGTGGCAAAATATCAGTAATGTGCTGGGTAGCCTCCCACTAAGTAGACAGTGAGTGGAGCACCAGTGCAGACAGATACTGGCAGAAGTGTGGGCATTGTCTGTGTCATTTGGTGCACAGAGCTCATCTTGTTCTTTCTTGTTCACAGACGGCCTTGGTTTCTCCATTCTGTCATCCACATTCTCCCTGTCCTTCAAAGTCCAGCTTAGTCTTCACTTCTTCCCAAAGTCTTCCTTCAGAAAGAATGTTCAGCACCTAAGGGCTTTGTTCTTGGTCAAATGTCTTATGGCCTTTGAATTCTACAGTAGAATCTCATTCTCAGGGATATATTGATATCTTTTCCACTTCTTTTATGTCTTATCATTTGACATGAAAATTAATTCCTTAAGGAAATCCATTAATTCTTCCAATGAAATACATAAATTGCTCCTATGTTTGGTGCAGTGTAGGTTCATAGTTGACCAGAGATAATTTGCCACATTATAACATAGTTTTGGCCAAATTTTTTTCTGACCGTTTTTTGTTTTGCTCCTCCTCTTCCCTCTTGTCCTTCCTTTTCATTTCTAACAATTCTTGTATTTTACAAAATTTTCATCTTATTTTATTATTATTATTATTTTTAGGTTTACTTATTTTTAGTAGTATCTATACACAACATAAGATTGAATTCATGATTTGGAGACCAGGTGTTGCATCCTCTTCTAAGCAAGCCAGGTGCCCCCCAAAATTTTCCTTTTAAAATGGTTATATGGAAGCACTATTAAAAAAGGAAAGTATTGAAAAACAGCTTCCAGTGAGAAGTGCTGGAGCCGTCTCTATTCTGATCTACATCACGTGGCCTCATACTCCTCTACTTCTTTCACTGTGTCTCCTGGTTCTGCTATGTTCTTAATGTTGTTTTAAATTGTTCTCTACTATTTTGAAGGGGTGGGGGGTGGGAGGTTGGGGGCACCAGGTGGTGGGTATTGTAGAGGGCACGGATTGCATGGAGCACTGGGTGTGGTGCAAAAATAATGAATACTGTTATGCTGAAAAAAATAAAAAAATTAAAAAAAAAATTGTTCTCTACTGATTCATCCATAAAAATCAAAGTTTTATCCTGTGTTGACTGGATTCCATGCCTTATCTTTCCTTATCTACTCCTTCTTTTTGGTAAGGCGAATCTTCCCATACCTTCTGAGAAAAAGCTCACTGAAGATAAAACTTTTGAAGATATGCACTTCCAAAATCTCCATTTAAAATTTATTTATTTATTTATTTAAAAGATTTTATTTATTTATTTGACAGAGAGAGAGCGAGAGAGGGAACACAAGCGGGGGGCAGGGGGAAGGGAGAAGCAGGCCTCTCGTTGAGCAGGGACTGTGATGCGGGACTTGATCCCAGGACCCCTGGATCATGACCTGAGCCAAAGGCAGACACTTAACGACTGAACCACCCAGGTGCCTTCCCCAAATTATTTATTTATTTAATTTAATTTTATTGTGTTATGTAAGTCACCATACAGTACATCATTTGTTTTTATGTAGTGTTCCACGATTTATTGTTTGCATATAACACCCAGTGCCCCATGTAATACATGCCCTCCTTAATATCCATCACTGGGCTAACCCATCCCCCACCCACTCCCCTGTGAAATGCTCAGTTTGTTTCCTGGAGTCCCTAGTCTCTCATGGTTTGTCTTTCCCCCTGGTTTCCTCCCCTTCATTTTTCCCTTCCTTCTCCTAATGTCCTCCATGCTATTCCTTATGTTCCACAAATAAGTGAAACTATATGATAATTGACTTTATCTGCTTGACATATTTCACTTAACATAATACCCTCCAGTTCCATCCACGTTGATGCAAATGGTGGGTAATCATTCTTTTGATGGCTGAGTAATATTCCATTGTATATATGGACCACATCTTCTTTTTTTTTTTTTTTTTTTTTTTTAAGATTTTATTTATTTTATTTGACAGACAGAGATCACAAGTAGGCAGAGAGGCAGGCAGAGAGAGAGAGGAAGGGAAGCAGGCTCCCTGCTGAGCAGAGAGCCCGATGCGGGGCTCGATCCCAGGACCCTGGGATCATGACCTGAGCCGAAGGCAGCGGCTTTAACCCACTGAGCCACCCAGGCGTCCCCGGACCACATCTTCTTTATCCTTTGTTGAAGGATATCTTGGCTCCTTCCACAGTTTGGCAATTGTGGACATTGCTGCTATGAACATTGGGGTGCATGTGGCCCTTCTTTTCACTACATCTGTATCTTTGGGGTAAATACCCTGTAGTGCAATTGCTGGGTCACAAGGTAGCTCTATTTTTAACTTCTTGGGGAACCTCCATACTGTTTTCCAAAGTGGCTCTACCAACTTGCATTCCCACCGACAGTGTAAGAGGGTTCCCCTTTCTCTGCATCCTCTCCAACATTTGTTGTTTCCTGCCTTGTCAATTTTTACCATCCTAATTGGGGAAGTTGGTATCTCAATGTAGTTTTGATTTGAATTTCCCTGAATGGCTAATGATGTTGAACATTTTCTTCATGGTTAAGTGATAGTTGGTTTCATATAAAATTCCAGGTTTTAGCCTCTGAATTTTTAACCTAAACTTTGTGTCTTCCAGTCCTGTGTTGAATCAATTTTTATTCTTCATTCTTGGGTAACCTAGTGTTTCCTTCTGAAAGAAATACCTTTCTTCTGATTGGTGTTCAAAAGAATCACAGAAATGTGTTTTGAGGTGAGGAGTGAGTGGGTTATTCAATTTTGTATTCTTCATTTCTACAAAATATCTTGTCATTTTGCTATGATAGTTTTCTTCCCACTGTGGTCAGTCTCATTCTGCAGTTCTATTAGTTGGGTGTCACGGATTGGTGCTTTAACATGATTTTCCATTCTCTAATATTTGTATTTTTTAATCCCTTCTACTACATATACATTACTTTTGTTCCACCATTTTGCTTTGTCTTCCAACTCATTATTATTATTTTTTTCCAGAGGTCATATTTTTAATTTTTCCAGAGCTCTTTGTTTTACTTTGAATGGTTGTAAGACCTGAGGAGATGAAGAGATTTTGGTAATCTGGGCTTTCTGAAGAACCATGAAAGGATCCACAGGAGAATGAGTTGCCTGGCCCAGAGAATCTACACTAAATGCAAAAGAATATGAATAAGTTAGGAACTTTCTTGTCTCTTGTCTCACATCATTTTAGGCCCTAACTCTGCCAGAAGTTGTGGTTAGTAGTGGGGAGAGAAAAAGTGGTAGGAAAGGAGTGAAAGAAAGGAGAAGTCTTAATTTTGAAACAATGTGAGGTTTTGATTATTATACAGGCCTCAATATACTAATTTCCAAATGGAGACATTAGACTTCATATCCTAGGAAACAGCGGACTTTTGAAGGTTTGCTTAAAATAAGCCATGGGAAAACCATAGCTTTGTGTTTAGAGTGTTGGCTTTTCATAGTGAGCAAGACAGATTCAGGGAGAAGCCACTGGAGGAGGAGTCCCTGGGCAGAGAGTGGTAATCTATATCCAGAGGAACAGTTAGAGGCCTCAAAAACAAAGTCAAAAGACTCTACATACATCCATCCTTCATGTTTGGTTAAACACAGTTGTGAGTTGAAACAGAGTTTCTAGAAAATTAGACATATGTCAACAAAGAATCTAGGAGGTAACTCAAACAGTGAGTTGATACCAGATGTTGTTTGACTTCAAGGTGTCAACAACTCTGGGGGAATATGTCCAGTGGAGATTGAACTTTAGACCTTGCTCCCATGTAGTTATCTTTCTGCTATGTCAGGTAGCTATAGGCTGAGGAGTGTGAGTGTGTGTGTGTGTGTGTGTGTGTGTGTGTGTTAAAATACACATGAGATAAAATTTACCATTCAAACTTTTTAAATGTACAATTCCACTGCATTAAGTATATTCACAATGTTTTAATAGCTATGTATTTGCAGAAGTCATCTCAAACAGAAACTCTGCACGCAGTAAACACTTTATAAACTTCTATCCTCCAAGCCCTGACTTTGCAGTCATGCTTTATCTCACCTTGCACTCTCTAGCAGCAGCTCATGAGGGAATATATTCCTATATGAAAACCCCAGTTTATTAGTTTTATAACAGTGGAGCTAATGAGTACCCCTAAAAGGAGTAGGATTGGTGGTTTACAGTAGTAGCTAAGGAAAGGTCTCAAGGCAGGAGGTGGTTGGCAAGCTGAGTGAGAAAAGCATGGAACTCTAGATTTCAGGGTCATGAGTTTGAGCCCCATATTGGATGTAGAGATTACTTAAATAAGAATAAAACTTAAAACCAAAATGTCTCAAGGTGACCACCACAGTGATGCTGGGGATTCCCTGAGTGTCATGGAGATTCTTGTCTTCCTCCCACCATGAACACATGGCAACTGCCTCCCCAGCCACTGGTCCACTGCCATCTAAAGGAAATGGAGATGAAGAAATGAGGATTGCATGGATTCTACCTGCAGAGAGATCTGTATATTGGTGCTGGTGGGGCTGGTGAGCAGTCTGGGCATAAGTTGCTTTTGAAATCTCCCCAATCTATTTTGACACAGAGCTAGGGTGGAGGAACACTTAAGGAAGACATTCTTCATCTCCCCATTCAATGGTGGTAATAATCTTTTACCTTCCTGGCAACTAGTGGGGACTAAGAGAGACAGAACATGTAAACCTTCCAAGATAATGACTAGCACATAAGAGTGTTCAATGAATGTAAGTGTTTGGTATTTTAGAAACAACAATAGTGATTGATCATATATTTTTTTATATATTAATTTATCCAAAACCACTCTGTGATATGAATAGTCTATCACAGAAAGGCAAAGTGATAACAGAAGAGTGTGTGTGTGTCTGTGTGTCTGTGTGGGAGTGTGATATTGTGTGTCCTTGGGTTTGTCTATTTGTGATTGTAAAACTCTGTATATGTGTATGTGTTGTTGAAGGTGAAATGTGTGTCTATGTATAAAAATTTGTCTTGTGTGACTCAGAGAAATTCACAGTGGAGGATACATGAAATGGACCTTATAGGTGAGGTTGTAGGATATCTTATTCAGGGAGGATATAGAGGCAAAGAGGAATGTACCTGTCCTGGTACAATTGAATGATTCAGCACATACATAAGTGAATGACATGTAGACAACTATGGCTGAGCACTGAGTCCTGGGTGATCAGGGATAGAGGCTAAGTTGTGCCCAGGGATGGAGCCATGGATGTCCTTGTGTGCAATGCAAATGGTGGGCCTTGATCCTCCCAGCAGTGTGTCTGCTATTTGAGTATCTCAGAGTTTCCAAGGACTCCATAATCCTTGTGTCCACTGAGCATAATGTGTAACCTGAAAGCGAAGTGTAATTCACAAAAGGGGACCAATTTGAGTGTATGTATTTCCTGAAGTGTTAAAAATACTTATTAAAGCTAAAAAATAAAAACTTATTATAAGACATTGTAATAATTGATAACAGTAGATAGTTGTTACCTTTATTTCTCAGTGAAGAGGTAATATCAGTTGCTGAATATAATTTGAGAGTTAGGTATAAGATTCAAAAAGTCTTCTTACTCAATGGTGTGGAAACACATAACCTTTAGTAATTCATAGTTCTAGGAGTGAGATCATATTCACAGTTGGCAGAGAGGGTCGCTTTGGTGTCAATGAGGAATATGTATTGCAGGAAGGTATGGCAGAGCCCAGGGAACCGTATAGGTGACTTGGACCCAAGCCAGGCATGATGGGACTGGACAGTGATGATGGCTGTGGGGATGGCAAGGAGGGAAGCTCAGAAATGAGGCTATGGGAGCAGAGGGGGCAGAATTCAGTGAACTTTTGAATGTCAGGGGGATGTGAAAGCAGTAAACTTATAAAGCTCTCTAAAGGATAGCCACATCTTAATACCTGTAATTGCAATGCTATGTTCATGATAGAAAAGGATTTTATCAATGTGATAAAATTAGATTCTGACATGGCCATATTGTCCTGAATTTTTGTGATTGTCCTCTACATGCAGCCACACATATTTTAAAATTATATTATTTATTTATGAGAGAGAGAGAGAGAGAGAGAGAGAGAGAGAATGATCCAGAGCCCAAGTACAGGGGAGGGGGAGTTGCAGAGGGAGAGGGAGAAGCAGACTCCTGCTGAGGAGGGATCCCAAACCAGGGCTGGATCCCAGGATCCAGAATCATGACCTGAGTGTGTGTGTGTGTGTGTGTGTGTGTGTGTGTAATTATATATATATACATATATATATATGTATATATATATAAAATTTTATTTTTAAGTTTTTTAAATTTTATTTTATTTTTTCAGTGTTCCAAGATTCATTGTTTATGCACCACACCCAGTGCTCCATGCAATATGTGCCCTCCTTAATACCCTCTACCAGGCTCACCTAACCCCCACTCCCTTCCCCTCCAAAACCATCAGTTTGTTTCTTAGAGTCCACAGTGTCTCATGGTTCGTCTCCTCCTCCAATTTCCCCCAACTCACTTCTCCTCTCCTTCTCCCGATGTCCTCCATGTTATTCCTTATGCTCCACAAATAAGTGAAACCATATGATAATTGACTCTCTCTGCTTGACTTATTTCACTCAGCATAATCTCCTCCAGTCCCATCCATGTTGACACAAAGGTTGGGTATTCATCCTTTCTGATGGAGGCATAATTCTCCATAGTATTTATGGACCACGTCTTCCTTATCCATTTGTCCACTGAAGGGCATCTTGGCTCTTTCTACAGTTTGGCAACTATGGCCATTGCTGCTATGAACATTGGGGTACAAATGGCCCTTCTTTTCATTAAATTTGTATCTTTGGGGTAAATACCCAGTAGTGCAATTGCAGGGTCATAGGGTAATGGTGTCAGGTGGTATCTCAATGTGGTTTTGATTTGAATTTCCCTGATGGCTAATGATGGTGACCATTTTTCATGTGTCTGTTAGCCATTTGTATGTCTTTTTTGGAGAAGTGTCTGTTCATGTCTTCTGCCCATTTTTGATGTACTATCTGTGTTTTGAGTGTTGAGTTTGAGGAGTTCCTTATAGATCTTGGATATCAGCCCTTTGTCTGTAGTGTCGTTTGAGAATATCTTCTCCCATTCCGTGGGTTGCCTCTTTGTTTTGTTGACTGTTTCCTTTGCTGTGCAGAAGCTTTTGATCTTGATGAAGTCCCAAAAGTTCATTTTAGCTTTTGTTTCCTTTGTCTTTGGAGACATGTCTTGAAAGACATTGCTGTGGCCGATGTCAAAGAGGTTATGGCCTATGTTCTCCTCTAGGATTTTGATAGATGCCTTTTGATAGAAATGGATAAAAGACAATTTCAAGTTTATCTTTGTGTATGGTGTAAGAGAATGTTCAAGTTTCATTCTTCTATACATAGCTGTCCAAATTTCCCAGCACCATTTATTGAAGAGACTGTCTTTTTTCCACTGTATATTTTTTCCTGCTTTGTTGAAGATTACTTGACCATAGAGTTGCGGGTCCATATCTGAACAACCCCGTATATTTTAAATGAAGGAGATAGAGGGAGATTGACAGACACAGAAAAGAAGAAGAGAATGGGACCACATAGGGCAGAGATCAGAGTGATGGGACACAAGACAAGGAATGTTGGTTTCCACCCATCAGGAGCCATGAATAGATTTTCACCTCAGCCTTCCAGAGGGAGCACAATGATTTCAGCAAAGTGTTATAGACTTTGGATTCTGTCATTCAAGCATTGAGAAAATAATTGGTGTAAGCCACTAAATGTATCATAGTGTTTTGCAGCAGCCAATGGAAACTAATCCTAATTTTCTTTTATTTTTCTTTTTAAAAAGATTTTATTTATTTATTTGACAGAGAGAGAAAGAAAGAGAGAGAGCACACAAGCAGGGAGAGTGGCAGGGAGAGGGAGAAGCAGGCTCCTGATGAGCAGAGAGCCTGATGCAGGGCTTGATCCCAGGACCCTGGGATCATGACTTGAGCTGAAGGCAGATGCTTAACTGACTGAGACACCCAGGTACCCCTAATCCAAATTTTCTGCATCAGGTGCCTTATTGCTTGTGGTCTTGGTGAAAAAGGGAGGCTCATGGATGGTAGAGCAGGTTGCTGCAGGCAGTGCATATAGTTTTCTACATTTATTTTAAAGTAACTGTGGAGTCTTGAGTGGAGTTTTCCAGATGGCAGCTGGGTGCTGTTTCTGGAGCTCTCAGGAAAATGTGAGGGAAAAGCATTAGCCTGAGGTGTTGAGTGGTCTGGACCTTGATGAGCAATGCGCACATGCAGACTCAAAAAGAGTTAACTTAAGGATGAACCCTGGAGATTCACTAAAAATTGAGAAGTAGATGGAAAACAAATTATATTAGAGAATTCATAGGATCAAATCCAGAGTGAAGGTGTGAGGATGGAGCAGGTTGGTTGTGGTTGTGATAAGGACAGAATACTAGTGGTGCTTCTGGTTGAGAACCATGTGACTAGCCAGACAGTTAGGCCATGGGTATCCTCCATACAAAACCATAGCAGGAATATTTGTATCATTTATTACCCTGAAACTTCATTTTCACTCATGGCCATGTGATGGGAAATCTATAAAGTGATGCATGATGATTCTTGAGCAAGTATTTCCTCTTGTGGTCCCTACTCCCCAGAGTGCCATGAGTAACTGGACATTAGTTTTCCAAAATTTATTATTGACAACACCCAGTGACCACTTCATGACAAAGAACACCCTAACTCAAGGCCAGAGACTGTGGGATAATAACAAGATAAATAAAAAAGTGCAGAGAAACTGATTTACTGAAGCAAGATGTTGAAACCTTTACATTTTCCAGAATAGGTGATTATTGCAAGACAGATATATTAGTTTATAAGATTCACTGGACATTTCATCAGGATTTCCCCCTGAAACAGATAAAGGAGAGAGAAGTTCAGTCATGATGCTCCTGGGGATGACACCTTAACACAGACTCTACTCATAAGACCTTGTCTGTGAAGTTTCAGCCAACAAAAGGCAAGTAGAGTGGGCACAAGACAGGATACCAGGGAGGATGGTAAACTAAATACACCTGACGTAATACAACAACGATGCAAGTCAGGAAAATCCATTTCCACAGTCTGGCAAATTAAAGCCTGAGGTGACCCAAGAGTAAGACTCAGGTTTCTAATGGAAGGAGGAGCAGCCCAGGACTTTTTTCTTTGCTATGCCAGGGGGAAGGACTCCAATTTTTCACTGCAGTGGAGATACGGAGGTAGAGACTGGAATAGGGGTGGGAGGGGACTTTGGGTATACTGCTTTCAAGAGAGTCCCAGATTCAGGGTGTGGAAAGTCAGCCAGATTGCACATGTCTTCTCAGCACTGAACACCCAGTCCCTGTGGGCCTTTGTGACTGAACCTCATGACCTAAATCCAGCAGTGGATGGGCTGAGAGACACCTTCAAGTATCTTATTTCTAGACAAATACACAATTTAAGTGTTTCCCCCTCACATGTGACTACAGGAGATAGTGGAAGGAGGTTTGCTGGACATGGGTGTGATAAGGGAGAGAGTTGTAGGCATGGAGTGGTGAAGTAGGCTAAGATATGAGGGTTAGGCCTTGGTCTGCAGAAGTTGGCAGAGTGCCCAGCCATCTGCCCTCTAAGCTGACAGAGGTCTGAGTTCCCTCCTTTCCAGCTGTCTCTCCATTCAACCCTCCGAACATGCCCCTGGGATTCCCCTGTGACTATGTCCACTCAGAGGGGGGATCTTGCCCTCAGGAAAGCTCCCAGGTAAGGAGGGAGCCAGACTTTGGTCCTTCAACATCACTGCTTGGGGCCCCAGGTATCCTCCTCCTCAGGACACTATGGGGAACCTGGTATTCAGGGAAGTGACCTGAGAAGGAAAAACTTCCCAGATTCTCTGTGCAGCCTTTGTGTAGCTCCCCAGGTATAATATTGTCTACCCTGGGGCCACTGGTCATCCTATCAGCAGTGAGCAGGGAGGCAGCTACCTCCACCACCTGTGCCCATGACAGAGCAGCACCTTTATTTCCTTCCTGGCTGCTTAGCTGAGCAGAAGCCTCTCTACACAAAGAAGAAAGGAATTACCAATGTCTTCTCAATTAGCATTCTGGACACAAGGGACATTTTATCTGTGCAGGCCTTCACTTTCATCTTGGCCTCAATAACTTCTGGAGGTGGGTTATATTTCTGAAGTGTTTTCTTGTACACGATTTTGTTTTGAAGAAGGAAGCCTGTTAGATCAGTTGCTAAGGCTGGACAGGTCATTGCATTGGCTGGTGAAGAAAAAGAAATACAATCAATATAAGGAAAGTCA
Organism: Lutra lutra; assembly: GCF_902655055.1. Classification (NCBI taxonomy): domain Eukaryota; kingdom Metazoa; phylum Chordata; class Mammalia; order Carnivora; family Mustelidae; genus Lutra; species Lutra lutra. The sequence continues at coordinate 105,449,366 of NC_062287.1, read as the reverse complement.
ATTTTCCCTCATGGTTTCCTGATGTTAGAACTAGACAGAAACGGAAAGGTTATATGATCCCCTCCCACCATAGCACCAATGACAATGGGTGAACAGGGAATCTGTGACTTCATATTGAAGAGCACTCAGAGGATCTAGGACTAGAATATAGGCTTACTGATACCTAGTTCAGTTTTTATCTTTTTAAAATCACATTCCCTTCTTTCCAAGACTCTCCTGATTTTCTGGAATTTACTTTCATTATATTTCAAACAATTAAGTTTTGCCTGAATAGAATGACCCCTTGTTTTTGTCTTGGATTTTGGGTTAGAGGAGATTTTAGTAATCAATTGTTTTTTTTCTTTAAAGATTTTATTTATTTATTTGTCAGAAAGAGAGAGAGAGAGCAAGCACAGGCAGACAGAGTGGCAGGCAGAGGCAGAGGGAGAAGCAGGCTCCCCACAGAACAAGAAGGCCAATGTGGGACTCGATCCCAGGACGCTGGGATCATGACCTGAGCTGAAGGCAGCTGCTTAACCAACTGAGCCACCCAGGCGTCCCTAGTAATCAATTGTTAAGTGAATGGTAGAGTCAGGTCTTTCCAGAGAGCAGAGAAGGGGTGGGTTGATCTGGAGAAGAGCAGGTCACACTCTTTATATGGTGGAAGATCCTACTTTGAGACAGAATAATAAGACTGACTTTCTCTGCTTGACTTATTTCACTCGGCATAGTCAATTATCAGACGGTGTCACTTACTTGTGGAACATAAGGAATAGCATGGAGGAGGGGGAGATGAACCATGAGAGACTGTGGACTCTGAGAAACAAACTGAGGGTTTTATTTTTTTATTTTTTTTATTTTTTGAAGATTTTATTTATTTGACAGACAGAAATCACAAGTAGGCAGAGAGGCAGGCAGAGAGAGAGGAAGAAGCAGGCTCTCTGCCGAGTAGAGAGCCCGATGCAGGGCTTAATCCCAGGACCCTGGGATCATGACCTGAGCCGAAGGCAGAGGCTTTAACCCACTGAGCCACCCAGGCGCCCTCAAACTGAGGGTTTTAAAGGTGAGGGTATGGTGGGGGGATGGATTGGCTTAGTGATGGTTATTAAGGAGGGCATGCATTGCACGGAGCACTGGGTGTTACATGTAAACAATGAATCTTGGAAAACTACATCAAAAACCAATGACATACTGTATGGTGACTAACATAATATAATAATAAAAAAAATTCAGAGCTCAGAAGGCCAAACATCAGGAATGGCCTCTCATTTAGTTAATTATTAGGTATCTCCAGCAAAGGGTCTCTTAATGGATGTCCCTGTACTCATATTTATTTAAATTTCTATTTTTATTCATTTATTTTTAAAAATCTACTTATTTTCTGTGTTTATTTAAAGTAAGTTAAAATAAATAATCTGCTATTAAAAAATAAAGAGTAAGATTATGTTATTGAATGCAGATATGGTTAAAAAGCTAAACACACGCATATAAACACAAACCCCCAGGTAATCAGTTTGAACACATTTAAAGCTCATACACAAAGCAATGACCAGCTCTGTTATTCTTGCATGGATGTACAGAATTCCTTAGAGAGGGTGGGAGACAGGGAATGGGGCTCTTTCCTGATCCCTCTGGAATTGTGTGGAGACCTAAGTGACCACTTTTCCTAGTGTGGATTCTCTACACCTCATGTCTTTGTAACCATGCTGTAGCCAGGGAGGTATCCTGTCAGGATCTGATCTGACCCCTGATCAGATGTCACACCATGCAAAGAATTTGAGAGAGGTTTAAATCAGAGGCAAAGGAGGAAGTAAGAGGATGTTTAGAAAGCCAGATGAAATAGAAAGACTGAAGAAGAGTTGGGTTAGTCTCAAGGTTAAGCAGACATTGTGGAATGGATGGCTAGAATTAATCAAGATAAGCAGAAATTCTGCCCCTCAGAATGAACATGTTCTACTACAAAATACTGGTATCACTCCTAGGAAACCAGGAGGACTGGTAGATACAGTGAAATCTATTCACTAGTAGATACAATGAATGCTGTATATTTCAGAGCCCCCTTGAAGATTCATTATCAGATATTAAAAGAACACTGGCTCTTCTGGAAGTGAAAACTTTCCCCAAACCCTTCCAACTGTATCATTTTATGAGTCTGAATCCATGAGTGAAAAATCTGTGGACTCAACTGGCACCTGAAAAACTCTGGGAAGGAGAATGTCTGGGAAGTACCAGATACTGGCTTGAGCACCAAAGCTAGACCATGACAGACTTAATCTCACTCCACTACTATAGCTTCTCTTGTGGTATCTGTCAAACCCAACCATGACAAAGGACTTAGAGAGATAAAGCATTTTGTTGAAGGTCAAAGGTCTGATAAGTGGCAGAGCCATGATTCACACTTAAATTTATATTCTCTTGCTTCTGAAACAGAAATCACAGATAAGGAGGGAGGCCTCAGTGGAAATTCTTAAAATTTGTCTGTAATAATTTGCTGTACAACTTCCAGGGGGTTGGCAACTCACAAAATTAGCCCTGGGGTTGGGAGTGGGGGCAGGAGGTTAGTTCACAAGTAGAGGAAAAGGAGTAAAGCCACTTAAGGTCACCTAGTTCAGAGAGGGGTACTCACCAGGGCTGATGCCAGTCTGATGAGAAATGACACTCACCTTCATAGCAGTAAAGAGCCAGAGTGACCAGTAGGACACTCAGGGATAGCCTCATGGTGTATTTTCCTTCAAGTTTTCGGCTTTAGTGAGTGGTGAGCAATTAGAAGCTTATATCAGGAGACTGGGGAACCTAGGGCTACTTATACCTAGACAGCCTCCCTGATGCTGCCCAAATAAACATGTGCTCTGGCCATGGCCCTGGCTTCCAGCCCTAGCTTCCTCACTGAGTGCTCACGCCATCCATCAGTGTCACAGACCCCAATGACTTGGTCAAAGTTCCTGTTCAAAGAGCGAAAACAAACTTTTGGGTCGTCATCAAGATTAAAAACCTGCACAGCAAAAGAAACAGTCAACGAAATAAAGAGGCAACTCATGAATGGGAGAAGATATTTGCAAATGACACTATAGACAAAGGGCTTATATCCAAGATCTATAAAGAACTCCTTAAACTCAGCACCCCAAAAACAGATAATCATGTCAGAAAATGTGGCACCTGGGTGGCTCAGTTGGTTAAATGACTGCTTTTGGCTCAGGTCATGATCCTGGAGTCCTAGGATCGAGTCCCACATTGGGCTCCCTGCTCAGTGGGGAGTCTGCTTCTCCCTCTGACCTCTCCCCTCTCATGCTCCCCCTCTCTCATTCTCTTCCTCTCTCTCAAATAAATAAATAAAATCTTTTAAAAAAATCATGTCAGAAAATGGGCAAAAGACATGAACAGACACTTCTCCATAAAGACATACAAGTGGCTAACAGACACATAAAAAAAATGTTCATCATCATTAGCCATCAGGGAAATTCAAATCAAAACCACATTAAGATACCACCTGACATCAGTTAGAATGGTAAAGATTAACAAGACAGGAAACAACAAATGTTGGAGAGGATGTGGAGAAAGGGGAACCCTCTTACACTGTTGGTGGGAATCCAAGTTGGTGCAGCCACTTTGGAAAACAGTGTGGAGATTCCTCAAAAAATTAAAAATAGAGCTACCTTATGACCCAGAATTGCACTACTGGGTATTTACCCCAAAGATACAAATTTAGGGAAAAGAAGGGCCATCTGTACCTCAGTGTTCATAGAAGCAATGCCCACAATTGCCAAACTGTGGAAAGAGCCAAGATGCCCTTCAACAGATGAATGGATAAAGAAGATGTGGTCCATATATACAATGGAGTATTATGCCTCCATCAGAAAGGATGAATACCCAGCTTTTGTATCAACAGGGACAGGACTGGAGGAGATTAAGCTGAGTGAAATAAGTCAAGCAGAGAGAGTCAATTATCATATGGTTTCACTCACTTGTGGAGCGTAAGGAATAACATGGAGGACACTAGGAAAAGAAAGGAAAAGTGAGTTGGGGGAAATTAGAGGGGGAGACGAACCGTGAGACACTGTGGACTCTGAGAAACAATGTGATGGTTTTGGAGGGGAGGGGGGTGCGGGGTTAGGTGAGCCTGGTGGTGGGTATTAAGGAGGGCACCTATTGCATGGAGCACTGTGTGTGGTGCATAAACAATGAATCTTGGAACACCGAAAAGATAAAACAAACAAAATCCCCCCAAAGTTCCTGTTCATAAACATTGCTGGCAGCACGTACCTCCCCTTTGTAGCAAAATCTGAGGTTGTACTTGTACAAAAATATAGTTAATTAATTGATGCAAGCCCCTCCTGGATGTTAGGTCCTGTACTGAAGGAGCAGTTTCTGGTTTTGCTCATCTTTACTTAGCATAGTGCCTGGCACACAGGAAAGGAAAAGTAAATATTCTTGGGATAAATGAATGAATATGAATCAGCAAACCATGAAACCTGGTTAGGGTGCATCTTCAGTGTAAATAGATACCTGCTATGCCAACTATCCCCTTGGGAAGGTGAGGGAGAAAGATTAGGACTATGGTGACCCTAGTGGGAGGAATGAGTGGTTTTCGTATCCCAAGAGAAGACAATGAGAAGAGGAAGACTACCTCCCTAATACTACTTTCCTATTCTAAGCTAATATTTTAAAAAATATCACCTACTTATGGAGCATAAGGAATAACAAGGAGGACATTAGGAGAAGGAAAGGATAAGTGAATTGGGGGAAATTGGAAGGGGAGATGAACCACGAGAGACTATGGACTCTGAAAAACAATCTGAGGGTTTTGAAGGGGCAGGGGGTCAGAGGTTGGGGGATCCAGGTGGTGGGTATTGTAGAGGGCATGGATTGCGTGGAGCACTGGGTGTGGTGCAAAAATAATGAGTACTGTTATGCTGAAAAAATAAAAAATTAAAAAAAAACTAAAAAAAAAAAAATAGAGGCACATACTTTGTTCCCGAAGGAAATAGCAGAACATTTAAGGAAGTCTACTCTTCTCAAATTACTTTACAAATCTGATCCAGCTCACATCAGAGTCCTCACTGGGAAGTTTTACACTGTGTGTTAGATCTTGAAGTGCTGGGTGTTTCAAAGCAGAATGTATTCATTCATTGAATAGTGCGAGCAGTGTGTAAGGGCCCAACTTTAGGGTCTGATTACTGGGTTCAAGCTCAGCTGTTGTACTTTTTACTTGTGGGCACATCAGCAAGATGCTGACCCTCTTAGCCTGGTGCCTCGACTACAAAATAAGGTAATCACAACAGTGCCTACCTCATAGGATTTATGTTAGGATAAATGAATTACTACAGGAAAAAACGCTCAGCACACCATCTGGCAGTAAGGTCAGTTGTCACGCTTATGTAACCAAAAGGAAAATATACAAGGAAAATGTCAAACAAAATAAATCAGCTCTCTCCCAAATCAAATCTCAACCTGAATGTACCTGACTCTACCAATGAGGAATGTTTATTTATCCTAAATGGGAACACAGTGTGCTTCAGAATTTGGCTTTAGTTTCTTTGGGATTTCTCTCACGTTAAAATGGAGTTTCTCTTGGTTAAAAATTTTCCCACAATACTTTTCAGTCACTTAATTTGTTGTTTTATTATCACATTGAAATGGCTTTTGTAATTTTAAACTCCTAAACACTGAGTACTGGAACTAAAGGTATAGGAGAGTGGTGGGTGGGGATAGATATTAGTTATCCCCAAGCCACACAAGGTCTCTGGGCTCCTTTCACAGCAGGAGACCTAGTCACATGTGTCCTTTTGGGTGAAATCCCAGGGTTCTCTGGGGCTAAGTCTTTAAGCACCTAACATACACATGGGACATGAAAGATTTAAGACAGCACTTCTGGATCATAAGGTCCACAAATAGTGTCACAAGGGCTATATCATGTGTTCACACGTTATCATGTCCCAATTCCCCTGTAATAAACATTCTTGTTCCAATTTATAAGGACAGAGGCTTCTCTGTCACCCCTCAGATCTTACACAGCATTGACACTGTGTGTACAAATCTCTAGACTCCAAAAAACAACTGAAAGTAATATTTTGTGGTCCACATATTTTTCTATAGGAAGAGGTTTCCTTTTTTTCCTTTTTTTAAAAATTTAATTTCTTTTCAGTGTAACAGAATTAATTGTTTATGCACCACACCCAGTGCTCCATGCAATATGTGCCCTCCCTAATACCCACCAGCTGGCTCCCCCAACCTCCCACCCCCCGCCCCTTCGAAACCCTCAGATTGTTTTTCAGAGTCCATAGTCTCTCATGGTTCATCTCCCCTTTATAGGAAGAGGTTTCTAATTCCTTGCTTTGGATACCATCAAAGAACTTGATTTAGCTGGGGATGATAAATCATTAAAAATAATTTGGAGTAAAAAATAAAAAATTAAAAAAAAATAAATAAATATAAATAAAATAATAAAATAAAATGAATATGATAAAATAAAATTTACCAGTGCCCAGACCCATTACCCAGAGGGTCTCATTAAAAAAAAAAAAATTTGGAGTGGCCATAACCCCACCCCCCTCTCCTATACCTCTGGGGATAAAAATACATTATATGTTTATAAAAAAATAAAAAAAATTTAATAAAAATAATTTGGAGTGGGATGCCTGGGTGACTCTATGGGTTAAGCCTCTGCCTTCAGCTCAGGCCATGATCTCGGGGTCCTGGGATTGAGCCCCGCATTGGGCTTTCTGGTCAGCGGGGACCCTGCTTCCCTCACACCCCCGCTTCTGCTGCTCTGCGTACTCATGATATCTCTCCCTCTCTGTCAAATAAATAAATAAAATCCTTAAAAAAATAATTCATAGTGAGACACCAAAATGTCATTTTTAGTTGGTACCTAGGGGAATTCAAAGAATCAAGTGACATCACTGCCATAGACTCACTCTTTTTCCATCTGTACGTTCATGTGAGGAGTATTTTTAGGGTTTGCAACTATAAAGAGGAAAAACCTGAATAATACTGTCTCAATTTAGCAACAACTTATATTCAGGATATACAAAACCAAAAAGGGCCTCATTCAGTTCTTGAAAGGATATATTTATCAATAACATTTTATATCATAGATTTAAGAAGTATCAAAAATCGAAATATATCTATCTTTATCCAAAGCTGCAAGCATCTTTGAAGGCACCCAAATCACCACTGTGTCTTATCTTACACACTCCACAAAACCATTTTATTATTCCTTCCCTTGTCCTTGTGCACTGTTGAGCCTCTGAGGTTTTTGCTCTGAGGGTCCTCAGGGAAATGTGTGAGCTGACCAAGCCATCCACTACCCCCACCCATCATCTGCCAGCAACCTTCATACCCATAACACATGTTCAGACTCTTGCTATAAGCTGTGAGCTGCTAAAAGAAGCTCATATCATGGAAAAGGCCACTGGGCATCAGAGATTGTTTCTGACACCTGTTTGCCAAATGTTGCCATAACATGATGGTCCGAAAGTATCTAAATCTCTTTTCTGTCATATATGAGATAAGGAATGAAGAAAAAAATCAGAAATGCTTGGTTACTCCAGAATTTTCCATAACAGTTTCTCATTGTATGCACTGCCCTACTCGTGCATTTCATAATGCTGGGAATCCAATCCAGGGGTCATTTCAGACACAAGGCAGAGTTTGAGGACCCTTCATCCAACTGCATATTGACTTCATATATCATCACCCATCACTGGGGTCCTCCCATGGCCCAGCTGTATCAGGTACTCTCCCAGAATGATTTGACCCTTCCTTCCTGGGAAGGGAGAAGTTTGTTCATCCCACTTTGCCTCAGCAATACAAGCGTTAACTTTGTCTTTGAAAATAACTAGAAATTTATAAGGATTATGCAATGTTATGTACCCTAGTAGAAGATATGTTCACATTTACCCAGACCCACCTATCACTGGCGAGTTACTCCATTTGCTCCTGTATTCAGACTCTTTGTGAGAATTCTGTTCCAATATAGAATAAGACAAAGAGTCTTAACGCATGAGACAAATTTTCTGGCAGATTTGCAAAGGCTTAAACATCAAATTACAATCACATCTTGTACCCAAATCCCTGGGCTCTGAGAAGGTCATACCTAATTTGAGTGACAAATTACAGACTAAATAAATCACAAGTAAGAAGCTACAGTGAACCTTCTTAATGATTAAAAAAATTACAGGCTGCATTAAAATGAGCTGTGAAGCACTGTACATATGAAATTATCATGGGCTCAGGAGATTTCCATGTAGGACTCCAGCAGTTTTCTTCTGCCATGAGAAGACACTTGAATGTCAGGGACTCTCCTCTCCCCCCAAGCTCCTTTTAAGCTGGAGTCAAGGCTAGTGAGACTCTGTCACAATTGATGTGTTCTGTCTGAGTAATAGATGTTACAGTGAGCAGTTCCAGAGGGGCAGCCTTGTAGCACTCAAGCCAGGTGCTAACAACTCTTTGATCATCCCCACAGACAGGTGTGCTGGTCCATCCCTGAGGTATGTGCTCCTCATTATAAGTCAGCCTCACACATGAAAGAGAAACTTGGGGAAAGGAAGCTACAACCTCATCAAAGGTACCTCCCCCAAAGCGGGCATTTGAGTGCTCTGCAGACACTTAAGTAAATGGTACTCAGATGCCACTTAGATTTTCTCCATCTTTGGCCCAGGGAGGAAAGCAGTTAACCCTGTGGCATCATCAACAGGTTGGGTAAAGTTATTTCTAAATTTTGGAAGAGTTGCACCAATTAGAAGCCAAATAACCTCTGGGCTTATGAGATGTTCCAGGAAACGGATGAAATAATACTCACTGTAGTATTCTCAAGACCTTTTAGTTTGCTGACCTTTATATGTTGCTTACCACAAAGACCTAACTTCTTGAATAGTCTTTTGTAGTGAAGTGGACAAGAAAAATAGTTTGTGCCTTCTGGGTATTGATCTTCTTATTCTCCATTATGCTCTAATATTTATGTACATGCTGTTTTAACATCTTCCCCAAATCTCTCATTGTAGATCTGCCACTCTGGGTGTAAGACATAAGACATAAGACCTCAGGGGACTTTTCTTATCCCAGCATTACCTAGTACATAGGTATTGACCAATAAAGCTTATCAGTGCAATAGTTGATTATGCCAATAAGTCATGTTTATTATGTTGTAGGCAAGAAACTTACCAGCTATTAATTTTTCTATAGGTCAGACAAGTGGTCTCCATGAGGCTGAATTATAATACCCAGGGTCTGTAGATTAAATCACTATGTGCCAGATACACTCTATGTTTTCTTAGTTCTAGAGTTGCTTTGTTCCACTCATGTCTCTATAGCTAAACTGAAGGTCTGTGAGTTACACGTCCCAGATTCTTTTGCCAGTAATGCCTGGTGTATTGCTCCAGTGGAAGGCACTGATGTGAGATTAAAGGTGGGAAGAAGGCAGAAGTCATGTTTTCTCAGCTTTTGACGTCACCTCTTGCTGTGGTTGTAGAAGTAGTGTCTCTAGGACCCACAGAAGCCCAGCAAAGACAGTGCTTTATGTGTTATGGGAACATGGAAAATGACCCCCTCCGCTGGGGACATTCAGGGAAGCTTCTTGGGGGATATGAAATGAAGATAAAAAATGCAACCATGCTAGAGTAACAGTCAACCTTCAAAAACTTTGCACAGGGTCAAAACAGAGGAAGGCTGTGCTGGAACTGTACAGCATGAACAACATGGACTTCTGGGGCAGGGACTAAAAGTGCAACCAGGTGAAACCCAGATTGGGAGAAGCTATATGCAGGCACTTTGGACCAGTTCCTTCTACTCCAACACCTGGGTTCCTTGAGCCCATGACAGAAGTCCTCTCTGGAAGTGACCTCAAAGTGTCTCTGGGGATTTCTTTTCTTTTCTCTCTCTCTTTTTTTAAGATTTTATTTATTTATTTGACAGACAGAGATCACGAGTAGGCAGAGAGGCAGGCAGAGAGAGAGGAAGGGAAGCAGGCTCCCTGTAGAGCAGAGAGCCTGATGTGGGGCTTGATTCCAGGAACCTGGGATCATGATCTGAGCCAAAGGCAGAGGCTTTAACCCACTGAGCCACCCAGGCGCCCCTGGGGATTTCTTTAATTCCACTCCTCTTTTGTCTCATTCCCTAGGTAGGAGATGCAAGGATCAGAGTCCCAGTTCTTTTTTTTTTTTTTTTTTTTTTAAATATCTAGGAACAATGAGTGGTTAGTGAGAGAGATCAACCATCTCCAGCTAGGGAATGTAACGTCCTAATTTCTTCTTACAGAACTGATTGTCCAAATTGATTCTATTAATTAATCATGATTGAGCACATAATCTATGCTGACTAGGTTCATGAAAAAAAGTGATTAAATATTAAGCATCTTCCACTCAAGATGTGCAGAGTGGGATGGTTAAAAAAGACAAATGGAGAAAGCTTGTGAAATTAGGTCAATTTTAGTAACATAAATGAGATTTAAACCAGGACTAGGCCTTTTTTTTTTTTTTTTTTGAAATAGAGGGGTGACAAGGCCTTTAATAAAATGTTTTCCCTCTGAACTGGGCAAACACACTTAGAATGGGAGAGAATGTTCGACGAACACTTTGCTGAGGTTTGAATGTGGTGATTATTTAAGTGGTTTCTTTGGTCCCTTGATTTCTTCAAGCACAGCCTTGGAGCATATGCCATGGACCATGAGGGCTTAGAGTAAACACTGTGAAAGCAATCACAACTCCCCCTTTAATCTCCCATTGCTTCATTTCTTGAGTGCTTTGATACCAAAATTGTGTATGCCTCTTCTCTGCTTGTTACATATTCTAGTAAACACCAGGAGTCAAAAAGAAGAGGGAATTGAAGAGAGAGGGGACTATACTAATGTTTGTAGGAAGTTCAATCCCAGGTTCCTAAACAAGATGTCAGGTCATCAGTGAGACTTGAAGGGTGAACAGAAGTTGTCCAGGTGATCAAGGTGGATGCAGTCAACCAGAAGAAGGATGTGGAGCTTAGGTCATTGTCCCTGGAAGGGAGATATCTTGTTCCATAAGAGCACACTTATTCCATAAGAGCTGAGCATCCATATCTGCCCTTACTCCTCTGTGGCCATAACCCTAAACTTCAGGAAAAACACTTGCTTTTCTGTGTTCCCATGAGTATGTTCATTTAAATGTCAACTAATGAACAGGATGCAGCATCTGTTTCATCCATTTGACACTCCCACATCTATCCCTTCTCCACCCATGTTGGCTTTTAAGTGAAATTCCATAATTCTTTTCTTTATCATAAGCCATGGGGAATCTCCATTCCCAAGAACTTGGGACACAAGTTCTTTTTGGAGTAATATTGCTAAGAGCCTTAGAGTAAGTTGGATTGTTATGATTTTTTTTAAAATTTATTTTATTTTTTCAGTGTTCCAGTTTCATGTTAAGCATTGTTCTTGACACCGAGTATATCTCAGTAGAGATAACAGGCAAAAATCTGTGCTGTCATAAAGCTTATATTCTATCAAGGGGGGAGAAAGAATAAATCAAATAACAAGGCAAAATAGATGGTATATTAGAAGGTAGTAAGTGCCATGGAGAAAAAAATCAAGTGCCATGGAGATAAATTAAAAATGGTTTAAGTAGGGTGGATAGGAGGAGGTGGACCTCAGGTGGATACTGAGTAGATAACCTTTCATCACTGATCTGAAGGAGGTGAGGGAGAGAGGTGTAATCTGGAGGGGATTATGCTAAGTGAAATAAGTCAAGCAGGGAAAGACAATTATCATATGGTTTCACTTATATGTGGAACATAAGGAATAGCATGGAAGATGTTAGAGGAAGGAAGGGAAGATGGAGGGGGGAAATCAGACAGGGAGATGAACCATGAGACACTATGAACTCTGGGAAAAAACCTGAGGGTTTCATAGGGGAGAGGATGGGGGGACACATGTTGCAACACGAACTGGTTGTTAAATGCAAATAATGAATCATGGAACACTACATCAAGAACCAAGATGCCCTTCAAAGGACGAATGGATAAAGAAGATATGGTCCATATATACTATGGCGTACTATGCCTCCATCAGAAAGGATGAATACCCAACTTTTGTATCAATATGGACGGGACTGGAAGAGATTATGCTGAGTGAAATAAGTCAAGCAGAGAGAGTCAATTATCACATGGTTTTATTTATTTGTGGGGCATAAGGAATAACATGGAGGCCATGGGGAGATGGAGAGGAGAAGGGAGTTGGGGGAAATTGGAGGGGGAGACGAACCATGAGAGACTGTGGACTCTGAGAAACAAACTGATGGTCTTGGAGGGGAAGAGGGTGGGAGTTTGTGTGAGCCTGGTAGTGGATATTATGGAGGGCACGTATTGCATGGAGCACTGGGTGTGGTGCATAAACAATGAATTCTGGAACACTGAAAAGAAATAAAAAATTTAAAAAAAACTAATGATGTACCGTATGGTGACTAACATAACATAATAAAAAAATAAAATAAAAAAAAAGTAAGGGGGAGAGATATATGTCAAAATCTATTAAATCATGGGGAGATAGGAGAAGGCATTTGGGGGAAATTGGAAGGGGAGGTAAACAATGAGAGACTATGGACTCTGAAAAACAATCTGAAGGGTTTGAAGAGGTGGGGGTGGTGGGAGGTTGGGGGAACCAGGTGGTGGGTATTAGAGAGGGCACGGACTGCATGGAGCACTGGGTGTGGTACAAAAACAATGAATACTGTTGTGCTGAAAATAAAAAAAATTCTATTAAATCTAACACTTTAAATATGTGCAGTTTATTCTATGTCAATTATACCTCAATAAAGCTGTTAAAACAAAATAAATAATTCTAGGGAACAATCTCCCAGGAAATAACACAACTGTTCTGCTCTGTTGACCAACATATTGTACAACTATCACAAGGTCCTGGAGAGTGTTGACTTTTCACCTTCCATTCACTCCTCGTGCAGAAGCAATCTGGCTTCCACTCCAACTATTTAGCTGAAGTTCCTAAGGTCTTACATTTTAATCTTAAAGCCAGTTTCAATTTTTTTTCATATTCATATAGGTCGAAGTCATGTTTTCTTTCTTCCAGATGCTTATTAGCAATGTCTGCCCCAAAGATAGTTTCTTTAACTACTGAATGCTGTTGTTCATGTTATATATTCAGTTCCCTATATACATGGGTCCATTTTGTGTGTACATTGATCAAACTATAAATTCAATGGGTTGACATTCTATCTAGATTGGTTTTCATATTTGAAAAAATGACACAAAGTTCCCTAAGAAAAATATGCCTATTATTCGCAAAACAGCATTTTGCAAAAAGTAGAATGAATGAGGTAGAAGCAGCCTTATGTAGTATGTAAACCACTAATGGAACTGCACTCCCTGAAACAGCTTAAAAATAGGGGGTCAATAGCTTATATGAGAATGTCCCCTGATTCTCCATATCAGAGATAATGGTGAGATTTAAATCATTGGGAAAAGAGAGCTTATTCACTAAGTGAGGTTGGGAAAATGTGGATCCATTTTTGAGTTCTCCATTATGTTCCACATTATGATTGTCTATTTCTGTCCCAACACTAATCTGGATCAAGGTGAATTCTTTTTCAGTTAGTTTCAGTATGTGATCCAGCAAGTCACCATTCAGTGGTCTTCCTAATCTTCATGACCATTTTCAGATGCATATTCTTCCATTGTGTTAAAATAATTGTGTCTAGTTCCTGCTAAAGCTCCAAGGGAATCCAATTTAAAGTGTATTACTTTTATATATCATTTTTGGAAAGATTGGCATTTGTGTAATTACTGTCCAGAGACACTGTATGTATCCTACTTAATAGATTTGTTCTTAGGTATTTTATGATTCTGCTACTTTTGCAAATGGGATATCTCTTCCTCCCTGTACAATTCTCACTGGCTCTCTCATACAGCATATTGGCTGTTCTATTTGTATAGATTAAGCAAGTATCTAACCATTTACAAAGTATCTCATCATATTATTCTAATACTTCCAGTGGTACTTTGTGAGCATGTCTCATGTCTCCTGGCGAAAGAATTGCACCGTCTGCAAATGAAAGTGTTTTATCTCAACTTTGGAAATATTAATGCTCATTTTGTCTTCTTATTTTAATGTGACAGGATTTACAAATCAATGTTGACAAACAACGAATGTATCAGGCATTTTTGTTTCCCTGATTTTCATGGAAGTACTTTTTAACACTCGTTATTTTGGAGTATTGTTTGCTGTTGACTTTGGAATTGAATTTTTTGGGGGTTCTAGCTAGTTTTTTCTCTCTTTACTTAGAATTTTTAATAAGAGCTATCACCAGATTTTATCAAATAACTTTATTCATATAACCATGAGGTTTTCTCTATTCATTTGTTGAAGTAATAATCATGATGTTAAGTAATGGTTTTGGTCTTTCTGGAATCCCCTACATGTGTTTAACCTTCGAAGTTAAGAGTCTTCTTTGAGTTTCATCTTTTTCATATGCAGAGGAGAAATTTTACTATATATACACACATATATACATACTGCAGTGGTTCCAGGGACTGCTGAGGGGACCCCCGAAGACTTTTCCAGGGGTCCTGGGAAGAAAACCTATTTTAATAATAATATTAAGATTTTTCCCCCAGATTACTCTCATTCTCTCACAAATGTACAGTGGAATTTTTCAGAATTTATATGACATGGGATGTTGCAACGTTTAAGACTGAAACAAATATGTAAAACCAGCTGTCTTCTAATAAGAAAATCTAAAAACCCTACTTTTCTCCCTGAGAAAGATATTTGAGTAAGAACCACAAAGGTAGAGAAACTGAAGAGAGAGGAAAACAGGATTTGAGAATTGCTGCACACTGCATATTCCTATGTGTTAAAAAATGCAATTAAAAGTAATTGTTTGAAAAATCATTATTCAGTTATTGGACTGTGTATTTTTGGATAATACACTGCTCAGAGATAGGACCAAGTAGCAATCTATTCCATTTGGTTGAAGAAGTAATTTCTGAGTCTCTGAACTTCTTCCTTTACCTCTAAAATACATGTATATCTCCAATTTTCTTTTCATATGTGTCTTTATTTTTCATCATCTCAGTGGATGAAAAAAATAATAGCTTATTGTTAGTATATCTCAGTGCAATGCAGTTGGCCAGGACATGGGAGATGCTCTTTGACATGTTGGGGGTTGAGAGAGGCACGGGGGGAGGAGTGTTCTCACAGAGTATTGGCAAAGAATGTGTGCCTCTTTGTGGAGGATTTAAAAATGACAACAAAATGGAATAAAAGTCAACTGCTTTGAATGATCACCTTGAGCTAGTTTTTCTACAATATCACAGATAACATGCCCCTCCTTGCTGGACATTTTAAATAATTGTTACATTGACCCTGAGCAGGGTGCTCCCAGTGGTCTGTCAATGACACATCCTGACCACATCCAGTCATTCAGGAGCCCAGGCTTCTCCCATTGAGTGACTCAGGTGACTCGAAGGGATTTCAAAGGCTCTACTGGATCTCTGGATTCAATGACAGCCATTCTGGAGAAGTCAAGACAATGAGGACATTAAAAATAGCAATTGTTGTCAAGGTCTGGGGAGAGGAAGGAACCAATAGACAAAACTCAGATGATTTTAAGGGTGTCAAATTCTTCTGTACTATGAGGGGGTGTGCTCATCACATAGATTTCACAAAAGGCATAGACTGGAGAACACCAAGAATGAACCCTAAGGTAAACTATGGACTTTGGGTGATAAGAATGTCTGTAGAGGTTCATCCTGTGTAACTAAGTACCATCTGGTGGAGGATATTGATCATGGAGAAGGCTGTCCATCTGTGTGATTTTAGTAGATGTATGGAGACTCTCTGCACTTCCTGCTCAATTTTGCTGTGAACCTAAAACTGCTCTTAAAAAAAATCTCTATTTAATCTATTTGTTTAAAGACAAAAAAGAAGAAAAACTTGTTATTAAGAATATCCTTTTGGAAAACATCTGAGGGGTTTGAAGCGGCGGGGGGTGGGAGGTTGGGGGAACCAGGTGGTGGGTATTAGAGAGGGCACGGATTGCATGGAGCACTGGGTGTGGTGCAAAAATAATGAATACTGTTATGCTGAAAATAAAAAAAAATGTATGGCAAAAAAAAAAAATATCCTTTTGGACACAATAAAAATAAAATAATCCAATTAAAAAATGGGCAGAAGACATCCAGATGGCCGACAGACGCATGAGAATATGCTCAACATTACTCATCATCAGGGACATGAATGAAGAAGCTGTGTTCAGCACAATCCATTTTTGCCTCAGGAATACAGTTTTTAACTTCGTACTTGGAAGTAACTGCACAGTTACAGAAGTGGATTGAACTAGGGTGTATTATTCTAAGTGAAATAAGTCAATCAGGAAAGGACAAATACCATATGATTTCATTCATATGTGCAATTTAAGAAAGAAAACAGATGAACATAGGGGAAGAGGAGGAAAAATAAAATAAGATAAAAACAAAGAGGGAGGCAAACCATAAGAGACTCTGAACTATAGAGGAGAAACTGAGGGTTGCTGGGAGGAAGGTGGGTGGGGGATGTGTTAAATGTGTGATTGACATTAAGGAGGGCACTTGTGAGTGCTGGGTATTATATGGAAGTGATGAATCACTGAATTCTACTCCTGAAACGAATACTATACTATATATTAACAATCTCAAATTTAAATAAAATCTTGGAAGAAGAAAAATCCAAGAAACTCCCCACAAAGTTACAGAAATGATGCAGTAATATATATATAGTAGAACAGCCATGTACCTTTACTCAGAGGCACTTTTGCTGATATATTACTCCATTTACTTTAGTATACAATCTCCCCCCCTCACTTTTCTAGAATCAGAACTGTATTTTCAAATGATCAATCATTGGGTATAATTCATCTTCCCCCTTTACTGTTTCAGTCCTTCAAAACCTCTATTACCAATTCTTGCATGAAATTTGGTCCATTCAATATGTAGACACCTTCATCAAATGGGCCAGTGCTCACCTCAACAGATGCATATTACTGCATATCTGTGTGTCCATCTCCGGTTCTGCAGCTGAATTTCTTCCTTTACCTCTCCTCTTATGGTCCAAAAGTGGAAGAGGGTGGACTGAGGTCCCCACTTTTGAGAGACAGAGGGAGATGGTGCGGCCTCCCTCTCCGGTGAGGATGCACCCAGAGCACTGCGAATTGAATATTGTCCATGAGTTCTTAACGAATGTGTGTGTTTGTATGTGTGTGTGTGTGTGTGTGTGTGTGTGTGTTTGTGTTGTTTGTGTATAGTAAGAGGGATCTTTTAAGATGTGGGTCCTGGGCAAGGGTCCTTTTGCTTGGGCCTGATGGCATCACAGACCCCGAGGTGTTTGGGAGAAGGTGGAGAGGAATCTGTTGTGAATCTCAGGTAATTTGGGCCAGTTTCCATAAAAAGCATATTAAATACCTTATTTTACAACAGCATCTGTATAAAAGCAAATGTACTCTGCCTCTTCCAGTCGGCGACGGGAGAAGAATTAGGCACAAACAAGTCAGCTGCAAGAGATTGGGAGCAGGGGACAACAGTCGAATAGACTGCTGCCCCGAGCAACTCCACAGTCTCACTTCTATTAGATAGAAACAATAGCCAACAGAAGGACCGATGAAGGTCAAACGTTAGTCACAGGTTTGTGGACAAGCAAGAAGGAGGATAAAGTTTATAGTTAACCAAGCACATTCAAAGGGCTCATCCAACTAACAACGGGAGCTTCTGGGAAAAGGGAAGCAGGCCGTATTTCGTTCCACCCTGAGCTGACCGCGCGTTCCCGGGTGCTCGGCTTCCCTGAAGCAGGCGGCGTTCCAGGCTGCCTGGCTTCTGCGAAGGGACGGCCTTCCGCCCTGAGCAAGCCAGGCATCCCCAGCTGCCCAGATTCTGTGAAGGGGTGGTGTTCCGCACTGAGCGAGCCGGGCGTCCCCAGCTGCCCAGCTTCACGGTCGTATATCGTCCTTCTCCCCAAAGACCTGTTGCCAGTATATGTTTTTCTTAAGGCCATATCTAAATGTGCTTGGCAACTAGTAAAATCCTCCAGGGGTTATAGTTTAAGTAACAAATTGTTCCGAGGGGCAGTAGCAATACTCCACACTGGTTTATGGTGTATATTCATTATTACTACAGTCATTTTTTGGTTAATATTTTTTTAAGAAGTATAACTTGTGAAAGTATCATGTGACTGATTCTCTGCATGTGTTTTGCCTGGTGGCAGTCTGCCATGGTGGAAGCTGAGAAACAGTCCTGAGGAAGGTCTGGGCTCTCCTGGGATGACAGGATAGCCCCAGAAGGAAGAGGAATGAGCAGACAGGGTGATAACTTAACTCTTGTTACAGGAATGTGGGAACAAGTAAAAGTAAGAAGAGGTATGGTTCAGTATAAAAACTGTTGGCTTTGTCTTATTCCTACAGAACACGCACATTTCCCACAACCTATCTGATTTTGTAGATCATCGTGGTGGAGACTGGACCACATTGTCACTTGCACAGAGAGGACTGGGGCACACACAGAATTTTGGGGGGCAACCTCAATATCAGTAATTAGGGCCAATCACATTTTAATGAAATGTTTCAAAAATAAAAGTGAATGCCACATATTAAAATTTAAAATCAAGTCAGGATTCACCCCTGCTTTATATGAGTTATGTCTCTCCCCAGCACTAGTCCTGGCCCCACACTCCTGGGTCAAGGGCAGAGCTGAGGGAGGCCTAGTCAAGTCGAGCTGGGCTTGAGGCACAGACAAAGGCTACTGTATCTCAGGGACCTGCACACTGTCCAAACACCAGAACCTAAGTCTTGAAAGCTTCCCACATGGTCCCAAGGGAAGTGGGGGCTGGCAGGGTGGAAGAGCACATTGTCAGAGAGAGGACTGTGTTGGGCTACACGTGGGGGAGAACAAAGTGCTTTTCAGCTTCCTTGGTCTTTCATCCATGTGCTCTCCAATGAATTATGCATAAGCGTGTGTGTACCTGTACATGTGGGCACATACATATGCGAGAGAAGAGGCTCTTTAGAGTGTTCGTTTGGCTTAGATAACATAAGAAGAACTTTGATTTGCAGATATTTATTTATTTATGTTTTGTCAGTCACCATGCAGTACTTCATTAGTTTTTGATGTAGTGTTCCATGATTCATTTTTTGTATTTAACACCCAGTGATCCAAGCTATACATGTTCTCATTAATACCCATCACTGGGATAACCCAGCCCTGCACCCTCTCCCCTCTGAAACCCTCAGTTTTTTCCCTGTAGTCCATAGTCTCTCATGGTTCATCTCCCCCCTTTCATTTACTCCCCTTTATTTTTCCCTTCCTTCTCCTAATGTCCTCTATGTTATTCCTTATGTTCCACATATAAGTGAAACCACATGATAATTGTCTTTCTCTGCTTGACTTATTTCACTTAGCATAATCCTCTCCAGTTCCATCCATGTCAACACAAATGGTGGGTATTCATCCTTTCTGATGGAGGCATAATATTGTATTGTATATATGGCCCATATCTTCTTTACACATTCATCTGTTGAAGGACATCTTGGCTCCTTCCACAGTTTGGCTATTGTGGATATTGTTGCTGTGAACATTGGGGTGCATGTGGTCCTTCTTTTCACTACATCTGTATCTTTGGGGTAAATACCCAGTAAAGCAATTGCTGGGTCATAGGGTAGCTGTATTTTTAACTTTTTGAGGAACCTCTATACTGCTTTCCAAAGTATCTGTACCAACTTGCATTCCTACCAACAGTGTAAGAGGGTTCCCCTTCCTCTGCATCCTCTCCAACATTTGTTGTTTCCTGCCTTGTCAATTTTTGCCATTCTAACTGGTGTAAGGTGGTATCTCAGTGTGGTTTTGATTTGAATTTTCCTGATGGCTTAATGATAGTGAACATTTTTTCATGTGTCTGTTAGCCATTTGTGTCTTCTATGGAGAAGAGTCCATGTCTTCTGCCCATTTTTTTACTTGATTATTTGTTTTTTTGGGTGTTGAGTTTGAGAAGTCCTTTATAGACCTTGGATACCAGCCCTTTATCTGCAATGTCATTTGCAAATATCTTCTCCCATTCTGTGGGTTGCCTTTTCATTTTGTTCACTGTTTCCTTTGCTGTGCAGAAGCTTTTGATCTTGATGAAGTCCCAAAAGTTCATTTTTGTTTTTGTTTCCTTTGCCTTTGGAGATGTGTCTTGAAAGAATTTGCTGTGGCCATGGTTGAAGAGGTTACTGCCTATGTTCTTCTCTAGGATTTTGATGGATTCCAGTCTCACATTGAGGTCTTTCATCCATTTAGAATTTATCTTTGTGTATGGTGTAAGAGAATGTTGAGTCCCTCCCTTCGCAGATGACATGATACTCTATGTGGGAAACTGAAAAGGATCTATGCCCAAATTACTAGAACTCATACAGCAATTCAGTAATGTGGCAGGATAAAAATCAATGCACAGAAATCAGTTGCTTTTCTATGCATGAACTATGTAACTGTAGAAAGAGAAATTAGGGAATTGATTCTATTTAAAATAGCACCCAGGGTGCCTGGGTGGCTCAGTGGGTTGGGGCCTCTGCCTTCGGCTTGTGTCATGATTCTGGGGTCCTGGGATCAAGTCCCGCGTCGGGCTCTCTGCTCGGCAGGGAGCCTGCTTCCTCCTCTCTCTCTATCTCTCTCTCTCTGCCTGCCTCTCTGCCTACTTGTGATCTCTGTCAAATAAATAAATAAAATCTTAAAAAAAAAGCACCCAAAACCGTAAGATACCTTGGAATAAACCTAAAGAGGTAAAGTAGGTATACTCTAGAAACTACAAAACACTTATGAAAGAAACAAGAAGACACAAAGGATAGAAAAACATTCCATGCTTGGGATCAGAAGAGTGAACATTTAAAAAATGTCTACTGGGGGTGCCTGGGTGGATCAATCATTAAGCAGCTGCCTTCGGCTCAGGTCATGATCCCAGGGTCTTGGGGTTGAGCCCCACCTCAGGCTCCCTGCTCAGTGGGAAGCCTGCTTCTCCCTCTCCCGCTTGCCCTGCTTGTGTTCCTTCTCTTGCTGTCTCTTTCTCTGTTAAATAAATAAATAAATAAATCTTAAAAAAAAAAAAAGCCTATGCTGCTCAGAGCAATCTATACTTTTAACACCATCCCAATCAAAATACCAATGACATTTTTCAAAGTGCTGGAACAAACAACCCTAACATTTGTATGGAACCAGAAAGGACCCTGAATTGCCAAGGAAATGTTGAAAAAGAAAAACAAAGCTGGGAGCATCATGTTGTCTGATTTCGAGCTCTATTACAAGGCTGTAATCACCAACATAGCATGGTACTGGTTCAAAAGCAGACACACAGATCAATGAAACAGAATAGAGAGCCCAGTTATAGACCCTCAACTCTATGGTCAACTAATCTTGGACAAAGCAGGAAAAAATATCCAATGGAAAAAAGACAGCCTGTTCAATAAATGGTGCTGGGAAAATTGGACAGGTATATACAGAAGAATGAAACTTGACCATTCTCTTATACCATACACAATGATTTGCAGATACTTTATTGAAAGAAAATGTGCTTGAGTTTTCAAAAACTGTCTTGCAGTTTATAGGTCAAAAGACAAAAAGGAAAGGAAAGTTGTGGTTCATATTAATCTGCAGTCAGTTTCTGCCCATTCTCTTTAGTCTTTAGTCCCAGGACTTGAGGAAGTTTAAAAGAGAGCACACTATGTACTTTGATATATTCTTTTTTTATTTTTAATTTTTTATTTCTTTTCAGCGAAACAGTATTCATTGTTTTTGTACCACACCCAGTGCTCCATGCAATCCGTGCCTCTCCAATACCCACCACCTGGTTCCCCTAACCTCCCACCCCCTGCCCCTTCAAAACACTCAGATTGTTTTTCAGAGTTCATAGTCTCTCATGGTTCACCTCCCCTTCCAATTTCCCTCAACTCCCTTCTCCTCTCCATCTCCCCTTGTCCTACATGCTATTTGTTATGCTCCATAAATAAGTGAAACCATATGATAATTGACTCTCTCTGCTTGACTTATTTCACTCAGCATCATCTCTTCCAGTCCTATCCATGTTGTTGCAAAAGTTGGGTATTCATCCTTTCTGATGGAGGCATAATACTCCATAGTGTATATGGACCACATCTTTCTTATCCATTCATCCATTGAAGGGCATCTTGGTTCTTTCCACAGTTTGGAGACCATGGCCATTGCTGATATAAACACTGGGGGTACAGATGGCCCTTCTTTTCACTACATCTTTATCTTTGGGGTAAATACCCAGTAGTGCAATTGCAGGGTCATAGGGAAGCTCTATTTTTAATTTCTTGAGGAATCTCCATACTGTTCTCCAAAGTGGCTGCACTAACTTGCATTCCACCAACAGTGTAAGAGGGTTCTCCTTTCTCCACATCCTCTCCAACACATGTTGTTTCCTGTCTTGTTAATTTTGGCCATTCTGACTGGTGTAAGGTAGTATCTCAATGTGGTTTTAATTTGAATCTCCCTGATGGCTAGTGATGATGAACATTTTTTCATGTGTCTGATAGACATTTGTATGTCTTCATTGGAGAAGTGTCTGTTCATATCTTCTGCCCATTTTTTGATATGATTGTCTGTTTTGTGTGTGTTGAGTTTGAGGAGTTCTTTATAGATCCTGGATATCAACCTTTTGTGTGTACTGTCATTTGCAAATATCTTCTCCCATTCCGTGGGTTGCCTCTTTGTTTTCTTGACTGTTTCCTTTGCTGTGCAGAAGCTTTTGATTTTGATGAAGTCCCAAAAGTTCATCTTTGCTTTTGTTTCCTTTGCCTTTGGAGACATATCTTGAAAGAAGTTGCTGTGGCTGATATCGAAGAGGTTACTGCCTATATTCTCCTTTAGGATTCTGATGGATTCCTGTCTCACATTGAGGTCTTTTATCCATTTTGAGTTTATCTTTGTGTACGGTGTAAGAGAATGGTCGAGTTTCCTTCTTCTACATATAGCTGTCCAGTTTTCCCAGCACCATTTATTGAAGAGACTGTCTTTTTTCCACTGTATATATTTTCCTGTTTTGTCGAAGATTACTTGCCAATAGGGTTGAGGGTCCATATCTGGGCTCTCTACTCTGTTCCACTGGTCTATGTGTCTGTTTTTATGCCAGTACCATGCTGTCTTGGTGATCACAGCTTTGTAGTAAAGCTTGAAATCAGGTAACGTGATGCCCCCAGTTTTATTTTTGTTTTTCAACATTTCCTTAGCGATTTGGGGTCTCTTCTGATTCCATACAAATTTTTGGATTATTTGCTCCAGCTCTTTGAAAAATACCGGTGGAATTTTGATCGGAATGGCATTAAAAGTATAGATTGCTCTAGGCAGTATAGACATTTTGACAATGTTTATTCTTCTGATCCAAGAGAGCATGGAATGGTCTTCCACCTTTTGTATCTTCTTCAATTTCTTTCATGAGTGTTCTGTAGTTCCTCGAGTACAAACCGATACCAAAAGACTGAGATTATTCTCTGCATATTCTCAGATCACAATGCTTTGAAACTGGAGCTCAATCACAAGGAAAAGTTCAGAAGGAACTCAAACACCTGGAAGCTAAATACCACCTTGCTTAAGAATGCTTGGATCAACCAGGAGATCAAAGAAGAACTTAAACAATTCATGGAAACCAATGAGAATGAAGACACTTGAGTCCAAAACCTATGGGATACAGCAAGAGCGGCCCTAAGGGGGAAATACATAGCCATCCAAGCCTCCCTCAAAAAATACCTGAAAAATCCAGAATACACCAGCTGTCTCTACACCTTAAAGAACTGGAGAATCAACAACAAATCAAACCAACTCCACACATAAGAAGGGAAATAATCAAGATTAGAGCAGAGATCAATGAGGTAGAAACCAGAGATACAGTAGAACGTATCAGTGAAACTAGAAGCTGGTTTTTTGAAAGAATCAATAAGATCGATAACCCATTGGCCACACTAATCCAGAAGAAAAGAAAGAAAGCCCAAATTAATAAAATTATGAATGAAAAGGGAGAGATCACAACTAACACCAAGGAAGTAGAAACAATCATCAGAAGTTATTATCAACAGTTATATGCCAATAAGTTAAGCAACCTAGATGAAATGGATGCATTCCTGGAAAACTATAAACTCCCAAAATTGAACCAGGAAGAAATTGACAACCTGAATAGACTGATATCTAGTAACAAGATTGAAGCAGTGATCAAAAACCTCCCAAAAAACAAGAGCCCAGGACCTGACAGATTCCTTGGGGAGTTCTACCAGACTTTCAAAGAAGAAATAACACCTATGCTCCTGAAGCTCTTTCAAAATATTGAAGCAGAAGGAAAACTTCCAGGTTCTTTTTATGAAGCCAGCATTACCCTGATCCCCAAACCAGGCAAAGACTCTACCAAAAAGGAGAATTTCAGACCAATATCACTGATGAATATGGATGCTAAGATTCTCAACAAGATCCTAGGAAACAGGATCCAACAGCACATTAAAAAGATTATCCACCATGACCAGGGGAGATTCATCCCTGGGTTACAAGGATGGTTTAACATTCACAAATCAATCAATGTGATAGAACAAATCAATAAGAGAAGAGAGAAGAAACACATGGTCCTCTCAATTGATGCAGAAAAAGCATTTGACAAAATCCAGCATCCGTTCCTGATTAAAATGCTTCAAAGTATAGGGATAGAGGGAACATTCCTGAACCTCATAAAATCTATCTATGAAAGAACCACAGCAAATATCATCCTCAATGGGGAAAAGCTGACAGCCTTCCCGTTGAGATCAGGAACACGACAAGGATGCCCACTCTCACCACTCTTGTTCAACATAGTATTAGAAGTCCTAGCAACAGCAATCAGACAACAAAGAGAAATAAAAGGTATCCAAATTGTCAATGATGAAGTCAAACTCTCTTTCGTCACAGATGACATGATACTTTATACGGAAAACCCAAAAGACTCCACCCCCAAACTACTAGAACTCATACAGCAATTCAATAATGTGGCAGGATACAAAGTCAATGTACAGAAATCAGTTGCTTTCTTATACACTAACAATGAAAATACAGAAAGGGAAATTAGAGAATCGATTCCATTTACTATAGCACCAAGAACCATAAGATACCTAGGAATAAAACTAACCAAAGAGGTAAAGGATCTGTACCCGAGGAACTACAGAACACTCATGAAAGAAATTGAAGAAGACACAAAAAGATGGAAGACCATTCTTCCATCTCTTGGATGGAAGTGCCTTGGATCGGAATTCCATGCTCTTGGATCGGAAGAATAAACATTGTTAAAATGTCTACACTTCCTAGAGCAATCTATACTTTTAATGCCATTCCAATCAAAATTCCACCAGTATTTTTGAAAGAGCTGGAGCAAAGAATCCTAAAATTTGTATGGAATCAGAAGAGACCCCAAATTGCTAAGGAAATGTTGAAAAACAAAAATAAAACTGGGGGCATCATGTTGCCTGATTTCAAGCTTTACTACAAAGCTGTGATCACCAAGACAGCATGGTACTGGCATAAAACCAGACACATAGACAAGTGGAACAGAGTAGAGGGCTCAGATATGGACCCTCAACTCTATGGTCAAATAATCTTCGACAAAACAGGAAAAAATATACAGTGGAGAAAAGACAGCCTCTTCAATAAATGGTGCTGGGAAAACTGGACAGCTATATGTAGAAGAATGAAACTCAGCCATTCTCTTACACCGTACACAAAGATAAACTCGAAATGGATAAAAGACCTCAACGTGAGACAGGAATCCATCAGAATCCTAGAGGAGAACATAGGCAGTAACCTCTTCGATATCAGCCACAGCAACTTCTTTCAAGATATGTCTCCAAAGGCAAAGGAAACAAAAGAAAGATGAACTTTTGGGACTTCATCAAGATCAAAAGCTTCTGCACAGCAAAGGAAACAGTCAACAAAACAAAGAGGCAACCCACAGAATGGGAGAAGATATTTGCAAATGAGAGTACAGACAAAAGGTTGATATCCAGGATCTATAAAGAACTCCTCAACCTCAACACACACAAAACAGATAATCATGTCAAAAAATGGGCAGAAGATATGAACAGATACTTCTCCAATGAAGACATACACATTGCTATCAGACACATGAAATAATGTTCATCATCACTAGCCATCAGGGAAATTCAAATCAAAACCACATTGAGATACCACCTTACACCAGTTAGAATGGCCAAAATTAGCAAGACAGGAAACAACATGTGTTGGAGAGGATGTGGAGAAAGGGGGACCCTCTTACACTGTTGGTGGGAATGCAAGTTGGTGCAGCCACTTTGGAGAACAGTGTGGAGATTCCTCAAGAAATTAAAAATAGAGCTTCCCTATGACCCTGCAATTGCACTACTGGGTATTTACCCCAAAGATACAGATGTAGTGAAAAGAAGGGCCGTCTCTACCCCACGTTTATAGCAGCAATGGCCACGGTCGCCAAACTGTGGAAAGAACCAAGATGCCCTTCAGCGGACGAATGGGTAAGGAAGATGTGGTCCATATACACTCTGGAGTATTATGCCTCCATCAGAAAGGATGAATACCCAACTTTTGTAGCAACATGGACGGGACTGGAAGAGATGATGCTGAGTGAAATAAGTCAAGCAGAGAGAGTCAATTATCATATGGTTTCACTTATTTGTGGAGCATAACAAATAACATGGAGGACATGGGGAGATGGAGAGGAGAAGGGAGTTGAGGGAAATTGGAAGGGGAGGTGAACCATGAGAGACTATGGACTCTAAAAAACAACCTGAGGGTTTTGAAGGGGCAGGGGGTCGGAGGTTGGGGGAACCAGGTGGTGGGTTTTAGGGAGGGCACGTATTGCATGGAGCACTGGGTGTGGTGCTAAAACAATGAATATGTTACGCTGAAAAGAAATAAAAAAAAAACATAAAAAGAGATAGAGTTATATTGATATGAATACATTAATAAGGGATCTTAACACGCTACTCTCAGTAATAGAAAGATCATCCAAGCAGAAAATAAATAAAGAAACCAGAGCATTGAATGACACATTGGACCAGATGGACCTCATAGATATATACAGAACATTCCACCCTAAAACAACAGAATACTCATTCTTCTCAAGTGCACATGGAACTTTCTCCAGAACAGACCACATACTGGGTCACAAATCAGGACTCAACCGATACCAAAAGATTGAGATTATTCCCTGCATATTCTCAGATCACATTGCTTTGAAACTGGAGTTCAATCACAAGAAAGGGTTCAAAAGGAATTGAAACACCTGGAAGCTAAAGACCACCTTGCTTAAGAATGTTTGAATCAACCAGGAGATCAAAGAAGAACTTAAACAATTCATGGAAACCAATGAGAATGAGGACAGTTTGGTCCAAAACCTCTGGGATACAGCAAAGGCGTTCCTAAGGGGGGAATACATAGCCATCCAAGCCTCCCTCAAAAAAATTGAAAAATCCAGAATACATCAGCTGTCTCTACACCTTAAAGAACTGGAGAATCAACAACAAATTAAGCCAACCCCACACACAAAAAGGGAAATAACCAAGATTTGAGCAGAGATCAATGAGATAGAAACTAGAGATACAGTGTCTAGGAATTTAAAATCACAAAATCCATTTCAATGTGATCATACACAACAAATTAAGTGACTGAATGGTACTGTGGGAAAATTTTAAATGAGCAAAACCCCGTGTAACATGAGAGAAATCCCAAAGGAACCAAAACCAAATTCTAAAGCACACTTTGTTAGCATTTAGGATAAATAAACATTCCTCATTGGTGGAGTCAGTTAGATTCAGTTTGATATTTGACTTGGCAATGAGATTATTTATTTTGTTTGACATTTTACTCATGTATTTTCCTTTTTGTTACCTAAGTATGATAGAAGACATTACTGCCAGATCCTATGCTGAGTGTTTTTCCTGTAGTAATTCATTTATCCTAACATAAATCCTATGAGGTAGGCACTATTGTTCTCAACTTATTTTGTAGATGAGGCACCAGGCTAAGAGGGTCAGCATCTTGCTGATGTGCCCACAAGTACAAAGCATAACACCTGAGTTTGAACCCAGTAGTTGGACCCTAAATTTGTATCCTTACACACTGCTCATGCTACTCAGTGAATGGATACATTCTACTTTGAAAGAACCAGCACTTCAGAATTCAACGCACAGTGTAACACTGCCTGATGAGGATTCTGAATGGGGCTGGATTGGATTTGTAAAGTAATTTGAGGAGAGTATACATCCTTAAATGTTCTACTATTTCCTTCAGGCACAAAGTATATGCCCCTATTTTTTAAGATTCCTTTTTACATCTTAGGTAAAATTTCATGATTTGATCCTTAACATTTTGCTTATTTCCACTTAGGTTATTCTGACATATTTTTGTTGCTGCTATCATTCTGTTCCCAATGGCATCATTTTTTCCCCATGATTTGGATGGTATTGAGAGGCTAATAGGAAAGTCATTGGTGTTTACAGGCTGATCTTATATTCAGCTACATAATGAACTTCTATGAGTTCTAATATTTTTTTTAGTAGATCATCTTAGATTTTCTTGCCTTGATCAACTATCTCTATGTGGTGACAATTCTATTGATTCATTTTTTTCTGATTATTTTCTTGCTGAAAGAGAATGCTTTAACACAATGGTTCCTTTTTTTAAAAAAAAAATAGCCTTTGTTGTTTTAGGGAAGTGTTAGGTTCACAGAAAAATCAAGCAGAGCATAGAGTCCTGGTGTGTCCCTCACCTCCACATGTGCACAGCCTCTCACACCATCAACATTCCACAGCTTATGGTACATTTCTCAAAACTGGTGAACCTATACTGACACATCCTAACCACTCATTGCCAGTAATTTACATTAGATTTCACTCAGGACGTACATTAGATGGGTTTTGACAGACAGATAATGTCAAATATCCAGCATCATAGTCTCATACACAGTAGTGTCACTGGCATGCAAATTCTCTGCACTCTGCATATACATCATTCTTTCCTCCCCAACCCATGGAAATCACTGATATTACTGTCTCCATAACTTTGCCTTCCCAGGATGTCATAGAGTTGTAATCATACACACGCAACTCCTCAGGTTGGCTTCTCTTGTTTAGTAATATTTATGTAAAGTTCTTTCATACCTTTTCATGGCTTACAGCTCTTCTTTAAGAGATCAATTCCATAGAATGTTAGAACTATATTCCATTGTCTGAAGGTACCACAGTTTCTTTATCCATTGATCTACTGAAGGAAATCTAGATTGCTTTCAAATTTGGGCAACTATGCATGAAAGTGCCATGAACATCATGTGCATATTTTGTGTAGACATGCCTTCAGCTCCTTTGCATAAAGACTAAGAATCACAATAGCTGGATTGTATGGTAAGACTGTGTTTACTTCTAAAAAAAAAAAAACAACTACTGGGCACCTGGGTGGCTCAGTGGGTTGAATCACTGCCTTTGGCTCAGGTCATGATTCCAGGGTCCTGGGATCAAGCCCTGCATCTGACTCTCTGCTCAGTGGGGAACCTGCTTCTCTCTCTCTCTCTCTCTCTCTCTCTCTGCCTGCCTCTGCCTACTTGTGATCTCTCTCTGTCAAATAAATAAATAAAATCTTTTAAAAAACCTACCAAACTATTTTCCAAAGTAGCTGTACCATTTTGCATTCCCAGCAGCAGTAAATGAGAGTTTCTGAGCTCCACATCCCTACCATCATTTGTTGTTGTAGTAAATTATCTTTTTAAAAGAGTAAAAAAAGAAGAGAACTGGAAAAGAAAGGAAGAAAGTAGCTTGAGGATCATCACCCAGGAGAATTCAACTGAGTCAGAAACTGAGACGCAAGCAGAGAACTTCACTGTCATTGACCTCTGTTCCATCTGACATGTCATCACCACCTCCAGCCTTCCCTGACTGAAAACACCACTTTGTTACTTTTCAGTTCACATGCCAAGACATATTGACATCCAAATGAACAAGATTGAGCAAGTTAGTTGACTCAAATGTAACAGCTTGTAGATTTGGAGCATTCATTGAAGTTGATAAATTATGTTTCCACATTCTCTGTCCATAGCTGGCAAGCAAAAATTAGTGCTCTCTTTTAATTGCCATACTATTATTGGTCACAGGAGGTTTTGCAACACAAAGGACCTATAGGGAGGATTACAGTGGTATGTTTCCAGATATCATCAGCCCACTCTTATTATGATGATATTTTTATTGAACATGAGATTTTACTTCCCCCACTACTGGCAACCACCATTTACTCTATATTTCTATGAAACTGACTACTCTAGGAACCTCATATTTGTGGAATTATCAGTATTTTCTCCTTTTACTGGCTTCTGTCCCTTAGTGTACTGTCCTCAAGGTTCATCCATGTTGTAGCATGTGACAGGTTTTCCTTGCTTTGTACCTCTGAATGTGAATAATCCTACGTTATATGTATGTACCACAATTTCTTTATCTATTCAACTGCCCATAAACACCGGGTTCTTTCCACTCTTGGCTCTTGTGGATAACGCTTCTATAAACATGAGTACACAAAAATGTGTTTGAGACCCTCCTTTCAATTCTTTTGCACAGGGACTAAGAGATGAACTCGATTGATCATATGAACTTTCCTTTTAATTTTTGAAGGGATCTCCAGGCATTTTTCCTCAGAGGCTGCACCATTTTCCATTCCCACCTAAATGTACAAGGGTTCCTATTGCTCCACATCCCTGCCAACACTTGTTCTCTCTCTCTCTCTTTCTTTGTTCTTTTTACAGTAGCTGTCATAATGGGTGTGAACAGTCCACGTGATTTTGACATGAGATCTGAAACCCAGCATGAAATCACTAATGCCGATAAATCTAGGTGTGTCTCACCCCACCACCATTCTGCCCCCACATCCCACAGAGTACAATGGAGAGCGCTCCTTGATTTGGCCTGTCCTGTCTCCCCAGTCACATAGCCTTCCCTCTGCTACCATGCCCTGCTATATGCATTATATGTTTCAGGTTAACCTGCATACCTGATGTTCCCAAGGAAAATGGTTTATGCCTTCTCATCTCCCCTCCTGCTGCTCACTCGAGGTCTCTCTTTTGCCATTTCTTCAAGTCAATATACTCTTGAATTCTATATACTCTTGAATGGCTCTCCCATATGCTCCTCTGGATAACCAGACCGACTTTCCAATGCTTTTAGTTAGAATTTTTCCACACCTCCCCTGTGTTTACATAGAGCATGCTGCTCATACTGGGGATGAGGCAAAGAAAGAGCCCTTCTGGTGACCCTATTGCTTGCTTGGACCCTGATGACTCTGATGGGTGACCCTACCAGTTGTCAAGTAAAACTAAGGAGGAGCTTCTTTTTCTCCATGTAAAGCCTGATTTATTTTCAAATATATTTTGATATTTATTAAAATAATAGCTTAGAGTAGAAAATGAGTATTGAGTAGATAGTCTTCCTCTTGACATTGTCTTCTCTTGGGATGCCAAAAACCACTCTTTTCTCTCACTGGGGTCACCATGTTACTAACCTTTCTCCTTCATCTGACTGAAGAGAAACTTGGCATAGCAGGCATTGTTTCATATTGAAGATGCTCCCTAAACAAGTTTAGTGGTTTGTTGATTCATACTCATTCATTTATTCTAAGAATATTTGCTTTTCCTCTCTTGTGTGCCAGGCACTATGTTAAGTAGGGTTGAGCAAAACCAGAGGCTGCCCCTGCAGTTCAGGAACTAACATCCAGGAGGAACTTGCATCAACTATTTGGCTATACATTTGTAAAACTACAACCTCAGTGGCTGACTTATTTCACTTAGCATAATCTCCTCCAGTCCTGTCCATATTGTTACAGAAGTTGGTTGGGTGTGGTGCATAAACAGTGAATCTTGGAATACTGAAAAAATAAAATTAAATTAAAAAAAATAAAATAACTACAACCTCAGTGTTTGCTACAAAGGAGAGGTGCATGTTGCCAGCAATGCCTATAAACAGGAACTGTGACCGTGACATTGGGGTCTCTGACACTGATGGATTGCATGAGCCCTGAGAGAGGAGTGGAGAGCTTAAAGCAGGCCCCTGACCATAGGTATAAATTGTTCTGGGTTCCCCAGTATCCTGAGTTCATCTCCTAGTTGCTCACCTTTCACTAAAGCTGGAAACCAAAGAAAATAAACCATGAAGCTATCCCTGAATGTCCTGCTGGGGACTCTGGCTCTTTACTGCTATAAGGGTGAGTATCATTTCTCATCAGACAGGCACAAGCTCTGGTGAGTACCCTGTTGAGAACTAGGTGAACTTAAGTGGCTTTCCTGCTTTTCCTCTGTTTGTGACCTTGCACTCACCTCAACCCCATCTCCAAAGCCCATGCTCTTTTTCTCAGTGCCCAACACTCTGAAAGTTTTAAAAATTATTCTAGGCTGGGGCACCTGGGTGGCTCAGTGGGTTAAGCCTCTACCTTTGGCTCAGGTCATGATCTCAGGGTCCTGAGATCGAGCCCTGCATTGGGCTCTCTGCTCGGCAGGGAGCCTGCTTCCCTCTCTCTCTCTGACTGCCTCTATGCCTACTTGTGATTTCTCTCTTTGTCTGTCAAATAACTAAATCTTAAAAAAAATTATTGCAGGCAAATTTTAGGAGTTTTCCACTGAAATCTCTCTCCTTATCTGTGATCTGTGTTTCAGAAAAAAGAGGTCCTGAGATTTGGTCTGAATTATGGCTCTGCCACTTACCAGTGATTTGACCTTCAACAAAATGCTTAATCTCTCAAGTCTCTTCTCATCCTTGAGTTTGACAGATACTACAAGAGTAGCTATAGAAGTGAACTGAGATTAACCTTGGCTGCCAAGCTGATAACTGGTATTTCCCAGACATTCTCCTCCCCAGAGCTAGTTGAGTCTAGCTTTTTCACTCATGGATTCAGACTCATAAAATGTTACAGCTAGAAGGGTTTGGAGAGAGTTCTCACTTCCAGAAGAGCCAGTGTTCTCATAGTCTCTGATAATAAATCTTCAAGGGGGCTTTGGGAATAAGCAGCACTCACTCACTAAATCTACTAGTCAGGAGATCTCATTGTATCTGCCAGTCTTTCTCATTTTCTAGGAGTGTTGCCAGTATTTTGTAATAGAAAGAGTACACTTGGAGGGGTGAGATTTCTGTTTATCTAGAATAATTATGGCCACCCATTTTATAGGGTGTTTTTTTTTTTTTTGCATGACTTCTTACCCTTGATACTGACCCAAGTCTTCTTCAGTCTTTCTATTTCATCTGACTTTCTCAATATCTTCCTTTCTTTCTGTTGCCTCTGATTTAAACCTCTCAAATTCTCTGCATAGGGGAGGTAAACCATGAGAGACTATGGACTCTGAACAACAATCTGAGGGTTTTGAAGGGGCGGGGGGTGGGAGGTTGGGGGAACCAGGTGGTGGGTATTAGAGAGGGCACGGATTGCATGGAGCACTGGGTGTGGTGCAAAAACAATGAATACTGTTACGCTGAAAAGAAATAAAAAAAAATTCTCTGCATAGTTAGACATTTGATCTGGATCAGATCACATCCTGATAGGGCACCTCCTTGACTACAGCAGGGTTACAAAGATTTAGAGGGATAGAGAATGCACACTGGGAAAGTGGTTACTTCAGGTCTCCACACAGTCCAGCAGGATCAGGAAAGAGCCCCAGTCCCTGCCTCTCACCTTCTCTAAGATATTCTTCACATCACTGCTGGAATAAAAGAGCCAGTCATAACTTTGTGGGTAAGCTTAGAATGTGTTCAAACAGAGTATCTGGGAGTTGTGTTTGTATGAGTGTGTGTATCTTTTTAACATATCTGTATCCAATGACACAATCTTAGTTTTTAGTCTCAAGCTAGCATATTCCAACATATAAATAGTGTGACTTTGGGACTCCTGGGTGGCTGGGTCAGTTAAGTGTCTACCTTTGGTTCTGGTCATCATCCCAGTGCCCTGGTCCTGGGATGGAGCCCAGCATCTGGCTCTATGCTCAGCAGGGAGCCTGCCTTTCTCTTGCCCTCTCCCTGCCACTCCTCATGCGCGCGCGCTCTCTCTCTCTCAGTTAAATAAGTAAATAAAATCTTTTAAAAATAAATAAATAGTGTGACCTCCTTGTCTCCAGATTGACCATCCCATCCTCTGCCCTCTGGAATGATCTGACTCTACCATTCACTTAATAATTGATTACTAAAATCTTCTCTTCCCTAATATCCAAGAAAAAAACAAGTTGTTGTTCCATTCAGGCATACTTAATTGTTTGAAATAAAAAGAAAGTAAATTTCAGCACCAGGAGAGTCTTGGAAGGAGGGAATGTGCTTTAAAAAGGACTGAACTAACAATCAGTAAGCCTGTATTCGAGGCCTGCATCTGCTGCTTGCTCTGCAATATGAGGGAGTCACAGCTTCCAAGGTCAGGCATTGTCATTGGCACTATTGGGGGATGAGATCATAAATCCTCTGGGTCTAGAGGGGGAAATGATTTTCCTTACACCAATTGTATTTCTTTTTCTTTACCAGCTAATGCAATCACCTGCCCAGTTTTTGCACTTGAATTAAGGATCTTCTCCCTTCTAAATGCAGCTAGCTACAAGACTATAATTCAGATACTATGTGACCCACCTCAAGAAATCATTCAGGCCAAGATGGAAGTGAGGAGCTGCACAGGTCAGATACCCTAATAACAACAACAACAACAACAACAACAACAACAAAAATGCTAATTGCAAGCACATTGGTAATTCCTTTCTTCTTTGTCCATAGAAGCTTCTGCTCAGCTGAGCAGCCAGGAGGGCATTTAGGATGGTGCTCTTTCAAGGACCCAGGTGGTGGAGGTAGCTGCCTCCCTGCTCATCCCTGATAGGGTGAAAGGGGGTTGCAGGGTGGATGACATTACACCTGGGGAGGTACACTAAGGCAGCACCAAGGATCTGACCTCCTTCTCAGATCACCACCACCCTGGGCACCAGATTCTCCATACTGTCCTGAGGAGGAGGACACTGGGGGCCTCACCATTGTGACTGGGTCCTTGCCTGGGAGTCTTCCTGAGGTGTAGTTCCCCCGATCAAGTGGACACAACCACAGCAGAATTCGACAGGGGTGCTGGGATTGTTGAATAAGGAAACAGCTATAAGGCAGGGAACCCAGTCTACTGTGAGCATGGAGGGCAGCTGGCTAGGCAGTCCAGCAGGCCACTTCCTGCCAACAACTCTCTTCCTTATTGCACCAATGGCCAGAGACTTTTCTTCCTCTGTATCCTGCATCCACAGACGAAGAGGAAGCACTTAAATTAAATCTTTTTCTAGAAGTAAGATATAAATAACAATGTCTCTCAGCCCATTGTTGGGTGTAGGTCATAAGATTCAGTCACAAAGGTGCATGGGGGCCAGGTTTTCAGTGCTTGGAAGACATGTGCCATCTGGTTGAATTTCCACATGGTGAACATGGGACTCTTCTGAAAAAAGTATTCCCAAATAACCCCACTTCAGTGAAAGATTAGTCTTCTGCCCTGGGATAGCAGAGAAAAAATCCTGGGATACTCCTCCTTCCATTAGAAATCTGACTCTTACATCCATTTTGGGTTTATCTTCGTGTGGTATAAAAGAATGGTCCAGCTTTATTCTTTGTGTATGACCATCCAATTTTCCAAACACGATTTATTGAAGAGGCTGAAATAACAGACAGGATTCCATCAAAATCCTAGAGGAGAACATAGGAAAATGAAGTTTCAAGATAATGCACAACTATAACTATGTAAAAGTGTTCCCTTTTCTCCACATCCTTGCCAACATTTGTTGTTTTCTGCCTTGTTAATTTTTGCCATTCTAACTGGCATAAGGTGGTATCTCAATGTAGTTTTGATTTGAATTTCCCTGATGGTCAGTGATGTTGAACATTTTTGCATATGTCTGTTAGTCATTTGTATGTCTTCTTTGAAGAAGTGTTTGTTCATGTTTTCTGCCCATTTATTGACTGGATTACTTGTTTTTTATGTGTTGAGTTTAAGACATCCTTTTTAGATCTTGTATAGCCCTTTATCTGATATGTCATTTGCAAATATCTTCTCCCATCCCATGGGTTGCCTCCTTGCTTTGTTGACTGTTTCCTTTGCTGTGCAGAAGCTTTTGATCTTGATGAAGTCCCAAAAGTTCATTTTTGCTTTTGTTTCTCTTGCCTTTGAAGAAGTGTTGTGAAAGAAGTTGCTGTGGCTGATGTCAAAGAGGTTACTGCCTATGTTCTCCTCTAGGACTCTGATGGATCCCTGCCCCATGTTGAGGTCTTTTATGAAGAATCAACAACAAATTAAGCCAACCTCACACACAAGAAGGTAAATAATCAAGATTAGAGCAGAGATCAATGAGATAGAAACTAGAGATACAGTAGAACACATCACAAAACTAGAAGGTGGCTTTTTGAAAGAATCAATAAGATCGATAGACCATTGGCCAAACTAATAAAAAAAAAAGAGAGAGAGAGAGAGAAGACCCAAAATAATAAAATTATGAATGAAAAGGGAGAGATCGCAACTAACACCAGGAAAATAGAAACAATCATCAGAAATTATTAACAACAGTTATATGCCAATAAGTTAAGCAACCTAGATGAAATGGTTGCATTCCTGGAAACCTATAGACTTCCAAAACTGAATCAGGAAGAAATTGACAACCTAAATAGACCAATGTCTAGTAACAAGATTGAAGCAGTGATCAAAAATCTCCCAAAAAACTAGAGCCCAGGACCTGATGGATTCCCTGGGGAATTCTACTAAACTTTCAAAGAAGAAATAATGCCTATTCTCCTGAGGCTGTTTCAAAAAATTGAAGCAAAAGGAAAACTTCCAGACTCTTTATGAAGCCAGCATTACCCTGATTCCCAAACCATGCAAAGACCCCACCAAAAAGGAGAATTTCAGACCAATATCCCTGATGAATATGGATGCTAAGATTCTCAGCAAGATCCTAGCTAATAGGATCCAACAGTACATTAAAAAGATTATCCACCATGACCAGGTGGGATTTATCCCTGGGTTGCAAGGGTGGTTCAACATTTGCAAATCAACCAGTGTGACAGAACAAATCAAGAAGAGAAGAGACAAGAACCACATGGTCCTTTCAGTTGATGCAGAAAAAGCATTTGACAAGATACAGCATCCATCCCTGATTAAAACGCTTCAAAGTATAGGGATAGAGGGAACGGTCCTCAACTTCATGAAATCTATTATGAAAAACCCACAGCAAATATCATCCTCAATGGGGAAAAGCTGACAGCCTTCCCTTTGAGATCAGGAACACGACAAGGATGCCCACTCTCACCACTCTTGTTTAACATAGTGTTAGAAGTCCTAGCAACAGCAATCAGACAACAAAGAGAAGTCAAAGGTGTTCAAATTGGCAATGAAGAAGTCAAACTCTCTCTCTTCACAGATGACATGATACTTTCTATGGAAAACCCAAAAGACTCCACTCCCAAACCACTAGAACTCATACAGCAATTCAGTAATGTGGCAGGATACAAAATCAATATACAGAAATCAGTTGCTTTCTTATACACTAACAATGAAAATACAGAAAGGGAAATTAAGAGAATCGACTCCATTTTCTATAGCACCAAGAACCATAAGATACCTGGGAATAAACCTAAACAAAGAGGTGAAGGATCTGTACTCAGGGAACTCTAGAACACTCATGAAAGAAACTGAAGAAGACACAAAAAGGTGGAAGACCATTCCATGCTCATGGATGAGAAGAATGAACATTGTTAATATACCGCCTAGAGCAATCTATTCTTTCAATGCCATTCTGATCAAACTTCCACCGGCATTTTTCAAAGAGCTGGAGCAAACAATCCTAAAATTTGTATAAAATCAGAAGAGACCCCGAAATGCTAAGGAAATGTTGAAAAAGAAAAACAAAATCGGGGGCATCATATTGCCTGATTTCAAGCTTTACTACAAAGCTGTGATCACCAAGACAGCATGGTACTGGCATAAATTCCTAAACACTGAGTACTGGAACTAAAGTAGAAAGAGTGGTGGATGGGGTTAGATATTAGTTATCCCCAAGCTTCACAGGGTCTCTGGGCTCCTGTTCACAGCAGGGGACACTGGTTACACCTGTCCATTTGGGTGAGGTTAAAATCTCAGGGATTCTCTAGGGCTTAAGTCTTTAAGTGCCTAACATACACATGGGACATGGAAGGATTTAAGATATCACTTCTGGGTCATAAGGTCCACAAATAGTGTTACAAGGGATATATTATGTGGTTATACTGGTTGTCATGTCCCATTTCCCTTGCAAAGAATTTTCTTGTTCCAGTTTGTAAAGACAGAGGCATACATGTCACCCCTCAGATCTTTCACAGCATTTACCCTGTGTACAAATCACCTGACTCCAAAACAAAAACAAAAACAAAAAACCTGAAAGTAATATTTTGTGGCACACACATTTTTTCCATAAGATGAGGTTTTTGATTCCTTGCTTTGGATAACATCAAAGGACCTAATTTAGCTAGAGATGATAAATCATTAAAAGTAATTTGGAGTGACAGATCACAATGTCATTTTTAGCTAGTGCTTAGGGGAATTCAAAGAACTGAGTGACATCACTGCCATAGACTCACTCTTTTCCCCTCTGCACATTCCTGTGACGAGTATTTTCAGGGTTTACATGTGGAACATGAATAATTCTGCCTCATTTTGACAATAAATGATATTAATGGATATATAAAACCAAAAAGGGCCTCATTCAGTTCTTTAAGAGATGACATATTGTGTGGAGCACTGGGTGTGGTGCATAAACTATGAATCTTGGAACATTGAAAAAACAAACTAAAATTTAAAAAAAGAGAGATGTATTATCAATAACATTTTATATCATGGATTTAAGAAGTATCAAAGGTTGAAATGTATCTGTCTTTATTCAAAGCTGCAAGCATCTTTGATGGCATCCAAATTCCCACTGTGCCTTATCTTACACACTTTATAATACACATTTTATCTCTTCCCTTGTCCTTGTGCACTGTTGAGCCTCTGAGATTTTTGCCCTGAGGCCCCTCAGGGAAATGTGTGAGCTGACCAAGCCATCCACTTCCCCCACCCATCATCTGCCAGCAACCCTCATACCCCTAACACATGCTCAGACTCTTGCTATAAGCTGTGACCTCTAAAAGAATCCCATGACATGGAAAAGGCCAGGGTATCAGAGATTATTTTCTTCACCTTGTTTGCCAACTCTTGCCATAACACAATGGTACTAAATCTCTTTCTTATGTCATACATAGGGAGTAGAATGAAGAAAAAATTTAGGAATGCTTGGTTTGCTCCAGAATTTTCCATAGCAGTTTCTCATGTGCACTGACCTACTTGTGCATTTCATAATGCTGGGAATCCAGTCCAGGTGGCATTTCAGACACAACCTGGTGTTTGAGGACCCTTTATCCAACTGTACATTGACTTCATATACCATCACCCATCACTGGCATCCTCCCATGACTCAGCTGTAATCATGTACTCTCCTGGTGTGACCTTCCTTCCTGGAAAGACAGAAGTTTGTTTATCCCATTTTGCATCAGCAAAACAATTGTTAACTTTGTATTTGAAACTAATTAGGAATTTAAAGGAACTATGCAATGGTATACACCCTAGAAGAACACATGTTCCAGTTTACCCAGATCCACCTATTATGGGTGAGTTACTCCATTTGCTCACAAACACAGCCTCTTTGTGGGAATTCTGTTCAAAAAAAGAATAAGAAACTGTCTCAACTTATGAGACAAATTTTCCCACAGATTTACAATATCTTAAACATCAAATTACAACCACATATCATACCCCAATCCCAGGGCTCTGGCAAGGTCATTCTCAAACCAAGGCACATTATACACTAAATAAATCACAAGTAACAAGTCTACTGTGGCATA
This sequence comes from Lutra lutra, assembly GCF_902655055.1. Classification (NCBI taxonomy): domain Eukaryota; kingdom Metazoa; phylum Chordata; class Mammalia; order Carnivora; family Mustelidae; genus Lutra; species Lutra lutra. The sequence goes on along the minus strand of NC_062287.1, from coordinate 105,409,473 downwards.
AAGCCCTCTCATTGATACAATAAGCATACAGGCTACATTAAAAGGAGCTGGGAAGCTCTGCACCTATGAAATTGTCATGGGCCCAGGAGATTTCCATGAAGGACTCCAGCAATTTTCTTCTGCCATGAGAAGAAAACACTTGAATGTCAAGGACTCTTTTCACCCCAAGCTTCTTTTAAGTCAAGGCTGCCAGACCAATGTGGAACTTTTTCACAATTCCTGTGCTCTATGAGTAGCAGATGTTACATAGAGCAATTCCAGAGGGGCTGCCTTGTAGCACTCAAGGTCAGGTAACAAGGTCAGCTAACAATTCTTGAACTTCTTCACACAAGCAGGTGTGCTGGTCCATCCCTGAGGTACATTCTTCTCATTATAAGTCAGACCATATGACTGAGACATGTGAATGAGAACCTTGAGGACAGCAAGTCACAATCTCATCACAGGTTCCTCCCAAACAGGGGGAGTTTGAGTCTTCTGCAAACACTTAAGGACATGGCACTCAGATGTCACTTAGGATGGCAAAAATAAGCAGATTTTCTCCATCTTTAGCTTAGGGGCAGGAAAGTAGTTACCCAGTGGCATCAACAACAGGTTGAGTAAAGTTGTTTCTAAATTTTGGAAGCACTTCATGAAGAAGGAGGCCAAATAACCTCAGGACTTGTGAGGTGTGCCAGAAAACTGGTGAACTAAAACTCTGTAGGATTCTCAAGACTATTTACTTAGCCGACCTTTGTATTTTTCTTACCACAAAGACTGTTCTTCTAGTCTTTCGTAGTGAAATGGATAGTAAAAGTAATCTCTGCCCTGTGGGTATTGATCCTATTTAATCTCCATTAACTCTAATATTTATGTACCCATAGCTTTAGCATATTCCTCAAATCTCTCCTTATAGATTTGCCACTCTGGGAATAAGACATAAGACATAAGGGGACTTTTCCTTCTTTTATTTTTACTTTGAAATAGTTTTATTAGCTCATAAGACCTTTGTATATTAAAAAAATACCCCAAACACTATGCAGTATTAAATCACAATAACATTTTTTTTTTACCAACTCAAACTATCCTGAATATACATCTTTTTTTTTTAATTTTTTAATTTTTTTCAGCATAACAGTATTCATTATTTTTGCACCACACCCAGTGCTCCATGCAATCCGTGCCCTCTACAATACCCACCACCTGGTGCCCCAACCTCCCACCCCCCACCCCTTCAAAATTCTCAGATCGTTTTTCAGAGTCCATAGCCTCTCATGGTTCACCTCCCCTTCCAATTTCCCTCTACATCTTTTAAAGAAAAACAAAATCCTACAGAACTGAATTCGGAAATGACATCATGACTAAAACTATGACAAAATAAGATAATTCTTTATAATTAAGAATTAATTCATTGCACAAAGCTGCCAGATATTTTCATAAGCATAACCACAACCATTGCACAGAGTGCAAATGGACACAATTTCAATGTTACACATTTAGCTGAAGTCCGTGTGCCTCCACCTAAGGAACTCTGACACTTCTGGCAAAAAATGTTGGTGTCATTTAACTTTCACCAGGCAACCGACTCACAATCCAGTTACTCTTGTTCTCCTTAAAAAACAGACACATCCTTCTGCTGTCAAAGCGTACGAGAGTCATTGTCACCTTTGCTTAAAGAAATCAACTCCTCTCTATTCCTCCGGCAGCTTTCTTGATCCATAGGCTCACTGTACATGGGGTTGTTCTTGTGCTGTAGCCCAAATCCTTCATCAGCTTAGTGGGTACTGTCCTCAGGTGCAGCAGAACAGGGGCAGAGACCCCTGGTGGTTTTGCACGCATGCTTTGATGTTGCAGGCACTTTACACCGCAATGGACTTAAGGGCTCTGGTAAAATAGACTACACACTGGGCCAGAAGCACCTCACATTCGGACATGCCTTTAAAATGACAGTCTTGGTGGGCAGCAACTGCTTGTGTTGATGCAGAAGGGTGTGCCAGACCTATGTCCTCACTGGCAAACCTCACCAGCCTCCTTGCCACATACAACCGGTCCTATCATCCTTCAAGCATGCACACAAGCCAGTAGAGGGAGGCACTCTGGTTTGAGCCCTGCATCCACTTATGAGGTGCAGAGATGCAGTTGTAATGCTCTTCTCCTGCTCAGTCATATAAAATATGAGATTGTTGGAGGCCTTCCTTTAAGTCATTTTCAGTGATCAGAACTCTACTGAGAGAATAGTTTTGCCCACTCTTCTTACAGAACATCTTCCTAGAGTTTAACCTGGCCAGCACTGCCAGCTGTAGTCCATTCAATCCAGCTAGGGCATCCCTGTTGCTAAGATAAACCGGAGAGTCTTTTGCTCTATCTTCTGTGAACACAGCTGGCTTTGAACTGCTGTTACTTTTCAGGCTCAGAGGGTCAGTGGGATGGCTGGAGTATAGGATGTGGATTCCCAGGTTAAACCATCACCAATGACTCTACGGAAAGCTTCTCAAGAATGAAAGCGCAACAGCAATTTAGGGAGAACAGCATTGACTTGGAAGGAAGGGTTTTCCAAGGTTGCCCCAATTGGAGTGATCATCCCACATTCCACATGAAGAAGGAAAGTGTGCTGCTGAGATTTATTGAACTGATGAATCTCATCAATAAAAAAGATGGTTTTCCTTTTGAAAAAGCTCTTTTTATTTTGAGCTTGTTATATGATGTCTCACACATCATTTGTCTTGGCATTTGTTGTAGACAATGTCACAAATCTTATGCTATATTTCTTGCTGTTTTCGGCTATGATGTGATCCAGACTGGTCTTGGAGCAGCCCCATGGTCCTCAAGGGACTTTCTTTATCCCACCATTTCCTAGTACACAGGTATTGATCAACAAAGCTTATGGGTGCATTAGTTGATGTATTAATTACACAAATAAGTCATGTTTATTATACTGTAGGCAAAAAACTTACCAGATATTAATTTTTCTATAGGTCAGACTATTGGTCTCCATCAAGATGAGAAATAAAACCCAAGCTCTATAGATTAAACCACTGTGTGCCAGATAGGCTCTATGTTTCCTTAGTTCCAGAGTTGCTTTGTCCTACTCATGTCTCTATTGTTAGAACTGAAGGCCTATGAGTTACGTATCCCAGACTCTTGCCAGTGCTGCTTTGTGTGGTACTCCAATGGAAGACACTGATGGGAGTTTAAAGATGGAAAGAAGGCAGATGCCATGTTTTCTCAGCTTCTTAAAAATTTTTTTATTTATTTTTTAAATTTCTTTTCAGTGTTTCAGAATTCATTGTTTATGTACCATACCCAGTGCTCCATGCAATCCGTGCCCTCATAATACCCACCACCAAGCTTACCCAAACTCCCACCCCCTGCTCCTCCAAAACCCTCAGATTGTTTTTCAGAGTCCACAGTCTCTCATGGTTCATCTCCCCCTCCAATTTCCCCCAACTCCTTCTCCTCTCCATCTCCCTATGTCCTCTGTGTTATTTCTTATCCTCCACAAATAAGTGAAACCATATGATAATTGACT